>NC_047161.1:14826709-15180043 GCF_009819705.1 Hippoglossus hippoglossus
CATTAAACATCAAGCTTCAGCTGACTAAATGATACAGCAATAATTACACTTTTATTTAGTCCCAAATACATGACCTCATCCATGAATATGATGTGCATCTGAGTCACCTCAGGTAGATTTTCATCGCCAATGGTGGTAAAGAGAATATGCATGATCCCATGCTGCTTTACTATGTCGTCTAACCAGGTGTTTTGTTTTGATTGAGAGACCGCTGGCGGTTCAAGTTGCATATTGATAGGTGACCAATCAGAGAGGATTCAAAGCAGGGGCAGGGAAACGTTTCCATATCAAGGGTCATTCAAATTTTTTATAACCACTTCGCAGGCTGTATTAATTTCAATATCATCATGACAGTAATGATGATCATGATGATGATTATGATGCTCACAGCTGATTTTAGCCGAAACATTTTGCTCACTGAAGCCTCATCTTTGGTAGTGCAATGATTGGCTTGCAAAGACAGCAACTGCCTCATGTCAAACTTGGCCATCCCACACACACAAAATGAGTCTGTCGTACCTTTTATGTATGTTTTTCACGGGCCAGAGCAACTCTGTATTCTTCAAGACAAACTAACACTTTGGAACATTTTACTTTGTCTGGTTTCTACCCTTGAGGCGATGAGGTTTCGGCAGCCTAGCTATTAGCTCACTCACCACAAATCATGCCTTCAAAACATGATCCCTGTCAGAATGAGTTCTTATTAAAGCTGCCTGTTGGGCACCCAAACTCTGCCAAAGAGCGTAAACATGATCCAAGATCATTTGTCTTTGAAAGTCATCCAGTTTTTCATGTTTCCAGCTGTACTGATGCTCTCGGTTGGCCTTTTTCTTCACTGCATGCCCTAATTGCACTTGTGCTGTGTGCTTTAGATCCCATGCGCAGATTTGAGAATGAAAAATCCTGACTAAGACAAATACAGTATGTTCTTACCAATTGTCGGACACAGCCATTAAAAGCAAAGGAATATCCCAAACTAAAATGAATATTTTGATTTTACAGCAGTGACTGATTGGGAACACATTCAGGAAACAGCCATGGAAATAAAATCAATTACTGAAAGCACAGTCTAAACGACGATTGTCCTGCTTTGAATATGTGAATAATGAGGTAACCTTCACCAAACAGGTTGCTGATTGAGGATGAGTTCAATCCTCGTCTCTTACTAATGTCTCTTTCTGTATTTTTACGTTTGTCCACGTCTTTCTTTTATTGCACGATTGAATAGGCTCATTTCTGTCAGGGAGATATGCATGCTGGGCAATTGAAAGGGTGCAACTGGCACAAGTCAAACAGATGGAGATGGAGTGTGTGTAGAGCGTGTGCATGTTTGTGTGCGGGGCGGCGTCTGGCAGGAGTCAAATGGCTGTGGATTTATCAGCTCCCCAGTGAAGGCCAAAAAGCAGGGCTTGCCAGATCACCACACACACACACACACACACACACACACACGCACACGCACACGCACACACACACCTTACTACTTTAAATATTCCTCCTTCCCTTTCAATGCCATCTTCATTCAGGTATTTACTTTTTGGCAGCTTGTTGCTTTATTGTTTTCATCCATCCATTTATCCCTCCATCTTTTTGTAGTTCCTCGGATGGACTCTGAACAAGTATCCTTCCCTTTTCCCTCTTCCCTCTCTACTCACATCTTTCTGCAGCCCCCCATCTCTCCCTTCATCCCTTTTGCTTCTTCGTCTTTGCCATTGGCATTCACGGTAAGTGACAGATGTCGAGCAGAAAGGGAGAAGGAGAGAGGAAGCCACTGAGAGAAGACGAAGAGAGAGGGAGAGCCAAGGCTTGATGTTGTGTTGCTCTTGTGTTATAAAGAAGGCATTTCCTTTATCAACAGTCTAACAGGCTGCTGCCCTCGGACGTCTTTCAGTCTTTTTCTTTGACTGTTCAATGCCCCCCCCCCCACACAGACACATTTTTAACGGCTGATTCATCTGCCAGTGCGTCTTTTTCTGAAATCCGTAGGTTGTAACTTTATTACTAGAAAACACTCGGGATGACTCACAGGACTTTCCAAGCTGCTGTCCTCTCCTTGACTGTTCATTTACGGATTTAAAGGAGCTTCTTCAAGACGCAAAGGATATAATCCAGTGTTTCTATAATCCTGCGTGGATGTGTGGACTCATCCGGTCACACGCGCACACATGCATATTTTAAATCAGTAAAGCAGCAGATACAGACGCTGGAGGTGTTCGGCACGATTCAGATAAAGAAACGCAGAAGTGCTCGGCCAGTGTGTGACAATCATTTACTGTCAATCTTTTGTGGCTCTGCACTGAACTGGATTTTCTCGTGTGAACTGCATCTTTGATGGTGTCCACGCTTGAGAAATACGCTGAGATCTTCTGGCCTTTTCATCTCCTTAAACTTTTTCCTTCATCTGAAAAGAAAATAGACTGGTCAGTCAATCAGCCTTAGCTGGCCACCTGGAAATCATACGATTATGTCATCGTCACTTTGTAGTGCAAAATGAGCAATTGAAATCGTGATCGAGTGTGTGGCCCCTGTGGAAGGGCTGTCGTGCGTGTAAAATCCTGACAATGACGAGAGAAAAAACGTTTTTCTTCAGTGAGGTTTTAGAGGATTTGTTGCTTAAATGTCCCAAATATTTTGTGACTGACCACTTGGAACTTGGACATGTTTTCCCCACTTAATTGAAGGTGCCTTTTCCTTCCATTCTGCCTAAGAGTGCTTGAGGATGGGCCATTTGGCTTCACAAGAATTGTCTGTAGATTGGCTAAGCTTCATGGATAAGACTTGGTATGAGGACATCAAACAGCTCAGTATGTTAAAGTGACTACAGAGAGGATTGAAGACAAAGACTGAGCATATAAAAAAAGCCTTCTTTTAAGTCTCGGTTACTGCACAGTGATGGAGGGGGGGGGCAGTGGTCTGTTTTTTGCTGTCTCATGCCTTTTAAAAGTTCTGAAGTTTCTGAGTCGACCAACAATCCGTCTTTTGCCTCACAGAAATGCCAGGACGGTATATCCTGAGCATGCACACACACACATGCACGCACACACACACACACACACACACACACACACAGAGAAGAATACCCCAGGTACTCCAGAAAGCAGGCAGTCTGAGTATCAGAGTTTAGAAGTTTAATTGGCCAATGTGTCAGTAGAGGAACAGGGTGTGAGAGATGTGCGGACAATTGCAGAGGAGAGAGTGCATCGGCCTGCAAGCTCCATCTGATTCACAAAGTGTTACCGCCAAAGATGTCTCCCTGTCTGCTTGTCAGTTTCCTTTGTGTCTCTTGTGTTCGCTTCAGTGTTGCAACACTAAACCAGGAAGGTGTGTAACAGTTGATGCCCCTGTGCTTCATGTGGAGTGTCTGTGTGGTTGGTTTGTAACTTTAAGTAAAGAATTAGTATACAAACCAGAAAAAGAACACTGTTACCACCTTATGTCATCACAATATTTCTAGTATTCATCGTGACAACTCTCAAGGCTAGTTGGTCAACTGCTGTAGCTGCTGAGCTAACTGATAATAGGCCAGCCAGCTGATAAAGCTAGACTTCTTTCTCACAACTCTGGTAAGTTTATGAAATTGGATTGTGCAACACAACACTCAAACTACAATAGCTTCCTTCATCTTGAACTCTCTGGTTCTCTACTACCTGAAAAGTCAGCACTATCTGGCAGCCTTGGTTTTCTCAAAGTAAAGTTGGGCACAGGGTGGAGAGTAGTATTGAGGTTAGGTCTTAAAGCCTTCGATTTACCTGTCGATCTACATTCCATCCCTGACCGATGGCTAGGAGGTAGGGTGAGAAGTTTGGACATCAAATCAGGATGCCTCCTAGGAGCCACACAAGGTTTATTCTGCATGCCCAACTGGCAAGAGACCCATGGGTAGTCCTAGAACTCACTGGAGCGATAACATATACCATCTGGCCTGGGAACGCCTCAGGATCCTGCAGGAAGAGCTGGAAAGTGTGGCTGGAGAGAGGGATGTCTGGAAAACCACAATAGGCTGGCTACCTCCTCAACCTGAAGCTGAAACACAATGGATGGGTGGATGTTAGAGATTAGATGCCATTGATGTAAGTGCTCTCAGTATGGTAATACAAACCAAGTTGTTGTTGTACGTTTTTGTTTGTATGTCTGCACTGGCACAAAAGGGTAGGAGGGCTCCCTGAAGGAAAGATCTTATACCAATGCCTTCCCTGTCGATATTACTGCTACAAATCAGCTCTCCCACCCCGCTGAGGGCAGCAAATAGTGCACACTCACACAAGCACTCTCACACACTCCATTGACTAAGGGAAAGTTTTATTGCCAATCTCTGCCTGATAAAACTCCCCTGCTACAGTTTGGATGGAGTGAGAGCAGATCCAGTGCTCTGTGCCTTGCCTTGCTACTATGTGCATGATGTGAATATGTGTGTTTATGCCTGTATTTCATTTGTTTGTGTGCATGTGTATGCACACACGTGTTTTATTAAAATGCATATCTACATGTGAGCACTGGTTTGGCCTGTTTGCTTAGTTGGGAAAACAGATTGCGCTCTTATCTGGATCTAACGATGCAACTGTCACATCTCACATAGTTCCAATGTGTACTTTGCGTTGGTATGGTTGGTAAGCAATACATTCAATAGAGGGCAGCACAGAGTTGACAATTTCTGACAACAATATACGTGGCGACGCTGGAGGATGTTAGGACCTCTTAAGAAATAGACTATTTGCGTCTGTCCCTGTGCCCGAGAAAAGATAGATGCCTGTAGTTTCTTCACAATGCAACGTTTCTAATCAAAAAGTTCCATCACTGTTGAAATTCTTTCCTTGTCTCTTATGGTTGTCAAGCTTCAACTATTTGCTAGTGTACTATTACTATTACTATTTTTGGTGGTACTGCTCTGTTTCGTCTGTATCCTTGTGCTTTCAGGGGGCATGCACAAATGCAGAGCACGTATCTCATATTGAGCATAAATGACCCTTTCCATGCTTTATGATGTTTCATTATAACCCTCCTACAAGCCCAAGTGATTACATTAACATTAATACAATATGTCTTTCTACTTCCAATAGAATACAGCAATATAAAGAATTGGAAGATAGGGAAGCTACATCCCATAAACCAGGCATTGTCTGTCATATTGCAGCTGTGACCTGCGAGTTAAGCCGGTTCTCAGTGTTAATAACAGCTGATCACACTGGTGGATCACGCAGGCTCGACAAAAGATCCACCGCTAAACCTGAAGAAGACTCTTAGTCATCATCATCCATCTGTTCTGCATTCGCCAGACCTCGAGTTTATCTCTCCTCAGGCTTTAGTCGCTTTTGTGTTTGTCAGCGAGAGAGACGGTAAAGAGGAAGAAACAAAAAAGGTGCGACTGATGGAGAGAGATAGATAGAGAGCGCTGAGACCCACCGAGCCTATTCCCACCCGCTGCGGTAATGCGACTGGACGGAGCGGGGTGTCAGACAGACTGATGTCACAGCCGTGTCCATCACATGTACTTCCCTCAAAGTTGTGAAGTTGGACACCCAGCTTGAACTTAAACACACAGATTGCTGCTTCCTGGCAACACAAATGCTCCCAACAGCATAATAAAAGCGTACTTTAAACTTTAAATGAATAATTCATTGGTTGTAGCGCTGTCAAATCCCTCTCAGAAGCATGAGATACTGTTCATAGTCTGGTGTGTAATTATTTTTAATTAATGCATATTACCACTTCTCTCTCTCTCTCTGTGTGTGTGTGTGTGTGTGTGTGTGTGTGTGTGTGTGTGTGTGTGTGTGTGTGTGTGTCACATCCAAATGAACCGTAGATGTATTTTATTACTAAAAAACATTAATTAATAATTAAATAATACAGAAAAAACTCCACCCATCAGCCTCACTGGTACAGGCCTTGGTCCTCGGGGAGAGTGCTGTACTGTGGTGTTGCAGCAGTCTTCCTCGAATTGATTTGTCTAAGTGGCCATTTATTTTAATTATCTAATGAATAGATCGGTTGAATGGGACGGACGCAGGGTTGTTTGACTTGATCACGCTTAGATAAAAGCAATCGAGCTGAGGTTACTGGAGAGTAATTCCCCAGTTGCAATGAAACAAAAGGTCCCCCCCACTGGTTTTCTATTAGAAGAGGCACAAAGTAAGTCGGCTGAGTGACAGATGAAATAAATAGGTTACAAAAGTGAAAGATGCAAGACAGAGAGCACAACAGAGAGTGCTACCACACTTTTAAAGCCGTCTTTGTAGTCAGAGGGATCATCCTGACTCCCCGTGTTTTCTCTCTTCTCATCCTGCTTGTCTATCTGTCTGATATCAGTTTGAATTTCATTTTTCAAGGTATCAGCAGTTTGTCAGGGTTCCTTCACAGTCTTAGACAATAGATTCAAGGGCATTTCAAGGACTTCCCAAGTTCCTATCCCCTTAAATTCAAGGATCCACAGCAGTAAAGAGACACCGATCGAGGTGACTCACTGCCACAGCACTTAAATGTGTATAATTGTTGATTTTTCACAATCTCCTCTATGGTAGAAAACTGATTATAAATGAGTTTTGGTCTGCAAGCACTTTAAGCGTCTTCAAATTCCTTCCAAGATATTTTGTTTTCACGATTATTATGACATAATGAATGTGTGTCAGACGGGACTAACTGAAACTGAATGTTTCTCAGCGTCCCTCATCTTCGCACTCGAGTTCACCTCGCACACCTGAAAGAAGGAATGGAGTCTCAGAGAGGAGATATTAACCAAAGTGCACTATATAGAATATTTCATGCAGTTGCTGCTGTGACATGTTGCATCTGTGCAAAGCCACATTACTGCTCTTATCTTCTCTGCAAGCCCCCACTGTGACAGCAGAGTGCCACTGTCTACCAATTCAATTATTAGACGACAGGGACTGGAGTTATTACTTTGCTATTAGCAGATTTCTGCAGAAATTCCTGCAGAAATTTGCAGAAATCTGTGTTTGCTTGTCAGATAGCAGTATTACTCAGTAGTAAGAGCTGCACCGATTGCCATACAATTTTGTTGAGGGTTGGTGAGGATTCACATAATCGGACAGATCCAGGCATTTTTAACTATCTGTAAAATAGTTGATTTCTTCCTCACATTTGTAGTCATGCTTGGTTGGAAGACATGGTGCTGAACCAAATGGTCCCCCTGGTACAATCAGTGGAAAACTAAGGTGTGGAACAGATACCTCACACCAGAGATTTTCGGATATTTGATGGCAGTACCTTTTTCAGAAATAAGACAAATTCACATATGATTTGAATGCAATATATTTACCTCCACGTGCTTACGTTTTCGTCTCTGTTTGCTTGTCAGTCAGCAGGATTACTCAAGAACTACTGAACTGATTTCCATTAGATTTTTGTTGAGTGGTGGATCATGACCCAAGGAAGAATCCACTGCATTTTGGAGCGGATCCAGAAAAATCGGACAGATCCGGGCATTTTGTTCCACTTTCTTTAACATGTTGAGATCGGGTCTTAGTCTTGGCAGAGGCATGCGCTCTCCGAGTGCCCTACTAGTTCATATTTACTCTGCTGAACTGAGGATCAGTCAAGCTTATATTCTTCACGATGATGTAAGCTCTTGCAAATGACCTCATTAGAATGGATCTTAAAGGCAGTAGATGTAATAGGTGGGCACATCGCATTGGTTACTCAAAAATCCCAGTGTGAAATAGGTTTTTATGCAGAGATTTTCCCACAGATAATATGCAAGGCTTTGCTGTTTGCATTGCAACACGTTCCTGTGCAATGCACCTTGCAAGGCGATTCAGGACTTGAGAGTGAAGTATTAAAAGGAATGATACATAATCTCTTTCTTATTAAGACTCCATGTGTTTCTCTAAGCACACTCGCCATTGATCGCTTAATTGTCTTTCTCTTCGGAGCCCCGGTGGCAGGAGTCACAGGTTTTGGTCGAGTTTCTGCAGCATCACCTGAGAGGGAGAGAATAATAGAATGAGATGGACTGAGAAAGAGAGAAAACCGCGAGTAAAGAGAACATTTCAGTTGAATCAATTTTCATTTTGCTCTGTATTGTCCGATACGTTTCAACCCACCTCACAGCTCTGACTCTCACACACACACACACAAAAAAACACACGCAACCAGCCACCCCATTACCAACCGATCAACAACATCGGACACAGGCTCTTTCTCTCTCTCTCTCTCTCACACACACACACACACACTGTTACACACAGTATTGCAGTGTCATTCCGAGTTCTCTGTCCGCTGTTGAAGTGTTTGTGTGTGTGATGAAATCTCTCTCTCTCTCCCTCTCCCTCTCTCTCCCTCCTCTCACCACTCCTCCCCCTCCTGATGACCGGAAGGTGTCAAGCCCAAAAGGCAGCAGACAGCTTTGCCCTTTACAACAAAGTGTCGTGCTAATTAGAGACTATGAGTATGTCACTGGATATTTGTGTGTGCGTGTGTGTGTGTGTGTCACTGTGACCATCCATGTGTGGCTCCATCCGCCTCTTACATTCGAACGCAGGAGCATAATAGTTTCACTCATCATTTAGGTTGAGTGATGTACACAACTGGCATATGTCTGTGTTTGGACACAAATATGTTTAATTTGATCAAAATTCAATACATGCATCGATCCATAGAGGTATTGACCATATGGACCATTAATCATACCACGCATTCATGGATGCACTTTAGCACTTATGCATGCACCATGGGCAATTTCATGAGGATGGGGGACAATCATTTCACCACCAACACCATGGATACCACAGCATTTCTGTTGCCAGTTACCAGATATGAAGAGAGGAGTGCGCCTCCTGGAGCTTTGTAGAAAAGATTCTCTTCAGCATCACTGCTGTTTGCCTCCTGACAGATTCTGTAAGAGCCATCAGCATCGCTTATACGATAGCAACAGCCTTGACAACAACACATTGAATGACTGGCACACAAATAGACCAGTTGGTGTTGAATTC
Source organism: Hippoglossus hippoglossus (assembly GCF_009819705.1). Taxonomy (NCBI): domain Eukaryota; kingdom Metazoa; phylum Chordata; class Actinopteri; order Pleuronectiformes; family Pleuronectidae; genus Hippoglossus; species Hippoglossus hippoglossus. Next base: position 14,835,655 of record NC_047161.1, read on the forward strand.
ACAAGCATGGTCATAAGCAGTGGGACGGAACGTGAGAAACATCTATATAAGCATTGGGAATAAGTTAAATAGTTGAAGTGTGGTAAAAAGTGTTCAGATATTTGTAGGGACCTGCCATGAGACAACCAGCTTGAAACAACGCACAATCCAGGATAAACTGGGACATCTGGACATTGCATCAGGCTTATATGCCCATTTAGTCCAGTTGAGATCTTGACTGTTTAGTGTTGTATCATCACTGTTTGCCAAGCCCTATACCTCCCTCGTAAAACAGTAGCAGATTTAACTGTCAGAATTCAACTAAAGTAGACCAACGCAGGCAACGAGTTTGGCTGAACTTGTGTTTGTTGTGTGCAGAATTTATTAGCTGTGGCTATTGCTATTGCGTAAAAAAAGTCAAAGCCACATTATGTAGCTAGGATTAACCTTGTGAGAACTCAACCCTTGATAAGAACCAAAGCAGCAACAGCAGAAGAGAAGAAGCTGCTGATTTGATGCGCCCACCAGGAACTAAGTGTCCCAGGTCAAACACACTTGGCGCTTCTGTTTAACCAACAGGTGCATGCTAAATTGAGCCAAATGCTTTATGCTAAAATACTGACGGAGGATCCAATTCTGCTGTGGCTTGAACGTCGGTGTGCACCACCTTTCTGCTGTGTTTGATGATCCCTGTTGTGACTGCAGCTCAGGGTATAAAAACCCACAGTGTGACTGGTGATATTCGAGTGGAAGAAGCAGCAGGGATTTGGGATGTAGAGCAGATTCTGGAGAACGTGCACATGACACAGAGTTACATTCAAGATCAAGAGTATCTCCATGCACATAGAAAAATGAAATATTGTGAAATAAGTGTGACAGTGCATCAGAAATAGAAAAAGACAGCGAGAAATAACATTTAAAAAAGTATTAAAACAAATGTTAAAAGAGGTACATTTACATTCATATTCACATTCACCTGGTTAGTTGCAGACAGGTGTGTGCAGCAAATGTCTCATTGTTGTGCATCCCTGTGCAGAGGAGAGCAGCTCAGTAAACAACTACAGTGTTCTACAATGTTCTTCATCTCTTGTGCTGCTTCATTCTGCTGTTTCATTTATGTAGCTGATATTTGCTTCATAAAGTCCATGGAAACGTGCAGTGGTGTTCATAGACTTCCATGCATTGAAGAAACATCCCTCATTGGAAGCGCTTTCAGGAATGCCCCCTCTTTTAAAGCATAATCTGTAATCAAGCAAACCCACGTAGTTGATGATGGTGCTCATTAGCCCTGTTGGAAGTAATAGGCCTTCTTAGTTACTACTGTAGATACTGTACTTAGCCGGACATGTTAGAGCTGATAAACACATTGTTTAATTCGTTCCTCACACGTAAGCTTTTGCTTTTAGGCTCGTAAATGCCTAAAAAGAGACCACTCGTCATGCACATGTCACCAGTTACTTATCCTAATGTGTGATTGGACCATGGCTGATCTGAAAGATTACTTCATTATCTCTTTCATTCAGTGGGTTTTCATCAGCAGGCGTATCCCTGGTTTCTGTGTTTAGGCCTGCTGTTTACCTACTGGGCAATGCGTTCATCCATTTTAGGTGTAGGGGCCTAAAAAAGACAAATCCGAACCAGTATTTGTGAATCTGTGCAGGTGAAGAGCCTCTGATTTACATATTCATCACTTGAAAGCCATACTGCACATTAGGGGGGGCACGGTGAAGCCATTACCATGCTTAATTCAAGGGATGTAAGATGAAAGCAGTGATGCACAGCACTTTAAAGCAAAAAGTACACACCTGCAAAACATACATAACATATTCCAGGTATTGTAATTTACTTTTTTGTGCACCCGGTCTCCCTTGAAATGCCTTGTCTGTTTCAATTCCACCTTTATGGAGTGATGTGAGAGCTTATACAGCATCTCGAGATTGAAAACACTGGCTCTCCTGTGGCCACAGCATTGTGTACCGTTATATTCTGGTTCAAGCAGAATCTTTGGTCTTTTGACGGCGGAGCTCGAAACTCAGGAAACTACTTAAGAGAGTGAAGTAAGGCTAATACATTACCACAGATGCTGCAGTGGAAGGGCCATTCATTCTCTGAGGGGAACTCTCCAGGAGAGATTGTGACAAGGCTTGTACAGAAATACCTTCAAGTGGCAGATAAGATGAGATGTGGCTCATTGGATTACACAGTAGTTGACAGTAAATTGACCCTGGCTGAACGACAACAATCCCTTTTGAAACAGTTGGATGACATTTTAGGATTTCCTCTCCATTTTGACTCTCTCCCAATGTCTCATAGTTTTCCAGGTGAACAGACTGGAACTGCAGAGCGCGCTCACCAAATGTGAGACGGATTCTCGTTTCATCAAGCTCCTGCTCTTTGAGAGGAACTGTTGTGAAATTTCCCTGTGAACTCACCTCATCAGGAGCAGCCCTTTCTCAGCTTGAAACTGAAATAAATGAAATCGCTGATGCGGATGAGGATAAAAAAAAAAAGAAGAAAAGCAAGATAAAAAGGCATCAGGCATGAGCAGAGGAGGAGTTTCTTTTAAAGACTTCTGACACAGGCACCAGCTTTGGAGATTGTAGATTTAAGAGAGAGCGGGCATCCATTGGAGGAATGCTGCATAATATTTTCTACACTAAATCTTCTAAATGCATCCAAGTGTGAGTGAGAGTAGGAATGGGCCTGGTGCAAGGGGTAGGAAGAAACCATACAGCTGCCCTAGCTGCCATATGCATATTCGATGGTCTGGATGCCTCTCGGGTGGGTTAGAGGTCGAGTTTACATACTTTCTACCGGGACTCTCTCTGCTGGCACCCACAGCCCACAACCTCAGGGCAGGAGAGGCAGCAGAAATAAGCAGAGAGAGAGAAAGTGAATCCTCCACAGTGCGGAAGGCAGAGAAGTGGATACGTTTTATATGAACTCTGAGAAACTGTGTAATATGCTGCATGCACTTAACCTCCATGTTTCTGGCCGGCTGATGAAGATCAGAGACATGCAGTGTTTAAGCAATTTCTCTCGCTGACTCGCGTCTGTGCTGTTGCTCTTTGGACCAAAGACAAGTGAGCGGCTGGCTTTGTTATTATGTAAAGGACGGTGGGGGGAAAAGTAACTAACCTATTTGAGAAACACTCCAGCTGTTAGTACGGTGCACAGTGAATCATGGTTTGTGGAGCTTGCGCTGCGTGTCTCTCACTTGATGAATTAATAAAACTACAAGAAGAAGAAGAAGAGGTGCCATATTGGCTGCGAGCTCAAAGGCGTGAACCTGTGAACTCGTACCTTATAATGAGCGTTGCCGTGTGCGCGCATTCATTCTCCGTACGTGCCAGATGCATGCGTGTTGCAGCATACGGGATTTTGTTCGAAACTGTATGCACGCTCGTCTGTATGTTTGTGCGACTAGTTCCCAGCAATAATCTCATGCAATATGGATGTGACTGAGTGCTCCGAGTGGACGAGAAGCGAGTGCGTGGGGATGGGCAGCAAAGCAAAACCAAAGTAATGATATGCACGGCTGCATCTCGTGTGAAATGCGTCTTAAGTATACGGTTTAAAAAATACACTGTCATTTTTGTCCTGAAGTGTTCCCGAAGACGTTTCGCCAGCGAATGATAAAATGCATGAATTTGAAATAAGCGGCATCATGCACAGATGCACACAGCAGGCATGCAAAGAGATCAGCTCTGACAGATTTCTCTGGCCAAACATACATATTGTATTTATTTATGTTTTTTGGGGCGAGATCAAACCCTCACAAAAACACTCGTGAATGTGGAGTGCGCGCGCGCACACACACACACACACACACACACACACACACACACACACACACACACACACACACACACACACACACACACACACACACACACACACACACACACACACAGGCTTGACAGGCCAACATGAATAGCTGTATAAAAAAAGATTCTTGGCCTTCAGTATATTCATAGGCTGCCAAGTATGAAAAATTGATTAGAGAAATGCCACATGTCATCATATTGGAAATCTATGGCCTTTCAGTGTGTAATGGACAAGGATATGGCTCCATGATGTGAGTGACACATATAGAGAGGGTGTGTGTATGTGTGCGTGAACACTTCCCTGTGTGTCGCCACTTTGCTTGCGAGGAGCTGCTGACAGTGTGTGGATGTTCTTGCTCAGTATAATGAGCTGATCTCGAGATTAACACTGGCAAATAATGAGAAACAGCATTACAGGGAGAGACTGCGAGTGCCAAAACAGTCGTTCAAGTTTTCAGCACCCCGCTAGTTCTGCTGCGCATCACACCGCCTCGTGTTTCCGTAACCCTGCTCGTGGTCCGCGAGGCAAGCTGAGCAGTTAGCGGCTGGCTTCACGTGCTCGTGGTAACATTTCAGCTGCTTATAAATAGATTGATTTAGAACTGGAAGCATCACAGTATTTTCCTACTGGCAGATGATTTCTTCATATGAATACGGACGACATGATAGCTCCCCAAAAGTGAAGCCAAATCGTCTCCTCCATGTTAGGGGATGGGACATGGACCAAACCAAAAAGTAAAAATACATGAAATAGTATTTTTTCTCAAAAAACGGTTTCTGTTATCTTAAATAGGTCTGATCACACTTATGAAAGTATAAGAGCAATTATTTTTGAGTAAGGTTGGTTGCAATTTCTTATTTGATGCTATATCAATCGGGTGAACCAGACAGTTTTAGCCAGGGTGTTGTTCCCTGTCTCCAGCCGCAATGCTAAGGCACGCTAATTGTCTGAAAGCTCTTGTTCGGTAGTGCACAGACTTGAAACTGGTAGCAATTAGGCTATTGAATTTAACATTTGGGGGTAAAAGGAAACGTTAAACCTCAAAAAGTGGTCTTGTCCAGGTCATGTATCTGTTAGGATTTACATAAAAGCAAATAAGACAAACAATCAAAACACAAACTAAAATCGACACTACCATTAAAACCTGCTTTTCATATCCACATTCGCATTGCCACAGGGAGCACCACGGCTTTTGACAGTGTTTTCTCATCTCTATTCCTCTCATGTTTTATTGGCTATAATGTTTCATTCTTGTAGAACAGTGGCATCAATGTCATACTGTATAAAGGTAGAGGAGCAGTAAACACAGGTAATGTGTAGAAATTAAATTATAAACACATTCTGAAGAGGCAACAGCAAAACGTCTGTTACTAAGTAACTAGGTAGGAGCCGGTTTATTACATCCATCAGGGTCGGAACAGAAAATATGCAAACATTAAACAGTCCGCCTCTGGATTTTAGCAGCAAATGGTTACATAGCAAATTAATCTCCGTAAAACGTTCTCCTTCAGACATAACATAATAATCTGTCGCTTTTTTCCGTGTTGTTGCCAGGCAACATGTAAGTAACAATAACATTTTGTAAGACGAGTGAGATCTGTATTATTTAATAGGCCTGTATCCTTTCGCAGATGCTTTACCCGAACACCTTCATCTCTTTGTTGTGCCCCATCTCTCCCAACAGAGCTTTTCCATCAGGTGTTAATGCACGGAGATAGATTCCTTTAGATCACAACCACAGAGCAGCGAGATCTTCACAGAACAAATTCTACGCTAATCCCCGTCTCGCTCAAGGGCTGCAAGCCAAGCCGAAAAGACGACATAACGCAATTCCACGGCCCGTAGATGAGTCTCAGCAGGAGAGAAAATTAGTTATCCCTCTTTTCACTCTGCTTTTGTGATTTTTGTTCCTTTCTCTGTGACGCTGTGTGAAGCCTTTGTGACTTTCTCGGTTGTTTCCTCTCTTTTTGTGTCCTCTAGTCGTACACAAATCGCACAAGCAGACATGTGGACACAAACCTACATATGGACTCTCGGGTAACACACACATACATCGATGCACATTATCCCTTAGGAGGCATTTTCCACATTCTTCTGCTCATTGCTGCTACCCCTGTTGTGTGTGTTCCAGCGGGTTTGTGTTGTTGGTTTGATATGAGGGACACAAAAGTTAGAAAGTCAAGTGGGAGACAGAAAGTCTGACAACCGACAGATGAATGGAATCAGATGGAAAGAAAGTCACGATGCTAGAGACAGTTTGTGTGTGTTTTGGTCACGGATTCAGTAACCATCGTCACACGGAATAAGATAATCACCTCACCTCCCTCTAATGATGTGGTCGCTCATCGCCGGGGGGGGGGGGGGGGGGGGGGCAACCGCAGCCCACGGCGGCCAGTCTGATGTTGACAATCACTGCACACACGCACACACACACACACACTTACATACCAGACATGCATCAAGAGACTCACAACTGTGACAGCCAAATAATGAGAGGGATGGGATGGAAGAGGAGATAGAGAGAGAGGAAGATTCTGAATCATGACATTACTTATTGTCAAAACTTTTAGCACCGCTTTGCTGCCATCCACTAATTAGTGTCTAGCTGTACCTCACGCTGTCTTTCTTCCTTTCGCCCTCTGCTGAGTGTGTGCGTCTTCATGACATTTACAGTGCGATTCCGGTCCTTGCTGATTTCTTTTCCTGCTAATTGGTATAAGGTGAAAATACACGGTGCCAGAAAAACTGATCTTTGAATTCAGCCACTGCTTCAGGTGGCTTTTGTCGCAGTTGTGTTTTACATCAGAGAACATGTAGAATCTGTTCTGCGTTTGCCTTTCACACATGCATCAACAAATATCTTCATTATCACAGGGAAAATTGAGAGGTTCCTCCATCTGATGAATGAAGATGAAGTTTTTTGTTTCCCATGCCGTCATGGTTACTTGAGTGAGCGTCCATACAGGTGTAGTGGGCGTGTATGTATGCGCAGCAGTTACCTAGAGACTCGCAGAGCTGCTGTGACAGTGCTGGCCTTTAGCAAAGCTCCATGAGATGGAGTGGTTTACATGTTCCCGATAAGATGAAGCTGCAAAAGCAATGCATTAACCCAAAATGACACCTGTGTGTGTGTGTGTGTGTGATAGTGAGAGAGAAAGAGCACTGACTTTTCTCCTCGCTCCCTAACTGAAATATCAGCAGATCACTTTTTTTTGCAAAACATGCAAATACACACACACACACACTCATACTCCTGTTTAGATCGAGACCCACTCCCCAACCAGAAAATACAAACAATCAATTTTGATGATTGTTACACTCTAATTAGAACTACAAGCCTGTGTGCATTATGCAAGAATATGCAAATCGCAGCGGAGGCAGCCAGTCCGTGACCAATGTTACGCCCATTGGTTCCGCTGCTGCGTGTGGGCTGATGACGATTTTACGATAAATAAACTCCTCTCCTGTTTGTTTATCATCATGACTTTCTGTGCCTATCTATCTCTCGCTTAAATGAAGAAGATTTCTCCAGTGTAAACACAGAGGACAGCTCAGCAGGTAGAAGAAGAAAAGATATATCTCCTTTTGTTTTGATGCTCACCTCCCCCCTCGGCCTCCTCCCTATTACTCATCATTTATAATGGGGCTGTTTGATGCTGCACTTTTTGATGATGCGTCCTCTTCGAGGAACAGGGTCCGACCACAAATGCCGTGTGTTTCTTTGAGCGGCTGAATTTTAAAAAGCAATTAGCTCCACCCGGACACAAATACACAAACTCACGTGCACGCAAAAAAAAAAAAGCAATCTCATACCTGCTCACACTGGCACAAATCAGACCATGAAACACACACACACACACACACACACACACACACACACACACACGTGCACGCACCTGAGTGGTGAGACTAATTTGCTAGAACGGACCTGAGTGAAAGGAATAATGAGGCTTTGATGACTTCACTTGAAGAGACTTGCTGCACCATGGCATCATCCGTGACCTCGACAGGACTGCGACATTTTGCTCTGATTCGTTCTTTTCCCCTCCTCCACTGTGCCAGATGGGCTCAAAGATGGAAAACTGCCATTTGTCAAAGACTATGATTAGGGACTTGGTAGACGTAAGCTGAATCATGATATGTATAATTCCATTTGGATGTATTGAGAGGTGTAGAAGTGTGAAAATAATAGCATAGTATTATAATATGCCACTGTAGTTCTGCCCTTATGAGGATGTGGTACAAATTGAACATGGAGGCTCCACTTGCAGTAAGGACACAAATGAGAACAAAAGATTCATCCTAAAAATGTTTGCATCCGAGATGTTTAATGGGAGCTCTAATTTGAGCTGTGGCACTTAAAGCAGTTAAGGTGTTGTCTGAAGTGTGAGAGCCAAAAGCCCTTGAAATCAGTTGAAGGGCAATCGCTGAAAGCATTTGACAATTTTATTTCAAGTTTGAGTAATGGAATTTCCAGTGAGTACAAAGATGAAAGCAGTTTAATAAGAATGTCAGCAAATGAAATTGAAGAGATAAATTAACTGTAGTGGAAGTTTTAGTTGTGTAAGGAGTGACCCCAGTGGAAATGTTGGTTTGAGTATTTTTTGGGACGGTCAGTGGAAAAGTGAAAATAGTTGAAATGTCAATGTTGATGAGTAAAGGCTGACAGTGTCAGAGGTAGATGTGCACACACAATAAGAAGTGGATGTCTCCGTTTTAAATACAGAAACTACAATAATATATTATTCCAAATAATAATAATAATAATAATAATGTAATTAAAGTCAAAACTACAAACGAGCCTGCATTAATACAAATTCTCATATTTTGCTAATTTTATTGCCTATCCACCTTTATGAGCTCATACCGGCACCAAGGACAAACAATCCTACTTGTAATTGTGTTGTTCTTCTAATAGATAAATACGAAAGAAATAAAATAATGCGTTTGTCGTAAAAGATTTGTAAAGAAATTGAAAAAAAAAACAACAAACATCCTGCGTCGACTCCTTAATCCACATCTGCACAAAAATTGAATGGATTCTTCCCAGGCTCAGGCCCCATCCCTCCACCGGGCTTCTTAGTAATCAGTTTTGTAGTTTTTTAGTGTACTCCTGCTAACGAATAAACCAACCAACAAACAGGCACAACCTCCTGAAAAACATAACCTCCTTGGGCAGAGGTAACTAGAATGGCACTCAGCAGAGCGCATACATCCGCCGAGGCCAAACAATCCTACACCGTCTGTCTGGCTCCCGTAATAGAAAAGGAAAAAGGAAAAAGGATGTGGTCTGATAATCTCCACCAAATTGCACATTCATACCTCAATGCCGTGAATTTGTGTGATCTCTGCAATTCTTCCTAAGAAATTGTCGAAAGTGTTGCAAAAATGTCCCATCTTGATATGTTAAAGAAAGTGGCAAAAAAATAAAATAAAAAATGTTATAGGCCCTTTAACTGGATCTGCACCCATATCCTTCCCTGGACCATGTCCCATCAGATTAAATGGAAACTGGTACTTTCTTGTGATGACAAATAAAAGAAAAAAACATGGGTGAGGTAATTTATTCATTGGTGCAATAACTGAGACGCACTCAATGTTACCCTGCGGGTGACCTTGAGTGGCAGCTGATGACGTGGTTTAGGATGACGCTGTGAACCTCAGCTGTAACCCTCGTGTCATATTACCGATAGTCTGCCACTAATGGACATCCTATTCATTGCATTGAGATTGTCTCTCCCAAAATGACCTCACTGTTGGGCATCCAAAGACACAAATCATTGCACACACACACACACACACACAGTGCAAAACAGCATGCATCATTCATTTCTGTAATCAGTGCACCGTCAGTATATTTGTCTAATGATCCATACTGCATTAACAAGCTTGGCATCGGGTTTTGGGGCGAAGGGACATTTACCAATGATCACATTTGGAGAATTGCACTTGTGCATACATTTAGAATATGTTCCAACGCCAACGCATACACAAAATCTTTCCGTGGGTCTGACTGAGAATAATGAGAGAGATCCTGATTGTTTGGATGCTGCGGGGCATCATTTCTGCTGCTACATTCACCAGCAGCAGCAGTGGAATGAATTAATCATAACTTTAGTCATTCTCCAAATTGCCCGCTTGTGACGAGTAACGGGAGGCAATGTGGGGCCACGTTGAACTCAGCGAATTTGTTTTCAGGTCATTGTTTTTCGAAATGGTCCTGCCTTGTTTTTGTGCCGCGGCTCCTCATCATCCTGTTCTCGTGTCCTAGGAGAGCAGAGCAATTTAGAGAGAATGGGGAAAGGGTAGAGGAAAAGACGTAAATGAAAAGGAGGAGGAGGAGAGAGAGAGAGAGAGAGAGAGAGAAAGAAATAGAAAGAGAGAGAGCAATGGAAAGAAAAATGGTGAGCTGTGGTGAGGGAGCTGGGCTCTTAAGTGTTTTGCTCTGACCACAGAGAATATCTGCATGCGAGAGTGCCCATAAAGATAGATGTCCAGGAAGCAGCTGCTTCTGTGCACCCACACATACAAATTCATTCTTACGAGCACATGCGTACGCTCCAACAGTACATGCAAGCCTGCACACACATGCACAGATGTTACAATAACACATGGTTCACTTGTATGAAAGCCAGTGAAGCAGAACGAGGACTTTTGTCCCGTTTTTCTCCGCTTAAGCTTTTCATTTCCTTCACCCATCTCAACCTTTCCCCTTCTGTTCGTCTCACATTATTTTACCTTCCTTTCAAGCACCCCTGTGCCCTTCCTTCCCTTCACCTCCTCTTTTCAGCTCAGCATTGCTCCCTCTGCTCTATGCATGCACTTCTGTGCCAGCTTAAGATCAACATATCACAAGCACCTGACTCTAATGTGCAGTGTGTCCGCGGGCGAGCCTGGAGCTGGTACATTCATTTGATGTGTGTGCAGTCAGAGAAGAGTTTAAATACCTTAAAGACGGTGTGTGTGTGTGTTTTGCATCCAGACCTCTTGTCTGAGTGTGTGTCCGCTCACAGAACAAGGTCTCTGTCCACATCTGGCAAGGTGAGGTGCTCATGTTGAGGCAGGCCATGTGGAGGCCAACATTGCAATGCACCCTTGACAAAGAGTTTCAAAGCATCAGAAGTTCTAGGCAAAACAATTTGATCAGTGTGCAACAGCAAACAAGGGCTACGTGTTACAACCTTAAACAAATCTTTGTTTCTGATAATACTAACAATATTATGTTAGGACTTCATTCTAGTCCGAAAATGGATGCTGCTATTAACTTGGTCACATTGTGAAGGTTGATTTATAGTTGTGAAAGTAAGAGCCGAGATGGCAAGGTCCCGTCGATACATGCATTTGACCAATCGCAAGTTAGTTTCACCCCGTTTATACAGCATCAAATAACACATTAAAACCAAACTTACCAGCAAAATGAGCACTTGGACTTACTGTACATGGCATGTGTTAAGAACTATACCTTTTTTGGGGTCCATGTCCCATCCACTAATATGGAGGAGGCAAGGTTTATGACCTATACTGCAGCCAGACACCAGGGGGCGATATGGGCGCTTTGGCTTCACTTTTGGGGAGCTGTCATGTCAATCATCTTTGAATACAGTCTATGAGCCAAACCTTAGGCTGCATCTTGTACATGTGTACTTCCTCACTAATATATCTACATGTTGGGGTAGCAACTAGTATATAGATACATTTAAAGACCATAAGGACTGTATATGGTCAGAATGAGCTGCTTGTCTCTAGTACTTTCTGATGCTGGTGGTTATTGTTGATAGTGAGGACAACATTAAGCAGCTTCAGTTATCTTCTCTTTTCCAGAAGACTCACTGTAAAGCTCCGAAATAGCTGAGGAGAATGATCATTCTCTGAAGGTTCATCACTACGACACTGTCACATTGTTTTAACATTGTCATTTCATCCATTGTTTGTGCTAAATATTGGTCTATGTCTCATCGATGTTGTTCCACATCTTTTCTGTGGAGCAGTTTGTACAAAAAGAATAGCATGGTGAAACATCTCCAGTTCTCTTAAAGGTCAGTTCTGTCAAACGTGTCTACAATTCAGACAGGGGCAGAGTTAAGAGCAAACGCAATAAGATTTTGTAATCGCTGCATTTCTATTGAATCGTGTCTTCAGCTTCATACGCGACTATCTCGTCATGTTATCTACCTCTTAGAGTTTACTGCTGTTGCTTAGCTCTTATTAGTTTCCCTCCAAGGTATCGTTATTTTGTGCCTTTTGTCATCAAACGGCATCATGTGCATCTGCTTTAATAGACCACCAGGGAAAAGCCAGCATTCCTTCTCTCCTCTCCTTTTTCTCTGCTCCCCTCATCTCTTTTTATCGTCACTCTGAGAAAAACCTGAACCACACAGTCTCCAAAGCGCTGTCATCTTACTCGCAGCTTAATCGAGCTCCGTTCAGCGGGCAGGGCTGCAACGAGCCTATACAGTGCTCACGATCTCCTAGAGACGTTATTAGCATGCACCCTGCAGTTATGTATGTGTGATAGGCATGATACTCAGGATAGTCTTATTCAAATATACGCGTTGGTGGTATTCAGAGGTTATCACACAACGTAGCCTGGAATGAAGAAAATCTGAACATAGCAGCCATATGGGGCAGTAGGGATACTTGCAACCGTTATTTCCTCTCTGTTAAGCGGATGGAAATCCCCTATAGGGTGTTTGCAGAGATGAAGTCAGTGTTCTGTTAATAGGATCTAATTGGAAATGGTCGGTTTTGGGGAAGTTGCTTGGTTTGTCTGAACCTAATCCTGCGGAATCCCTAAGAAATTATTAAGAATATATGTGCTGGGGGCTAAATGTAGGACAGCGGTTTGCAAACGGAACTAAGCCTTTACACTCCCTGGGTTTAGCAGTTGCACCAAAGTTGAGAATAAAGTATGCACTTGACAAATAACTTGAGTAATGAATACATAAACTTTCTATTTTTAATCACATTTCTCATATACAGCTTGGACTTCAGGTGCTGCCGTTGTGCACTTATACTCACTTATTGCTATGTCCACAGGAAGAATAACTTAACACATTCAAATTTAAATATGTTCTCTTCTCAGCCTCTGAAAGCTATGAGGAGTTTGTGTGGCTGGAGTTAAGTCCTGTCACTTGTAAGATTATCATTCTTCCTATTTAAGAGTCTGATTAATCGAGAGAACTTATAGAGAACCCACAACGAGCAAAACTTGACGACTAGTGAGAAACCAAAAAAAACCTCCCTTTTAACGAGAAGAAACCTTGATCAGAACCAGACTCGATGCGGGCGGCCATCTGCCTCGACTGGTTAGGGTGAGCGGAGAAAAATTGGGGAGAAAGGTGAGGGAGAGGGGAGGGGGAAGAGAGAGGAGAGCCTTATTTGAAATGTTTATTGCAGCAGCTGAGGATACTTAGTGTGGCGTCAAGGCTTCGAACTTCATCACTTTACCTGATTTGATCACATTTATGTAAAGGGGAGTGATGAGCAAATATCTTTAACCCGCATGTTGGAGCCTACACGGGGAGGCCGGGGTGGTGGAGGGGCTAAAATTGACAGGCAGCGATGCTCATGCCCGGCAGCAGAGGCATTGACAGGCAGAGGGAGAGATGTGAAATATTTGCTGCTTAAATAGACCGCTATATTGGGAGGATTGTGGAGAGTGTGACATCACATGATTCGACTGCCTGAACAAGCTCGCAAGCATTGCTCCATCTGTGAAATTTCCTTGGGCGGTAAAATGCATAGAAACAAAAATTAAAGCGAAAAAAATCCATCAAAAAAAGGGACATGAATGGAAATGACATTTTGGGATGAATACAGGGTAGAATTTAAGGTATAACAATGGTTCTTACTTGCCAATATGTTGATTAGCAGGTCCTTGGCATACCCGATATTTTGATGGCCATCTGGGATGTGGGGTGTTTTCAAAGACTGCCCATTGATGTGACTGATGCAGCTACACCATCCATAGTCCAGGCATGTACAAGAGATTGGCTTTTGAATAGCTGTCCACTGCAGTGACCACTATTCATGTAAGGGCAGGGTTGCTGTAGATTTCTATGTGGCAACTGCCGTCTCGGTGGTATCTCGTTGTTTCCTGAGTCGCAATGGCCGAGCCAAACCTGTCCTCTCCTGGCCTGGTATAAACTGGCCTTGCTGCTCAGCCCTGTGGGGAATCCTTGGCGCATGTCTGGCCCTAATTAATGCCCCTACTGCAGTCTCTTGTTAGAGAGGGAGATGGAGAGAGGAAGTAAGAGAAAGGGAGTCAGTAGAGAAGGGGACTATCCAATATTGATTATATTTGCATAAATAGCCGCAGTTGTTTAAAGCCCTGCATGACCTCACTTGCTAGCTTTGCAATCTCAGGGCATGCGTCGAGAGGAAAAACTAAAGAGAGGCTGAATGAAGGAGCGAAGAGGTGATTAGAGTCAAGAGAATGCATGGGTCTCCCGCAATGCGACATGGAGTAGGCCGCTCAATCGAGCCATCCCAAAGGCAACGCCACTTTCTGCTCACTTCTTAATTTGCACCAATTATTGCCCCATTAGTGAGCCGACTGTGGTACGGCGGACAAAACATAATGACGCTGTTCTGTTGAGTTGGTCATTAATGCAATTGTTGGATGAAATAGCTGAGAAGGTGAGGCAGTCACTTCAGTTGTTGTATTTCTATCAGTGGTGGCACTTGATAAATGAGGCCTTTTAAATAGGAAGAGCAACCGAGCCAAGAGCACGGAGAAAGGCAGAGAAAATAGTTGCTTTTCTCTGCTCCTGCCTGGCTCCTCTTCATCCCGGCAGCTCTGAAGTTTGCATCCCCTCAGGTGTTGACCCTTGGATCCTCAGTGAGGTGACCCCACAGGATCCATGTGAGCAAGTGGTTAAAAGTTGCTTCAGAGAATGAGTGTGCATAAAAGTACGAGGGAGGATTTTTAGGATGAGTGTTCACTAAGCAGTAACCCTTTCGGCAGTTTACAGGTTGAGTACTTTGACTCCACGGTTGTTGCCAAAGAACAGAGTGTTCAAATAAATTTGCTGTAGTGAAAGAGGAGGAAATGCAAAACTCTTGGCACTAGTGTAAAAAGCTTGCCTCAGTCTCTCGTGTTTTCAGGGATTTTAGATGAGATAGCCAGTAACTAACTGCATAACTAACTGAAAGTCTTATAGAAAAGAATATGTTACATGATCCTGTATCACGAGGCAGCTTCAAACACAATCAGACACCAATCAAAGAAAATATTTGTTGAAATATACTTAAGAAAAGAAGGAGATCCTCACAGTTTAGGAACTTACATTGTTTGAGGTTTCTCAACGTATGAACATTTATGTAATTAAAATCATTATTACATTATATTAGTGCCTGTCCTATAATTTAAAAGAGCAACTCATATAGTAGATAGCAGAATTCTTTGGACAGAATTTGACCGTTAGTTCAATGAAGACCACGTGAGAAGTTGCAAAAAAACAAAATTTTGTGTTTGTGTGTTACTTGTATCATTTACATCCTGGTACCGCAAATGAATGTAAACTCATGCAAGCTGTACAGCAACCAGTATAAGATACACATACTTACCTAACTAAAAACTGAACAATTTCCAATCTAGCATTGATTTTGTAACAGAGGGAATGAATTTGCATCAACTCTGTCAGGCAACATTTTCTTCGTTGCTCATTTGCACTACCCAGTGTATTTGGCTTGTGTGAGTTTATTGGCAGTAGCTGGAAAGTGGTAGACAGATGAAGCCACTGTGACTGCCATTATTAATATACAGGCCGCAGTGTATGTATTTACCTGCATACGTCTCTGCATGCAATATACATGTGAGAGAGCACGCCTCGCCCTGTGTGTGTGTGTGTGTGTATATGACTGCATATTCTGTGTATGAGCGAGCTAGCAGGGCTGATCAGTGTCCATGCTGAGGGCTTTGTCACAGCTGACCTATATTAGATGAAAGCAGCTGGATCAGTGGCCTGCAGGGACAGCAAAAGAGTTGTGTTCTAATTATCTCTGCAGCTAGCTAGCAACACATCACACCCGCACACACATGCACAAAAACACACTTGCATACACACTTTCCGGCGAATCAATGAGAGCCTCTGAGAGCATCTGCCGCGCTCCGCTTGACGAACGATAGCGACAGATCCTCTGTGTAGGATTGGCAAGGATGCAGCACCTCGTGTTATAAAATACATATTAAAAAACCCTTTGTGATCATCATGGACCATGTCCCCCCCCCCCTGTCTGCGAGCGCCCCCACACATGGCATGACTATTCAACTTGAGAGATAATTACCAGGGGCCTCATTTATAAAACAGTGCTTAGGATTCATACTAAAAGTCTACGTGCGCACAAAGGCCGAGATTGGTGCACGCGAATTCAGATTTATAAAACCGTGCGCACGCATCCCTGAAGGCCATGTTCCCTTTATAAATCACACTCCACCTGGAAACGTGTGTACGTGGATCTGTCTCAAAGTCCGCCCTCTACACGCCCACATTCCACCGAAATGGTCAACGCAAAGCATAATATTAAATTATCCTGCTGACCAATCGGTTTCTATGGAGAATCATGGCATCAAGCGATGAGAAGAAGAAGTGCAACTTTCTGACACCGACATCGAGGAGCTTGTTCGTGAGGTGGAAATGAAGAAAGACAGATTGTTTGGTGGCAACAGCAGGGATTTCATTTATAAAAGAAAATACACTGAGTGGTAACATGTTGCTGCTGCTGTTAATGCAGCAAGTGAGAGGGAATACGACAGAGAGGACAGTGCCTGAAATAAAAAATAAAAAAGTGGTTCGATTTAAAAGCTGGAGGCAAATAACAATTGTTTCTAGTCGGCAGAATGTGAGGGGACTTAATCATCCAAAACGGCATATCACACACAGACCTGTCGGCTAATGAACCCAGAGTGGTGAGTACTTGTGTTTGTACTGGGATGGTTCGGTTCCGATGGTCGGTCTGTGCAATACTGGACTCAGTTCAGCACAAAGATCTGAGATCAGCTCTATAGATTTTATATCAGCTGATGAGTCAGTCATCATTATGAGCCAGGGAATCTTCATTGTCACTAAACACTGGTTTCCTACTAATCCCTCTATACGTGTTCTCCTATCAGTGCCAGTGCATCCATCAGCATTACGCACGAGTGTCACCGCAGTATTTACGTCTACAGCAATAGGACCGATTACTTCACACATAAGTGGGATCAGAACCTCCATTCTGGGACATCATTTGGAAATTGATGTTTAAAAGGTGAACACAGTTTATTTCGTTTTTGTTAATGCTCTCCAGTGCACTCTATGATTTTACATGCGTGCATTATATGAAACTGAAGTCGTACTTGGTGATAGAGGCGCAGCATTATAGAGGATATTATTAAAAACTATTAATCACTCAGTTCTGTTATTGTTATTTGTATGCTATGTTACCGTTATTTGCTTTAGGTCATTTTATCTCTATTTCAATTGAAGGTTCTTATGGAACAAGTATGTCGCAAACAGAAATAACACTGTTGGTGTTAATTTTAATGACGAAGTGGATTCACCTCCTCACGTCTGCCTCGCCACTATCCGGTCTTCAAAATGTTCGTACGTATGGGTTAAAGTTTGCGTTGGAGTGAAGTCTGATTTAATGTGTGCGCGAGAAGTGGAATACGCACAAAATCTGGTCTGAAAGATGCATATGCAAGGGTTATATATGAGGCCCCAGGTGATGTGGCATTTGGGAATCGAGTGCAACCAGTTGTCTCGTCAGTGATTCCTCACATGGGTTCAAACAGTAAATGCAGTCGCTGTGCATGAGCCGGAGTTGCCGCGGAGTCTCGCACACACGCTGAGGGGCTGCGTTAGCGATAATGAGGCATAGAACGACAGCGAGAAGAATGCCCAGGGAGCTAATGCTAACAGCTAATCACTGGACTAGTGCTAATGCTAATGAAAGAGTAATAAAGTGTGTGGAACCCCGTGGCATCCTCCAATGTGGTGTAGCTAATTAGCACTTAGCATTCAGCTCACTGTAGCAAGGGTAAATGCACAATGCTATGCCCTCACTTTTTTCCCCTTCTATCTCCCTTCGGATGAACCGAGCACGTGAACACGTCAGGTGACGCACTCAGACTTTCCTCTTTGTGAACCTCATTGTATTTTATTTCAAGTCTCAGTGATTTCACACATTCTGAAACCTTTAGGAGCTAATTGGATGCAGCACACACTCAATTAAGCTGTTAGCCTCTTACTCATCCTCCACCTCTTTCACTCCTTTTTTCCTCCCTCCATTTCTTTCCATCCCTCTCTCCGAAACCTTTTTTAATTTTTTTATTTCCATTGCTAATTTGGTTCTCTCCACTGTTCCCTCGCTCCCCTCCCTTCATATGCTCGCGTGGTCCCTCCGTTTGTGCCTTCAGGCCCTGTATAGTGCTGCAAGCAGGGGAGCTGTGGCATGAGCCAGCCAGTCGGGGAAGCGTCTTGTTTCGGGACCAACGGGCACAGTTGCACATGTTCCGCCACGCTGCATCTTCGGGCACCGCCGGGGACCCATTTACAGGTCCGAGCTTATGAGGAGTTGTGCTTTTCCCTTGACGGAGGGAGGCAGGCGCTGCTGGGATGTGAAAGAGAAGCTGAATGCATCTCGCGAAATATGATAGAGTCTGAGCGAATCAGCTCATCAGTGCTTTATGCAGTTTGAATGTTCCTGATGTTTTTCTTTCTCTCTTCCTTTTTGCAGAGGGACTGAGAGTGAGTTATTTAGCCGATCGTTTCTACCCGAAAAGATGGAGCACCATTTCCTGATGCGACTGTGGTAAGTAGAGAGCATGCATGTGCACACACACACGCGCATTTGTAATTCCTTCAGCTGCTCGTCACCTGAACCTTCAAGTATAAATCCCACTTCTGTCTTGACTCGCGTCCTTGAAATCCATCCCCAGGAGTGCGTGAGAATTCCCAGTGGAACCTCTCAAGGATTAACCCACGTCAGTTAAACAGCTCTAAGAAAGTGGGGATCAGACACACGCCACTCAATCATGTACTCTCGACACAGACTCTAGTGTCTTGTGTTTGATCTCAAGTCTTAACCGGTATTGATTGAGTTACTCCCTCTGTTCGAATTGTTAACATTAACGGCTGAACACTGCACACGACAGTTTGGGTTGTACCTGCTAGGCGTGGGTTGGGGACGCAGCTTTTTCCAAAGGTCGCCGAGTGCAGCGGTTTGTTTCGCTGGAGAATCGGCATGGATGTGACAAAGTCGGCCTTAAAATCTGTAAAACTGACTGGAGATAGTGATGGAGAAAGACAGGAGAGAGAAATGTCAGGCGACTGCCGGCTGGCACAGTAGTAAAGTAAAAAATAGCAGGCAGGGCCGACCGATTGTGCTGGCCTGAGGTTGTACGGCTATTCTTAGCCTCAGTCTCCACCCTCTTCCTCACTCTCTCCTCCTCTTTTTGTCTTTTGTTACCACAGTGACGTCAGCTCTCTTCAGTCCATCTGGTGTCTGTTAGCACCCTGGATCTGTCCGCTCTCCCTCTCTAATTGGCTAAAACCACTAAACTGTCTCCCATCCATCCACTCATCCACTCATTTATTTATCTTCCCTGTTCACGTCTTTATCCATCACCACCTCAGCGAATGTCAGTCGTGCATCCCTCTCTTTTTTATACACCCTCATTCGACAGACAATATAGAGCTCTGAATCCTCCACTTAATTATAGCTATAGAGAGACGGCCACTTAAATACTGAATGCCTGGCGTGTGTGTTCTTTGATGAGATATTGGGGCGGGATTGGTTGTGATGTTGCATAAAGGGCGAAACCACAGATGCAAATGTTGCTGTAAGAAGCGTAAAACCTCCGTATTTAAAGGCAACACGGCTTTGCTCTGTTACCACACTGATGTGTCATACCTGTCGCTGCCGTCAGGACAGGGCCAGTCCGCTGTAATTCACCGCTGACAAGTGTGTGTTCTGTAAGCGATAGCACATGACAAGTTGTCCAGATATAAGAAAAATAATGGACTGTGTGGAAGTGACAAATGAAGGAATATTCTCCCCAGTGTTCATCAGTGTCTATTCAGAGACAATTCAGTGTCAATCATCAGCACTTATATCATAGCCACTTCCCACAGATAGGGCTTCACTGAGGACAACTACAGTATTTTCGCTATCCTTGCAATTTAATCGTGTATATCTTTTGAGCCACACAGACGGTATAGATGTAACTAGAAAAGATCACAGAAAAATTGTGAATGCAGCTGCAATTATTACAAAGGTGAGAATTACCCACCCGGATCCGCACTGTTTACAGGTTTCAAATCTCAGGTAATGTTCAGTGTAGGTCATGTTAAAGTCGCAGCGCCTCCTAAAGTATATCCAGTCTTGATGGAGCTCAACTTTTAACTTAAGCAGAGGTTAAATCGGCTGCAAGTGAAACCACATTCCCCTGGGCACGATAAATTCTAGGTTATTCTTGAGTTTGCGAGTGAACGGTTCTGTTTTAGCAAACGTGTGTAAACGTCTTCACTTGTGAAAAGCAACTCTGCTGTCGTGAAACACACAAAAAAAGTGCAAACGGGGACAAATGAACAGAGAGCTACGAAAAGGAACATGTTTTTTTCTTTTTACAGCTATATCCCTCCTACCTGACCCATGAGCCATGTCAACCATTTTCAAATTTAATATACTATCTATACTTTGTTATTATTCATTTTGAGAATTATCAGCTAATCTACTATATCTTTTTAATGAATAGTCAATGGCAATACACTTCTCATCTCTCATTTGTCCAAAGTGGTTACTCCACATGGACTTAGAGACGAGATCAAGCGAGAAGGTTTTCTCTTGGTTCTTCATCTTCCTCCCACAGTCCACAGACATGCAGATTAGAGTAGTTGGATATTCTAAATAAGCTGTTGGTGCATGTGTGGGTGTGACTAGTTGTTTGTGTCTATATGTCGGCCCTGTGATACCCTGGCGGCCTGTCCAGGGTGTACCTCCCTCTCACCCAATGTCAGCTGGGGATTGGCTCCAGCTCCCTTGTGACTCTGGAAGGATAAGCGGTATAGATAAAGTGATTTGTTAGCAGACAGAGATTCACTACAAGCAGCACTTGACCATGAAATTCAAACTACACAAATGACCTGTTTTGGATTAGCTTGATATGTGGCGACTGCAAAGGTCATAGCATATGATCAGTGACCGGATCAAGACAGATGCTACAAAATGCGGATGCTTCCACTTACATATGTTGTTTGTCGCTTCTGAGAGGCATCAGTCCCATCATGCATTTTTATTTTTACAGCGTGTTAAACTCGACATCATTTAACATCACAGTGAACTCTATAAAAAAAAGCTTCAAACTGATGTCATGTGAGGTGTATTTTGCAGAGATGAGTCATTTCGCTCCATTTTCACACCCTCTCACTCAAGTCCCACTTCTGAAAGTGTGTCTGTGTGCGAGTATGCATAAATTACTGCGTGTGTGTGTGTGTGTGTGTGTGTGTGTGTGTACTTACATGTTTGTGTGCATATGGCTTTGTGGCTCTGTGCCTGCAGTCTCCCTGCTGTCAGCATATGGTTTCTGGGAGAGTAAAACTTCAAACAGCAGCTTTTTGTAGCACTGAAGGACGGCATCTCATTAGGGAGCACATTAGGATGTGTGTAGTGGAGGTTGTGTTGCTGTGAAGTAGCGCACAGCACTGAGCGTGCAGGAGAACAGGTTATCAGTTGTGTTTCTTGATTATCTGCAGTGCAGCTTATCAGCGGCAGATAAGAGAATTAGGCTGAGAATCGTTTTCTCTTCAGCTGCCCTGCGTGCCGACGTCTCCCCTCGACAACTTATTGCAGGAGTAATATCGTTTGACTTACTTTTTCAAAAAACAAACTTCTAACTACAGGATTCCACATTTGCTCAGATAAAAAAAAAAAAAAAGTTGTTTACTCTCCTGCTTCATCTCGGAGCTGCACAGAAAAGAGGGCCATCTGTCACTGTCAGAAAGCTGCAGCTACTGCTGTGTAATACTGACAGCAAAATGGACACAATGAACAAGAGATAACAAAAAAGCATGTAATAAATGTGTCCTCTATTCTGTGCCACAGGGCTACTAAAGCCTCAAAAAAAGTAGTAGATTGAACATAACAGCCAAACGAATAGTCTGGAAGTGTCATCGATTTTTTTCTTATGAAGGTCCCCAAAAAAAGATGGAAATGATAAATAGGACTGACCCCAGTCGATCCCACTTATCTGATTTTTCACAAGAAGATGGGATCAGTTATTCTGTGTGAAATTAACATTAAGAAGCAAGTATTATTGGTTTGTGATCTTCCATTCTCTCGGATTATCAGGATCTCTCTGACCGTCTTTCCTTTTGTGTCCAATTCATTTGGCGTCACTCACACGCACTTCCTCCTCTTCCGCTCTCTCTCCCTCGCTCTCTCTCTCTCTCTCTCCAGATGATTTATAGACATCTTTTATCAAACTTGAAAGCAGGGCTCATCTGTTCTGAACGACTCAAGTCCCATATCATCCAACGAAAGCTGGAGACATTGAAGTAAAGGGATTTTAACCTGTGTGCGTGTGGGAGTGAGTGAGTGAGAGGGGAAGAACGAGATAGAGAGAAGGGGAAAATACGGAGGATGGAGGCAGTGACTATCTCTGCGTTCATGTAATTTAATCAAAGCCATCCATCACATCTGGATAATTAGACAGCAGCATGGATTGCATGGCCAGAGTTCATCGGTTAGAACATACCACACACATTCACACAGTTCTCTTATACCTCATATAACTAGCCGGTATTTACAGTTTTTTTAAATAGGACTCCAGTAGAGGAGTCAGCCTTGTCATGTTCGACATTACGAACGCACAAGTCGAAAACCAACATCAACGCCAACCATCACAGTGCCAGAAACCTGACATCTTTTTTCTTCTTCGCTTTGAATCAGCAGACTCTTACCGTGCCGTCTTGCCAGTTTTGCATCTTGCACGATATACAGAAATAAGAGAAGAAAAATCGCTATTGCACGCTTATCCCCAAGATGTAAAAAAAACTCTGAGTAGACAAACGTTCATGGCTATTTATGCATTAATGCCTGGAAGTTCCAATTATACATATTTCTATTGCAGAGAATGCTGATTGTTTCCATTCACTTTGCAAACAAAAGCCAGATGTTGGATTTATTTGTCAAAGATATATTGGGGAATAAAAATAGTAGCAGCTTCCCAGCAAAGTCTGATATTCATCACTGTCCCTGGATCTGCAAACACTCAGTACTATTGCAGCATTGTTTTTTGCTGCTCAACTGGCACAAAACTAACTTGCTCCGAGTTTGCAGAGCCAGTTAGCCCGAGTTGGACTCTCTCCGTGTGGATTTTAGTACTTGATGGCCAATTAAGTGTGTAGAATTAGTGCTGGCATTCACAGAGCTCTGCCCACAGCCGGCTAATCACCAGTCCACAGGGCCACGCTGCAGAAAAATCAAGAAAAGTCATCCAGTGTCAAGTTAAGTGTTAAAACTAGGTGAAAAGAATAAGTGGAAAAATGGAAGAAATTATATTATAACCCCACTTATTTATATCACACTGTATTGTAGTGTCTTCATTTTCTATGACAAATTATTTGAACACAAGCAAGAGATTTCCTATTCAGCAAATTCCACTATCTTTATTTACCTTTGCAAAACCTAAGGGCTTGTACTGTGATGTTAAAGATGTCTGTCTTCTAGTGTCCATCAGCTCAGTGTTTTGGTCCGACAGTGGCTCTTAACAGACTTTTCTTCAGTTTCAATTGTCTTATATATTTGTAGTTAACTAGTTATATTAGTTATCAGAAGTAAATGAAGACCAGACCAGAGGTTAAAGAAAAATGTATGGATGAGTAACATTAATCCATCATAACTCAAAATAAATGCTAATGTAACTGGTGATTATGTAAAAGAGCAATTGTTTGCTATCTCCAAGCTGAATAAATGTTCTCTAACCTAATGGATAAGATTTTCATGCTTATGCAATGGCTCCTCAACAACCAAACACTAAATGTTATCAAAGTATTAACAAAATTGGTTAATTTACATGTATATTCATTTATGTAACGTAATAAAATTGCTCCTGAGCCATAGGATTGCTGCCTCTGTTGCCAGGCAACGTGGAGCTACACTTTATATACGGTGTATGAGCTAAATACCACAGGGGTTCACCGGGCCGGGCTCAGAGTTTAACAGTTTCAACATTCTTTGTAACCACGAAAGCTTTATATCTCAAACATATTCAGAGAATGATGATGCTGTTATTAGTTATTGTAGACATTATTAATCCATCCTCATCATACAGTAACATTAATGCAAGGCTTGATGTTGATTTCCAGAGTAACAGAAATATATGAAACATTTGCATGTCTTCTTGTTGCTGTTGTTGTTCAACAGTTTAATACTGCAATCACTCTATGAACCATCAGGGTCTGGTTATACTGTCAAGTTTCTAAAAGTTAAATGTTCCCCCAAAAAATGTCAGGGGCCTATGCTTTTAACGATGATATTAATGCACACACTTATGAATACATAACTTCTTTAGTGGAGGTAATAAGGCAGGTTTAAATAATTCATTATTTAATGATGGTCCTTTCCTGTGTCATTGTTTAATTCTTACTAAATTATCTCTTGTTTTGTAGTAATATGTCATAGGATCATTTTTAACTTGCTAAAATAACACTGTTTGACTAATATTTGTTATATTGAAATGAGATAAATTTGTATCAGGCAAACTGAGAGAAGATACTGGTCCTGTTTTGATATTTCAGTCAATCAGCATCACAGATGTCTGCAGTTATTTTATATCACACCAAAATATTGGAATACTTACCCGACTCATTCCCAAATGTGGTAAAGTGCCTTTAATCAAATTGTTAAACGATGCTGAAATGAATGCAGTTATGACTCAGTAGCTTGCTGTAAAATGTAGAAATTACACCTACGCGTCTCCTAAAATTGTTTGATTTAGATATAATAGAGAAGAAAAATGTCAAAGTGCTGTGTTCCTCCTGAATGCCTCGTATATATATAAAAAGAGTCAATAAAGATTATGCCAATTACATGCACATCACAGGATGATATGCATTGCAAGCACAGATTAGCAGTAATCCTGCCAAGATGTATTTTTTTATTGTGTTGGCTCATAATCAAGCAACAATGCTGCTCTTGTGCTTGGACTGATCCTGTTTTAATGCTGACTGTGTGTTTACATTGATTTGATGAGGGGGAGTGCAGGGGATCTATGGGGTCTCATAGGATTTAAAACAATGCGGACCAATGAATGAGTGCATGTGCTAATACACTGAGGGTCAATCTTGGATAATGAAAAGCAGTGACTCACTCCCGTGCTCATTTCACCAGCTATTTTTAGATTTCAGCTGATTTTAACAATTAGGTCTTGTACGATGCAATAACATTAGTGAATCCGGCGCAATCTGATTCTTACAATGAGTCAATTAGAAAGTAAACAATTTTCAGTGTCACCAACTTTAGCCGTCATGTTGGCATTTTCCTTTTCAAGCGTTGGCACACGTTGTCAGGTTGTCAATGTTCTCCTCATTAGAGCGCACACTGCGTTCGAGCGCTGACACTTGCTCACCCAGCGAGGATGAAGAGCGTTAGTGAACCAGTTTGAATGGCTTCAACTTTGTGCCATCATTTCAACTTTGACTCTTTCGATGGCGTCGCAATTTCTTTCCTGGAGAAAAACCTCGATCTGATCCATTGCAGAGAAGAAACTGATCAGAGCTTCTGAAGCAGATTGCCTCATGATCCAGCAGAGGGTGTTTACACTAAGCTTGATCTATTGCCTGCCCTCTTGACCCATCAGTGAAGTAATCCAGTAACGTTACCTTGGGTTAGGGTTATTAAAGTGGAGTAGGCTAGCGAGCAAAGCTGTCCATCACGACAAGGGGTCTGAGAAGCGTAGTGTGGAATCGTTGAGGTTCTACACTGTAAAAATGACTTTACACCATCTAATCTGTGGGCTCGCCTGTGATGCACTGCTCGAGGTTGAAACTTCAAGAAATGTTGCACCTCTCACTTCACCCAATCAGTAACACAATATACAAAAGCATCCTTATGGAATGTTTTCATGTATAGGAGGCCTCTGGACCTCTCAACTTTGGTCAGGCACATTATACACAATATTAAATAGGTTTTAAAAGATGTAATAGTTACACATTCCCTGACAATAGGTTGGGCAGTATAGTTTAAATTCATTTTTAAAGGTAAATCTTCACAAATTAATTCCCTCAAAAATGAATCTATGCGTCTATTGATATGACTCAAGTGAGCACTAGACAGTGACAGTATCTACTGTCCAACAGGCTCAAAAACATCCAATACTTTATATATTGTGTATTTTAATGATCTGTAGATGTGACAAAACAGGATCAGATCTGTAGATGTGACAAAACTACACACACCCATTCAGAATCAACAAGACCCTAAATATGCATTGTAATAAATGTTGGCTTTAACAAACTTGTCTTCAGTATAAACATGTAGCAGCGCAGCTTCACGGACACTGAATCTCTATGCAATCTGTCACAGTGTCCCATTTTAACAGCTGCTTATCAATTTCTTGACACCACTGTCTTTAGTAGCTAGCGGTTGTTTGAAGGTGTTTTTCATTATCTCACATCTTAATGTTACATTTCCTCCATCTCTGTGTGGTGTCTCTACAGGTCTCGTCCCTTTCTTCACAGGCCTTTTGTCATCACAGGGCTTTTCTCCTGACAATACTACACACATTTAATCTCTCAGCCACATTTGATATGAAGTTGGTCCAAATGTCAACCTGCTGTGTCGTCATCATGTTCTTTTCCTTTCACTGTATGCTATCTGATCTCCAGCAGCCATAGGATTTAAGTGCATAGCCGGGTCCAGTCGAGTGCTGTCGGCTGTGTGTCGCTCTGCTGTTGTGCCGAATCTCCAGAAAGATGATTTGAGCTGAAGGGGAAATGTGTAGCACAACCGTTTGAAAGTCTAAGAATGATCATGTCGGACACTGTTAGTCTCTTCTTATGTCGATGAAAATATAGCGATTTTTCCAAATGTTTTATATTTTAAACTTCAGCGTTTGACTATTTTTGACTCGTCTTTGTGCTTCAATGATATTTCATGTAAATATAGCCAGCTATTGTTTAAGGATGTCAGTGTGATCTCGCCATCGTCTCGTCTTCGTCACAGTTCGTCATCTTGCGTCCGCCGCTGACTGTTAGCAGTGAGATGACTTGTCCTCCCCCCCCCCCCTCTTTTATTCCTCACACATTCTCTCATTGAACATGCCAACGAGTGACAAGAATGCAGGGCTGAGATTTCCAAGGGAGGGAAAACTTCCCGGGCTTGTATTCCTCTCATGCACGGCTCGCTCTCCTTTCCTCGTTCCTTTGCCCCCCCCACTCTCCATCTCGCACACTCGAATAAACACAATCACACACACACCGAAGTCTGCAAAAAGAAAATCACATCCTCATTTGTCATTATCACATCATCTGTTCTTCAGCTGCGAGCTTTCTCGCTGCATTTCATTTTCAGTTGTGACGGAGTTGTCGTGCAGGTAATAAGTGGGTTTGATCCTAAAACAGATCAGATTTGTCACAGAAAGCAGCTGGTAAAGTAGGTGAGGTGCAGTTCTCAAACTGTCATGTTCAACAGATTCAGGCCTTTCACACCGTCTGTGTGTGCGCGCATTTTATTATCTGCACGTGTGTTTATGTACTCTTCACACGAGCGACTGTGTGTGTGTGTGTGTGTTTTGTGTCTTGGGGGAAATGAATGCACTTGCAAATTCCAGTCACTCGCAGCATTTATGCTCCCACAGTGACCTGCGCTGCCAGTCACAGCTGAAACAACATGTGCTCGCATCGCCACGAAACACAAACACGCACGCAGAACAGGACACATGCAGAGTGTGCCCACTGACTAATGTGAGCAGTAAGGGACTCCAGCGAGCGTGTTTATTCATGGGTCTAAAAAGAATGGGATTATACCCTTGAATTTTGCATCCAAATGTGAGCAGGCACCACAGCTCACTTCAGTCCACTGTGGAGTCCTGGGATGATCTCTTAAAGCTGCACAGTGTGTAAATGACTTCATGAGTCACTGGGAATGTGATGATGATCAGATGTAAATGCAACCAGAGCCCAGCTGATTTATCATCTGACGTGAACCTTTCTCAGACATATCAATGTCTGTTTAATTTGCAGATATGAGAACTTTTTACGGAAAGAAGAATAATGCCAAAAAGATCTACATTCATGTTGAAATTTGACATTTTTTCCCCATTAATTTCAGTTCTATATTTTGGGTTACATTTGTGTTTTATTTTATTCATAGATTTTAAACACTATAATGTCAAGCCACAATCACATTTCCTAGTCTTAAGGGTTGGATGACGACATTTAAAAAAATAATTGCTAAAATGTTCCCACAATGAGCAGATACATTGGTGAGAGAAGAAACTGCACCGTGGCAGAACCAGACTCAATGTGGGCGGCCATCTGCCGCAACCGTTTCTATGTAAAAAGAAATTTACATTCAGCACCAAACACTTGGGAATAATTACAGTTTATTACACCAGGGATCTTATTTTTATGTTTTTGACATTGTTTCATTAATAATATGTCAAAGTGCAGCGATGTCACGAAAAGTCCCAACAGCAGATCCCCGGCTAAATATGACCAAACCATGCATTCCATTCTACATCCATCTCTCCTCCTGTCATCTCTGACTGCTCCCTCTAAAATAAGGCAAAGGATCACTTTATATGCTACTGAGATAGAGGTATTTGAAATAAGTATATTAAGTCTTCCAGCTTGAGGCACTGGCGCATTGTTTATATATAATTCACAGTATTTTTATTAACTTGAGTCATTTAACAATATCGGAAGTGGCACAGTCATAATGCAGGTACCAGTAGATAACACTAATGTAACAAATCACTGTTATATACAGTATATACAAATACAATCGATCAGGCAGCACTGACACAGTAAGTGTTGGATTAGTGACGTCTTTGTGCCGGAATATTTAAACAAAGATTCGAGACAGATGTTACTGACAAGGTGAGTGGGAGAGAGGTTAAAAATGGCTGTTGCAGATATGGTTACCATGGTGAAAGCAGCCTATAGCAGGCGACCTGTCGAGTACATGCAGGGAGAAGCCTGTGGTGTTAGCCTTGAGCATGTTGCATATAAATACGAATGAAAATACTCAACACACAGTCCCATATTAGGTACACAACTTGATGATGTAGACACATTAAAGCATAATTAGCAGACCATAAATACTCATTATGTGATGGTTGTTTAATTTTAGTGCCCTTCAGCATTTGCAGTGTCATTAATAATGTACAGCTCCACAAATTACATGAATATCCTTTTTATATGGGCATTTTCACACCTGGTCTTTGTTCCATTGTTTACGGTGTTGTCGATTAGGCATTTCAATTTGAATGGAGAAAATGAATGAACCGGCTCATTCAGTTGCCACTGTAATATCATTATGGTTTCACTATCAACACTTAACGAGTTTCTGGAGAGACCAGTAAGGTACCTTCCTGTACTTGGTCTGAACTATCCCAAAGTGTGTTTTCACACTGCAAATGGTAATTCTTCGTAGACTCGGCACTCGGTTTCAACATATTTTCATCTTGGTGAATAAAAAACGATGCCCGTTTGTGATATTTATCTGTATTCTAAGAAAATGTGTCAACCTTTGTGATTTAAACAAATTTAAATCAATATTTGCACTATATTTAACATCCAAAAACTTCAGCTCCTAAAGAAATAATACTACAAGTCCAGAAATGTGGGTGCTTTACATCACTGGTTTTGTCTCTTCTACTCCTAAAACTTACAAAACCAATGCTGGAACAAATGTGGGAGGTTCGGATGCCTGTATTTCGGGCCTTTCAGCAGTAGAAAGTCACACAATGCTTCACAATGCAGAAAATAAGGCAACTGACGCGAGATACAACAATTATACAATGTTTTGGACAGCAATCTATTCGCAGAAGGTTGCGTAACATTGAAGCTATTCCTTCAACTGGAAAGTGGTTGCACTGCCCCACCACTGACATGAACAAATTGTTAAATAGTAGCACTGCATGTACTTGTAGCATCGTTACTCGTCAACACTGGTCAATATGTGTCTTAATGAATAAATGTTTTAAGCCTGAATATAAAAAAGGAGCCATGTCTTATCTAGGAGTCGTATTTGATATAGGTCCAGTGTGGTTGAATTTTCTAAACGTAGCAATGCAGTGCAAAACTGGACAAATGGATTATTTTACGGGAGACATGAAAATGGAAAAAGAAGATAAAAAGGAGGAGCAGCGAGTAGAGGAAGTGCGGGGCATACAAAATGCATCAGTGAGCCGTCTGCCTGCCTGACACTTGACTTTTTCTCTTCTCTCTCTCTCTCTCTCTCTCTCTCACACACTTATTTTACATTCTGTCCCGCTTGCAGTGCTGCCACATCTCTTCCCCCACGTAGCCCCTCATTCTCTCCATCCTCCGTTTTGTTCTTTATCTCTGTTCCCCTGACTGTGCCCTGACACTCCAAAGCTCTGCTCCCCTCATTAACTCTCTTTCATGGGGCTGCAGATGACAATAATTGGTTTGAAAACAGGAGACAATTGGATACAAGGATTATCCCCAGCTCACACCCACCACCACCGCTACCCTACCCCCACCCTGCGAGGACGTCGCCGCTTTGAATCCTCTCGTCCACTTTCTGCCCTCGTCTTCCTCGCAGATGCCAACGCCGCCCTTCTTTTCTTTTTCATGTCCCTTGTTCCATAATTGCTCGTTGGCCTCTTCTCTTTCACTCTCCTCTATCCTTAACCCCTTTCTTTTACTCTCATGATCTTTCACACACACACACACACACACACACACTTTTCTTTGTTGCTTTTCTCTATCACCTTCTCCCTCTGCTTTGTTCATATTTTCTCAGAGAGCTGTGAGATGAGTCCCCCATAGGGATACATCCTCTGTTCCTGCCAAGAGTGGAAGTGACATTACTGACACGATGGCACACTCAAACATATACACACACACACTCAGAAAGAGAGTTCTGTGAAATGATAATGACATCTGATTAAACACTGACTAATGTGTTGTCATCTTTCAAAGAAAACCATGAACCTGTGACAATTGTGATGGAGGAAAATGGCAAAGATCGGGGGGATGGGAGAGGTGGTGGGGTGGCGAGCTAAAAAACGAATCCCAACAAAAAGGTACGCCATGACCCAAGCTCATCTCAAGCGGAGCGGTAGCGAAATGTCAAGAGTTCCCGTTCCAGCTCTTACCGCTGCCTCGTAACTCTGTTTTTCCTTTTCTCACCCATCTGTTTTCCGCTCATCCCGTCACTCTCTCCATTGCTTATCCCTTGCTCTCTCCATCCCCCCGGTGAGGGCTCTCAGGTTTCAACTGTAACTGCTTTAACACAAGGGATAATGGTTCGTAATTCACTCCCATCCACTCTCTGCTGGTCAGAGGCCCACTCATGTACAAGGAGAAAAGTAATCAGAGTGTGTGTGTGTGTGTGTTTCTGTGAGGAGAAGGTCCTATATATTTTGCATCACCTTTTCAGTTGCTCTTCTGCTTGCATTCATGCAGATATAGGCTTGTGTGTTTGCACCATTTGTGTGCATATAGAGCCTGAACTCTGTCATCTGCACTTTCTGACATTGTGTGCGCGCGTGTGTGTGTATTCATTAGTTCTGGATGAGAGGGGTGTTTAATTTTGACATGGGGTTATGTAACTTATGCGATTATCCCCAACATCCGGTTGTGTATCACACACACACACACACACACACACACACACACACAAATAAGCTGTTACAGAAACTGAGTCAGCGGCCCCCTCTGCCCCCCTCCCTCATGTCCAATACTCCCTCTCCCCAGAGTATCAATAATAGAGGAATGCCATATGTGTCAGCTTGTGAATCTAGATCACCAACTGTGGGCCCTGGGAAGCTTGGTATAGGCTCCAGGGCGCCTCAGGGCCTCCATGGTGGTGGGGTGCTTTTGATGGGACGGGGGCAATGGAGGCTAAAGCAGGAGCAGGGAGACTCTCCACCGTGCAGTGCCCCACCTCAGGGCCACAAACCGAGTGGGGACTGGAACGGCATGGATTAAACAGGCCAGCAGCATCTCAAACTACACTGAATTTGTCATGTGTGTAATATTGTTGCACGCATACGACATTGCAGCTGCTCTCAAGTAAAAAAAAAAAGTCAAGTGTGCTGCAAATGGGCGAGGAGTCTGCGATGTTATAAAAATAGTGTCACATTTTTTAAACACAACTATAATTAACATTTTATATTGAGATTAGATCACATAACCATAATGGGGTATTAGGGCTATGGTTCTGGCTGAGAGCAAAGAGGGGATGGCAGTTTGCAGGCCGAGGAAATTAAGGCCGAGCTGTGAGCGGGGTTAGATGACTGGCCAGCAGGCAGGAGAATCCACTGGGGAGCAAGCGACGAGGCAGGGGGTAGAGAGAAAAGCTGCAGATCTGTGGAGATGAGCTGGTTATGAAGATGATTGTTGTGTGGCGAGCGTTCCAGGCAGAGTTGAGCAGGCAAACATGAGGTGAAACAGAAGCACAAGGTAATCAAGGTCACTCAGTACAAACAATTCGAAGCGGCGTGTGTGTGTGTGTGTGCGCGTGCGCGCGCGCGCGCGTGCGTGCGTGTGTGTGTGTGTGTGTGTAACCAAACTGGCTGCAACAACAATGTGGCGAAGAAGCAGAGAAGATATACCGCAGGGCGCATGAGTTGATGAAGGGCAGGTGTGTGAAAAGATTGGCAATCATGCAGTGGGGAGAGAGAGAGAGAAGTGCCACACCCACACACAGACACGATTGGACGACAGAAGAAATACAAGGAATAAACTACAGTTAGTGACAGAATCAGTTCCAGACGTTGCTGTAAACTAGAAAAAAAAAAAACATGCTGATTTGAATGAGGTGATTGTGTTTTTGTCCGTCAGTTTGTGTTCCGCTCCATTCCGCAAATCCTATCGGGATTGCTCCTAGATGAGAACAGCAAGATCCTTGCAGCTGTCCATCGTGTTGCAGATGAACAAAATCTCATAAATCTGTGACATTAAATCTAAACTTGACGTTCTTTTTTTTAAAAGATATTTTTGTGCAAGTCACCTTTATTGATAGGACGGTACCAGCATAAAATGGGGAGAGAGAATGGGGGAAGACATGCAGCAAAGGGCCGATTGGAACCGAATCTGCGCTGCTGGAGGACTCAAGCCTCCACCTTCCACTTCACTTTTATAGTGCATCTTCAAAATTCATGACTTTATAATCCAAGACAAACTTCAAGTTTTTTTTCTTGTACATTTGAGGTTTTTCTTTTGAATTTCGCACAAATGTCAACAAGTCAGAATGCTTTTTCATCAGAATATTCAGCCTCTCCCACAGCTCTGTATTTTATTTTCTTTGCTTTCACTTGCCTTAATACATGTGTATGTGAAAATGGTTCCTTTTAGCCATCCACAAACAGAGACCTATCATCTGACCCCCCCATGTTCATTGAGCTCTGTGGCTTCTTGTAGCTCATTGTTATCTGTAATTATAGATTTCATTCTTTCATTTCAGAGCAGGGTTGACATAAAATATTTGTTAAGACAGATGTGATTTACTGTATAGACTCCAGTAACACAAATGCTGCTGCATCATCCTTCTCAACCTTTCAACCATTCCCAGTGTAATCAAAGGACACTTTAGATAGGAGGAGATTCATCGACATAATATTTCCTGCACTGTGGTGATGGAAACTAAAGAACGAATGACTACAGGGATCGGTTTGTGCTACATGGGCTATTTTTGTACTTCATTTATCAGATTTTTAGTTATCAGACAGGCTGTCTGCCAGCGAAAGTTCAGAGTCACTCAGATTCGTCTGAACGATTTTCTAATACACTCAGAGAGAGTGGTACTGTCGCACTGTTTATTTTAATGTAGAAGTGCCCCCCCTCACTCAGAGTACTTACGACTGCTATTACCGTCTGTGCGGCTTGGACCGATTCAAATTCATTACACTGTCAAGATGTGGTGAGCAGGTGGACCCCAATGCAAGAGCAAGGCAGATCCAATGTAACAAAACAGAATTTATTAAAACTAAAATGAAATTAGGGGCAGGCACGGCAGGGAACAAATAGGCGACAATCAAAAAGTTCAGGGAAAACAAAGCAGGATAAACACAACAAACAGCTACAGACTGAGACAAAGCAGACGACTGGACAAGACTGAACTGAGGAGGTGACTTAAATACAAACTGAACTAATGACAAACCAGCAACAGGTGGCACGGGACAAACAGGTGACACTGATCAAACATGGAGGGAAACACACAAAGGCAGGAAGTAACTGAGACACATGAGGAAGATCAGAACTACAAAATAAAACAGGAAACACCAAACTAAAAACAGATAACCATGACATACACTGCTAACATAGGCTGCATACATTAGTTTTTATGTATGCAGCCTATAGTATATGTTAAACCAATATTAAAACATGCTTTTAATTTATTAGTCATAAGAACAAAGTCATTTCTTCACACTGTACCAATGCATTAGTCTCCATTCCTATGATTAGAACCAATAGCAAACTTCTGGCTGTAGCTTCCCATTTATCATATGGACATGAGAGTGGTAGCAATGTTCTCAGCCAAGACAGCCATTCCTTTAAAGGACCATAGTGTAGGACATAGAAAGATCAATCTGTTATAATGAAATTTAATCTTCACAATTTATGTGTTCATTAGTATATAGCTTATGTGTATAATGGAACTAACAATGAATGAGCCCTTTATATATCTGCAGAGGGAGCAGATCGTCTTCCACATAGTCCACCATATTTCTACAGTAGCCCGGAACCATAGACTGTGTCTAAAAATGGATGCATGACTGCAGAATTGCCCAAAAGTGAAGCCAAAGGGTCCCTATCGCCACCTGGTGGCTTGTTAAAGAACAGGTCATAAACCCTGCCTCCTCCATGCTAATAGATGGGACACTGACCAAACTAAAAAGTCAAAGTACACTTCAAATACATTTTTCTCAAAGATGGTGTCTGTCATTTTAGGTAGTTTTTATGTATGTTCAAGTAATTATTCTTTGGAAAGTTTGGTTTTAATTAGTTATTTGATGTTATAAAAGCTGGGTGAAACGTCATGGTTGACAGGTGGCTCTACAGTGGCTCTTTCCTGTTACCTAAAGGCCACCGTAGATTCTCCTACATGCTACATCTGACTAAATACAACACACTGAACCTTTAGGAAGAGGAAGACATCAGCTGGCTACATGCAGTAATCCAGACTTTTCACATAAAGGAAAAATCTGAATAGATCTACTTTTATCTGCAAGTACCAGTTGAGGGACCCGATTTTCGGGGGAAGTGACTCAGAGCATCGAGCCACAACCAATCATACAGTGCACCGATACCGCCCACCTCCCCGCTCCGTTCATCTGCTCCGCTGCACGTATGATTTAAGCCCCGAGATTTGTTTTCTTTCCAACAGTTAGTGAACTTATCAGGCTCTGACATGGCTGTGTTGTTGCTGTCACGGTGCTGGTCCTTCCCTCTGTTGGCAGCGAGGAGGAGAGTGGCTTTGTTTGTCGAGATGTGCTCAGCAATTCAATTTCACAGCTCGCTCTTGTCTCAGAGGAGAGCTGGAGGAGCATAAGGAGAGAGGGGACAGTAATTGAAAGGCAGTGGAGCTCATCCCGTGTCCTTTTCTACATTTTTTCCCCCCCTTTCGTGTACATCTCTCTTATATTTGTGTCCATATGTGTTTGCCCTCTTTGCTGTCACAGTGTCATTACTGCTGTGGCAATGGGATTTTTTTTAATGCTCCATGTAGTTTTCCACCAATATATGATAAACACACCTGACAAGGTGCTCTCCCTCCCTTGGTCCCTGTTGTTTTAGACAGCAGAAAGCTGTTTTGATCCCAGCATTGCTTTGAATCAAAGCCCTGTGCTAAAATAAATACTTAATTTACCTGTGGCCCAGAAGACAAAATCATTTTAGCCACATGAAAGAACTAGAATTTGAATTGTGATAAGCTTACCCCAGTCATCTCTCTCACTTTAATTTAGATTCAGGAACAGGTCTTTATTAAAGCTTCAAACAGGAAATGGAAATGTGTCATTTTCCAACTTCAGCAATAAACTTTACATATCCACTATCGAGGGCAACATTGTGAAATGCTTGAGTTTTAGTATGAGAATGTAACTATGCAATAAAAGGGTCCACAAGTATGTTCTCTCATTTATGGTCAATAGATTTTCACTTGTTATTATGCTGATATGGCTGTATTACACGTTAAAGATTGTTTCTACAACTTAAATAATTCTTCAACCTTCAGGATGATTGAAATACAAATAACTAGAATTGAAGGATAATTGCACTTTTTTCAATCGCTCTCATAATTTCTTTTTGGCTTGTTTGGGCATTGGTCCTCCCTTCTTTATGTCACCAGAGTGTGAGCCAATAGGGACTTTTAGTGGAGTGTAATTAGGTCTGAATTAAACTTTTGGCAGTGATTTTGGCCAGAAAAGAGAGAGAGAGCGCGTGGAAGAGCGCTAGAGAGCGCGTGGGAGAGAGACATGCTGCATAATTCAGTGGGGATGGGAGATTATGCACCATCTGTGTCCATATCCCGGTGGCCCTGTCAGAATTGATCCACAACCCCTGACCTTTTCAGATACTCGCAGTGTTTTCCACCCGCTCTGTCGTGCGTGGTCTGTTAGAGTGCGGGCATGTGGGTGTGTTCGGAGCATGACTCCTGCTCACTAACCTTTCTTCTGGATTACAAAGTACAGGTCGGAAACACAAGAATAGCTTTCCCGTCTTTATTTTGTTGTCACTCAAAGTAAAGGTCAGACATTTCGGCTAGAATAAGGGATATTGCTATCACTCAATACAAAATACACATAGGTCAGTTAAAGTCGACCCCTTTTGGGCACTTCACTCATGTTAGATGAGACTATTGATACCAATTCCATGATTGTTGACTAAATATGAAGCTCTAGCTGTAAGGCAGTTATCCTAGCTTAGCATAATGTCTATAAGCAGGTGAAACAGCTGGTCCTTGTCCAACTTTATAAACTTTACATGTAAAAAATGTCTTTACTATTAAATACTATATTAAATACTACCTTTTCATAATAATACATACTTATTTCTTAAATAAAAAAGTTAGCAGTGACTAGATGTTTATTATTCAACTTAGTCTTCCTCTTACATTAAGGGCAATCAGGACCAGAAATTCTCGCCACAAAAACAGTTATTTCCCGACTGCTGCCGGCCTCATCAACAAGGCCGGGGACCCGATCACTGGACTGCACTGATGTGACACTTTAACTTCCCGTGGCAAATAACAGACTAACTGCACTTTACACAATCCAGTCTCCAGTATTTAATTTACAACGTATTGCACAATCCCTCCTCTGGTGCTATTATTTTGATTCCTATTTTTATATAACACACCACAGTAAATTGCTTGTTTGTGTAAACCTGCTTGGCAATAAAACCAGATTCTGATGCTGCTTCTGATTAACCGAAGTGGCCTTAACGTGACCTCACACAGGATGGTGGATGTGAACGCCCTTCAGTCACACGCCTGAGCACGATCCAACACAACCACCTCTGGATGACTCCACTTTGTTCACTCAAGAACAAAACACATTGTCTGTGAACATACTCCAGTTGGCAGGTGTGTTGCCACTACATTGCAATTGGGAAAACGGTTAAGTTTAGTTTCAGTCAGTTTTTTCTGACTGGCGAAGACGGTCTGCAATGAATTTGGAAAAACAATTTAAGTCTAATTCAGGAGTTTTATTGTGTTGTCTCAAAGCTCTTTTCTTTTTGTGATGCACGATGCAGACATATAAAATACATTCCAATAATGTGCAACTGAAGAACACCAAAAACCATGCATGTAACACAAACACACATGTATGTGATGGTTGTATTTATATAGCACTTCTCTGGTCTTATCGACCCACATTCACGCAGTGCTTCTATACACTGAGCCTTTTTTTTCACACGCCATTCACACACTGTCAAGGGCCATATGGAGTTCAGTATTTTGCCCAAGGACACTTCGTAATGCAGACCGGAGGAGCCGGGATCAAACCACCGACCTTCATGGCTAAAGGACGACCCTCTCTACTTTCTGAGTGACAGCTGCCCCGATCCCATACTCACAGTCCTTCAGCTTTTCCTTTGAGTAGCACCATCATATATGACTATTTACAGATGAGGTGGTGTTAGCGGTCGTCTCCACAAAATCCTAATGATGTCAAGCGATGTGGCTAATCGTGCTCTTTGTGTTGCTTGTGTGCACAGTTTCCATTAGACAAGTGTCACGGATTACGTAGATGACATCATTGCAACACAATCCAGAGGTGACACAAATTTTGATTAAAAAGAAGCCTCTCTGTCATTGTGCTGTCATTTTCTTCCTCCTGACATGTTTGTTAACCTGCTTTTGGCCAGCATCCTGAATGTAAGGGCAACCGCAGAGAGTCACTGTCTGCTAAACCAAGATGGCAGCAGAATAAATTTAGAGCAATGTCAATACTTGGCAACAGTATCGATAATGTAAATACAAAATACACCGCATTTAGATTTTGTATGTTGGAGCGGCTGTGGTGGAGAGATTGATGTCTCTTGCTCATTGGAGTTCTTCATGTACGACCACAAGTGTTTTTTGATTCTGAGGATCTGGCCCCATAAAAATAATGGAATGACATATTTATATAGTGGCGATGTCCAGCCTTCAGCAGAAGCCTGCACAGTATTTAAAGGTGGAAACACCTCTTCATGTAGTAGTGTGTCTCTCTTGAAGGCTGGGGGAAGCCAATCGGGAGAGAGTGTGTTTTTCAGAGCTAAAAAGTGGCCGTGCTCGATGATCTCATACCGCTGCTACAGACTGGAGCTTTCGACCATGAGTGGAGGGCTATGAACTGAACAAAGCAATGACCTTTAGAGTCCACTTCAGCTTCATATTAAATCTATTAACTCAGGTAAAGATGTTCCTTCTTCTCGGAAAACTGCTGCATTCCTCTTTTCCCCTCTATCCAGTTTCATCCATTGATGTGACGTGGGATAAAAGGCCAAATAAACAGTTATTGTGTAGCTGAATCCTGGTAGCAGCAGTTCAGTGCTTGGGAGCAGGACAATTAATACACTACAAAATGAAATGATACTCTGGATTTTACATCTCTTCTTGTGCTTTGAAGTGCAGTTGTATGTCCTTTGTTGAAATGGGCGCAGCCTTAACAGAAGCACAGTCGAACGCCTCTAAGGAGTCAAATCTTCTGTGTGATGAGCTTGAACTAAATGACTATCTTAGTGTAATTCTCGCCAGGGTCGGGATGCCTGAATACAAAGTGTGACATGAAAGGCCGGGAGCCTCGCCTCTCACACGGCACACATCAAAGAGCAGACAGGCGATTGACATCCAGCTTCCCTCTGATCCTCCAGGAGTCACGAATAGGAACGAGTAGTTGACAGTGCTTCTTGACTCGTGCCGTCTCCCCCTCTCCCCCCACTCTGACTCCCCCCTTTTCTCAGCTTTTGTGATTTTATCTTTCATTCGATTGACTCAGGAATTTTTTTCTCAACCCCTCCTCACAGCTGGCTGAGAAGTGAAGGCCGTTAAGGATTAGTATCGATGTGATGAAGTCCAAATCATTCAGCTTTCATGCTGCCCTTGAAACCTAGTGAGGTTGCACAGCAGATGCCTGTACACACTACACATGCAGCAGTGCACTGGGGGGGGAAAAAACCCAATCATGGCGAGTAAAGGATCATTTATTCTCAGCGTTTGGTACACAGAAACAGACAGAGCCTTCTCAATTCATTCGTATTTGTGCACCTTTTCTGAAATGGTACGTATACGCACAAAACTAAGGAGACAAAGCAGAACCGCAGGAAATTGTTGGGGGTCAGTGTAGCCAGTAGTTCAAGTGAGACAACCGTAAGACATGAGCAAGAAATGACAAGTGAACCTTTTTGAAGGTAGACATTGCAAGTTCATAAGAAAATACAGGAATATATACGATGTTACTTCTCCTGGTCACAGGGACAAATAGCAGCTTTTGCCTCTTTAAGAAACATTATCGCAACCTCCTCCAATGCCGCCATGTTTGTTGTTGTCAGAAGCTCTCGCTGTACTCCGCCCTCTTGTGGACAACAATGCCAACTTAAAGGACACATCGAGCTACGTGGGCAGTGACGATTCCAAGATTTGAAAACAGACGTATCTCTTTTAATGAGCCTTTAGACTGTGCCGAGGCCACTTTGTGTGTATGTGCGTGCATGTGCATGCATGTGCGTGCATGAACAAGGGCGTGAACTTGTGGGATGTCTGGGTTGGCGCTAATGTCTTGTCGATTTGTGTCTGATTGTGATTAATAAGATGATGAGAAGTGTGCGCTGAGAAGCTGCTTATTCTGATTAGAGAGATCAGCTTCCTGTGAGAGGCAAAACTCATGAACCTCAACACCAGGCTTTGTCAACACATCTGCACCTCGCCTGCACTCTCCTCCCACTGCTTTAGCTTCCTGTCACTCCTCAACTTCACAGTCATTGGCTCCCTGCTTCTCACCATTAATACTGTATAGCCAATATATATTCATAAACCAGTTCACAGTTCTAGGTTTTAATTAATTGTTAAATAATCAAATTAAATTTTAAGCAATATACATAATAAACACCTGCTTTATGTGCTAAATAACTTTAATTTTCAGTCATGATGTTGAGCTACAGTTCAATGACTTCGCACTGAGCAGAAAAATAACTAGTCAAGGCAAAACGTTTGAAAGGGGAAATAGCTTCATCTTCCTTTTAGAAATGAAAAATTTAATTCGTTTGATTCCATTCATGGTTGTGTGCCTCCACCACCCAGTCAAGTTGCAGGAAATATGGTCACAATCTCTCCTTCTCTTCTTGAGTTATGGTGGGTTATGGCCTGTAAAGTGTTTTTGAAGTGAATTTGACCATCATTATTCTATTTAACTAAATTAATTTGTGATTCATTAATTTAAATGTGTTCATCCGTGAGTCCAGGTGGCTATTTGGTTTTGTTTCTGTTGAACGGCACAGGGACATAATGCTGATCCAACCCTGGGCACTGTGGTCTTGCCCTTTCTCTCTCTCCACTCCATCACCTTCTCTTTTGATTTTTATCTCAGTTTTTCCCCGTATCTCTTCCCTTCCTAGAGCTGAACTTTGATTGATGTGATCTTTTCGATTTCGTCTGTGTCAGTAAAGAGAGTAAACACAGGGTCCTCGGATATTTATATTCAAATGTCGCCAGCCTTCAAAAGGACAATCTTGCACTGAAAATAAAGTTATATAGTCGTACATCAGTTTTAGTATTTTTTAAACTTTTGATAAAACTTTTATTAGTCAGATCTGTAGGATGAATGGAATTAATGTAAGCTAGTTAGCCAGCCGGTCGAGTAAAACTAATTACAAAGTATCATGTTGAGTGACCACAGTTCAATGAGGAAGCTCCAGTGACTCCATCTTGGAGCCAGAGTCAACTTCATACCAACCTTACGAGGGCGCAACATTAGCATTCATTTGTCGTCACGTTTCTGATCACCTGATGGAAACAAGTTTAATGTCCACTTTACTTTAAGCTCTGTCTTGCTCTCCACTAACTTCTCAGAAAAATTATAAAGATATAGATATTCCGAAGAAGAGATCGCAAACTGGAAAAATATGGTGCGAGTGTTATTTTCCTGCAGATAATTTTACCAGGATAAAAAGCGATGTAGCTTCAATTACAGTTTAGATTGAAACATGGGTTGGTGTTTTAGCAATGTTTCATAAATCCATTAACCTATATGAGGCAGTGCTAATACAGTGCAACACTTCACTTCAAACAGCACTCCTCACCTGTTCTAAAATCACTGTAAAGTACCGTCAGGGGGGTTTATTGCTTTAAAGAGAAAGTCTGTAGCAACCTAAGTGGTTCTCTTATAATTACAAGTGGGAAAAAGTGTTACCTTCACCTTTGGAAAGCTCTGACATCTCAGCCTAAAACATGGCTCTTCAGAGTCACTTGCATTTAAAAGTTGGACCACTTGAACCCCCTCAGTGAATCTGATCTATTTGAACACGTGTGATTTGTTCCATGTAACATTATACTAAAACTAAATTGCTCAGTGGTTGTGTGGTTAGTTGGGATTATATTAACTAGAAGTGGACAAAACAGCATTCCTGTTGGCTCCGA
Organism: Hippoglossus hippoglossus; assembly: GCF_009819705.1. NCBI lineage: Eukaryota > Metazoa > Chordata > Actinopteri > Pleuronectiformes > Pleuronectidae > Hippoglossus > Hippoglossus hippoglossus. The sequence continues at coordinate 14,877,766 of NC_047161.1, forward strand.
CAGGGGGGTTACAAGTATTTGCTCATCACTCCCATCATATCTATGTAATCATATCGAGGGGAGTGATTAAGTCAGAGCTTAGACGCCAAACACTAACTGTTCTATTGTTGCAATAAACGTTTGAACGCTAGTTGTCTAGCTGAATTTAACAAACAAAGAAAACCCTGTACACTTCTTTTTGAGGTCTTTGTATTCTTTTTCAGTTTTGCATATTTTTTTTTGCATCTCCTTCTACAGGTCATTGAGTGCAATATTTGTTTGTATTTTGGCAAAGAATTGTGAGAGAGAATAGTGATCTCAAATCTAACTCTAAACTCTCATTTTATCCAGAATCTTTCAGCACATTAATTCATGCTGACGGTTCAGAAGAAGTATTTCTTACATTTTAAGTAGGTGAGCTAAAAATGAGCTAAATTCCATCATATACATATCTGCAGCCGATGGGAAGACTCATCTACAAATGTGCAAATTTGAGCTAAGGTGGTTTCATCCTCCTCTTACTTTGCCGAATACACAGTAGCCCCATCCCTCTGTGAAGAAAAGGCTTTTTTCAGCCATAGCTGTCGAGCTCATCTGTTGGCCACAGATGGCTTGTCAGTCATACACAGTCTCTAACTCACCAGAGGTCCAAAGAATCTGCGGAAAGTTTTTGCTATAAGCGTGTCCCCCTGAGTCATCCCGGCTCTCAAGCTTCTCTGTGATTGTGGGTATATCTCTGAGGGTTCACGGCTCTCTTCTGTTGTCTCCACGGATGGATGTTGGACAGATCATCCCTGTTAGCTCGGTGACACGTGGAAACACACACATAAACCCACGTGCTTTGTGAAGCGTTGTGGCAGTCGAAATGATGAAGACGCTCTTACACAACACAGCTCACGTAGACAGATAGAAAAACGACCCAAAAAAAGAGAGTGATGAAGGAACCAGAGTACGCCCTATACACTGTTGGAAAAACACTAATCATGGCGACGCTATCATCCATTACTGCGACTCAGACAGGTAATCAAGTGGCTGTTTCCATCAGTTCTCTCCTCATTAGTGCTCATTAGCGTTTTCCTCTCCACTCCGCCACTTCCATGATCCTGATTATCCGCTGATCTGAAGTTGGCTCAACAAGAGCGGAGACTTCTTACAGCAGCGAAGATACGACCGACCTCATTCATCAAGCGAGCACGCAGCCACATTTCATTATTACACCCGGCCTGTTTTATCACAGATAGTGCTTTTGACTCCAAATGAGGTATCAACTGCATTACAATCTGTGACCCCGCAACCTTTGCGAGCTGATTTCATACAAGTTGGAAAAGACTTTCATATCAAAGTCACTCACATTTAAATGGAGCTGTGCTGATTCTACACATCCACTTAGCTTATTTGTGAGTGAACAGTTATATGATTGTTGCAGTTGGATTACTGCGCTAAGTAGAGTAGATTATGGGGTAAGTGAAGTGCGTTTCCCATCTATGTACAGTATGTTACCACTAAACTTGACCTAACCATATTATCACTGCTGACTCCCATGAGGTTTGAATATTTCTTTATTGCTGGATAATATCTTCATTAATACTTCTTTTACGCTAAAATTAGAAAAAAGGTGATTTCCCTTTGGCAGTGGAGTTCACCTTTCTATTTTTTTCCCTGTCGAGTCATGTTTGAGGTCTCAAACATGCCAGAAACTATAGCCGTTTTCACACATGAACTCCAGAGAATGTCCGCACAATTGGGTCCGAACTTCCTCCGGAGTTTGTCTTTCACTCATGAGCAACGCAGCAGGTAGTTTTCTGCTTGGACACGTTTACGAGTGTTCAGGTGAGGGGTGGTGCAGCAGGTAGAGGCAGAATTAAACGTACATATTCCTCTGCGAAGATCATGTGTTTTTGTTTACAGCGCAGCGACACTGGCATCAGACCTTATCACCATAAGCTCGCTTGACATCTTTGTCGATTCTAAGTGTATTAAATAGCTTTTTGATCCTGAGATATTAGGTTTTTTTTGCATCCATGCATGTGAGAAACACCATCAACACACCTACTCGCTTGCGGCGAATCCTGATGAGGATCTCCTGCTGTGTTATCACATCAACTCATCAGACATTCTAGAGAATTAAATCTGGGGCAGGCAGGGGAAAACTCCAGAGAAAGTCTGTAGCCTCTCATTCAGACATTTGTGTTCACACATACAGTTCCTTCGGTGAACGTCAGGAGAAGAGTTCATTGCATGTTTGCTCTTGTGTCTGCCCACATAGATTAACGGTATAGATGATGGATGGATGGAGACTACTGAAGCCTCACATTAACTCTGGCTGAACTTTGAAATGCGCTTGTGCACAGAACAACAACTGTAGATTTGGACCCTCACTGCTTTTGCACTGGAATTGCATTGGGAAGTCTTTGCCTCTTTTAATGTAAATATGGACATGTGAGTATTGTTTTAAGGCAGACTGCAAAAATGCAAACTTGTATCACTTGGTTTGTTTCCAGGTACATCTGGGGACTTACTGTTGTGCTTGCTGCAGTCTCAGCCCGACAAAACCCAACACCTTCCACTGTGAAAACAAACACAGCTTTGTGTGTTTCTTACTCGCACACACTACTCCAGTGGATACATGCACATATTCTCAGGATAACACAAACCTGTCAATGTAACTGTCACTGTTGAGACATGATGCCTGGCACCCGCAAGGAATATGTCAAAGTAGTCGAAGACATGCAGATGGAGGCACCATACAGTATCTGAAAATGACAAACTGTTTAGTGGATTCTGGGTTACTTTTATACTGTAGCACCTACATCTCCTTAAAAATTCTAGGTTTATATTTATAGTTTTGCTTTTTACATACTACACCATCATGCATCCCTGTTTTAGACCATATCTGACTACCTACTTGGTTCGTAGCAGCCCCACCCACAAACAAAAGGAGCTTTCTTGAATTATTCATCCCACATAACCAAAGTAAAACTACCTTGATCTTGCATTGACAGATTTATTAGATCTGCAGTCTCATTTTCACTGTGTTCAACAAATTTATGCCAACATTTTATTGACTTGTCAGTTTTCATTGCTGTGAAAATCAACGACACCGTGAGCCACCAACAGTGGGGAGACGCTGTTCTTCTCCTGCCACTCCTGCATTCACGTCTTCTCATTCTGCTCCAGTGACCTCATTGGAAATCGAACACACGTACAACATGCACACTTCACTCTGAGAGTCCGTGTAAAAAGTTTGTTCCTGCTCAGGCAATATGCTCTTTCATTCTGCATTTCCATTCAGATTGTGACTGTGACGGCCTGTGAAGTAGTTTCCACAATCAGGGATTTTTTAAAGGACATCTCAGCCGCGGAATTTGTATAGCTTTCGACAATGGTGTGATAAATGAGGGCTCGTATCAGCGCTGATTAATGAAGTCTTCATTATCTCCTGTTTTCCCTCTTCTCCTCGTTCCCATCCTCGTCTGGTTTCATTGTTTTGCCTGGTTAGATGGCGCTGATTTTGTTCTTCGTAATGAGACGGGGAACAATAGCCGAGTACTTTTTCACTTCTCCTTAGCGATACTTCTTCTTTTGTCTGCATCTTCAGTGAATGACTTCTGAATGTCACTCTACCTCTCTTTCTCTCTCTCTCTCTGGAATGAATGAGAAGACCTTTCCATTTATAACACTGCTGACTGTGCGGAGATTGTAGGCAGGCTATGAACCAAATACCAAATATATAAAAAATGATAATGCTTACATGATTTTAAATGACATGACTAAATGTCAGATATCACCAGTGGGTGACTATCTTTCTTTTTGAAGGAACAGCCTACATGACAGTGTGCATATCCTATTAGATAGTATCTATTACAGAAATGAAATTACCCTCACTTAATTTGATTTGGATAATATTAGGCTAATAGAAGTGCGGGGTGCTCTGTGCTGAATATGAATTGAGTGAGCAGAATTATACATTATTATGGCACACAGCCTACTGCAACGTTTAGATGTGAGCTGGATTCCAAGGTTTCTTCTTTTCTTCTTTCTTTCATTCTCTCCCTCTCTCTCTCCTTCTCTCTGTGTCATTACTCCTAAACACACTCGACGCAAAAGAGAACCGTAATAACAACAACCAGCCACGGTGCAGCAATGACAAATTCATCACTTCAGTCAAACTGACTATTTTCATATTGCATAAGCAATGGAATTACATACAGTACATCAGTCCCCTCCACTGAACAGAGAAGAAAAACACCTTGAATGTTTTGGAGACTTGTTAAATGAGAAACAGGACATTTTTTGGAGCAGTCAAACACAATATTCTCAAGGTGTTATTGTGCCTATGAAGACAAAAAGGAAGAAACAAGAAAACATGTCCTACTTTTAAATTTGGGGAAAAGTTCAAATTACGTTTGACACAAACCCAAATTGAGTTTTAAGTCAAGTTGCAACTACGCAAATATGAAATGCTGACATTTCATAAAGACATTCGAAACTTGCCATTAAAGTGTGTATTTCACTCAGGACCATTTTCTTTTTTTTAATTATTAACAAGTTATTAAATGTGCCAGTATCGCTCTGTTCTGGGGCCTCCCTGCCCTTCCACGTGCATATGTGGAAAGCCTTAGGTAGGGAAAGCTCACCTCCATACTCATCTACTAGCCTTCACGGAAAGTTAGGCAAGGAGAGCAGCAGCTAAAAGAACAGAGCAGGCATCAATGACAGCACAAGACATTGATTAGGTCAGATTCAGTGTGAAAAGGAGGTGTTGGGGTGGAGGTGGATTATGAAGTGGCTTACAGTGGAGGCAGGAAAAGCAGGCAGTTAATGAAGCATTGCGTTAGTTCATGCAGGACTCGGAGTCATGTGCTCAGCTGTCGTAAGCTGTCGGCTACTGATAGTTTTATGGGTGCGCGTCAGTCACTCACCAATCACAGCCCGTTCTCTCAACAAAGCTATCCCTTTAAATGCGACCTCCTCCTCACTGATCCCTGCTCAGCTACACTGCCACTCACACCCTGCTGCCAGCAACTTGCCTCCACCTTTTAGCACTGAGTCCAAACATGGTTGTGGTAAATGGTATTCATCTTGAACAAATGTATCTTGCCTGCGACGCCCACAGGGGGGTTTTTGCACATGTTCCCTGTTTTATCTTAGCATGCTGCTTGGCTAATCCAGGGAACATCTAAAGAATAGAGCCAGCTTAACTGTATTCCCATTTGTGCAATAAATGGTTGAATCACGACAAAGTGTTGTTGACTGAAGAGAATCTAAAATAGTGCACGCAATATTAACTTTGCCAATTGAATGTATAGGAGGGGGTCAGCTGATGTGGGCTGGCAAATAGATCTGCTGCTGTCAGCGGATGACTGTGGCTGAGCTTGACTTTGTGACCTAGCAACCTACTGGTTGTTGTGATTCCCCTGACCTTTCACCCATACAGCACTATCTTCAGGTCAAAATGTATGCATGTCCAAAACTTGGTTTATGATCTATAGAAATTATGACGTAGACTATAAAAAGATGGACGATGCATCTACACTACCTCCCTCTATACAGAAATGAAGCCAAAATATCCTGGATATGAACACTGCCTGCTTGCACATAGTAGAGATCGGGGCACAGAGCTGTGGTAACAAGGTCCCTCCAATAAACCGCCCACAACCAATCATGAGTCAGTCTCAGCTGTCAATCATGATTTTTCTCCATTCATCAGTGTGATAAGAATTATTTTTCAGTTTGGTCCATGTTCTATTTGCAAGGAGGCAGGATTTATAATGTATACTGCAACCAGCCACCAGGTGGCACTTTGGCTTTACTTTTTGCGGAGCTGGCATGTCTTCTATCATTAGATACAGTCAATACCGATACCTGCAAAACAAATGACATTGCTAATGTCAGGTGAGCTACTGTTGACCTAAGCTTTACTTTGTGTTGAGTGCTAATAAGAAAATGTTGGAATTGTAACTCGCTCAACAAGAAAGTGAACACGGTAAACGTTACACCTACTAAACATCAGCATGTTTGTGTGCTGATGTTAGCATTTAGCTCAGAGACATGCAGCAGGCAGAAGAAGGCAGCGCACACACACACATGCAATTTTCACTGCCTGTCCCTTCTCACCTATACTACACAGCTGTGTCTCTAATGCCTGCAGTGACACAACACCTCTCAGCACAAAACAGTTTTTATCTTCCAGTTTGAATTTGTAGGTTCCTGTGTGTGTGTGTGTGTGTGTGTGTGTGTGTGTGTGTGTGTGTGTGTGTGTGTGTGTGTGTGTGTGTGTGTGTGTGTGTGTGTGTGTGTGTGTGTCTGAACCGGTTTGTGTGCACGTGTAAAAATCCATCCAGCTATTGATTCATGCAGCATGTGGCACAACGGATACTGAGCCTTGCTTTTAACTAAATGATGTAAACACTTGCCGTTTAGCCAAGGCAACAGTGAAACTATTTATTTTGCACCTAAATGAGATTAGGTATGATTAAGCCTCCTCCATCTGTTCAATATTATAGTTGAGTAGACTGCACTGTTGGCATTAATATGAGGTTTGTTCTAATAAGTAGGTGCATGGAGGGTAAGAGAGAGACTGGAGGAGGGAAATGTGATATGGATAATGAAATGTAGGAAATATGGGGAGAGAAAAAGGAAATGGGAAAAAAATAAGTAGAGGAAGGCAAATGAAAGATATTGAGAGGCAAGGAAAGGAAGGAAAAGAAGAAGGGGAAAGGAAATGAAATGAAAAGAAAGAAGAGGAAGGCAAATAGAAGAAAATGAGAGGCAATAAAGGAAATGAAAGCAAAGGAAATGGAAAGGGGAAGAGTGTAAAGACAAGAAAGAAGAGAAATGACAACAAAAAATAAAGCAGAGGGTGGAAAGGAAAGGAAACTAAATGAAAGAAGGGGAGAGCTAACGAAAGAAAATGAGAGGCAAGGAAAGTGAAGCACGGGCAAGGGAAAGAAAATTAAAGAAAAGGAAAAGACAGGAAGGCAAATGAAATAAAATGAGAAGGAGAAAAGGAAAAGAGGTGGCCCACCTTTGCGTTGGCTCTGCCCTCACAACTGTGGCAATCCTACATCAAAGCAGCAGCCTAAGCAGCCACACACATACACACATAAATTATGCAAATATGCATATACATTTTTGCTTCTACACTTTATGTGCATTTCAAATGTGTTTACATCTGCATTTGAAACATATTCAACTTAACACACAGAATCAATTCCTAATGTTGCTGCTGTGCTCAAACGGTCGAACGTTCGACAAGCTGAAGATGATCATGATTATTGATCCCAATAGACAAATACTCAATCTCTCTCTCTCTCCCTCTCTCTCTCTCTGTGTGTGTATATGATTTATGCTAATATGTTCTACATGTTGTAACCTAGTTCACCAAGTAACCTAGCAACACTAGAGTCAGCTGGTTAGCGATTGTGTGTGAGACTGCTGCAGTTTATATACTGTATTTTCAGTATTTGGAGAACTTTGAAGTGACATGTGCCGTGAACGGGTCTGGTGAATTTGCAAATGACAACTCAAGTGAACTGTCAAGCTGCATGACGTTAATTTGTCAGTTACCTCTTTTTCAGATTTTGTCTTTGCTCTTAAATGCGTCGTGCTGTGACTTTTTTCCTTCCCTGTAATCATCTGTCAGTCAAACGCGGGCTTATCAAACATTTGTGCGTCAGCAGGTGTTTTTTCTTTTCTTTCCTTTTCCATGAGATTAAAAGGGCCCTTTCACACCAGCATTTGGTACGGACCTTCAGACTTTCCGTTTTAGTCCAAATCCAAAAAGGTGCCTCAGATCACGGCCCAAACCAACGGACCAAAATTTTGTGCGATCAGTAAAGGTGATTTTGTTTTGGTTCTCTGCCGTGTGAAAACATTATTTGGGATAGCTCGAACTTTCAGACCAATTGCAGGAAGATTAGACAGTAGTAAACAATAGAAGAATAAAAACAGGCGGATTGCAGGATTGCGTGTGGTCTTTCCTCTGATTATGTAATGTTTGAACTGCGAGGACGTTAATAATGTGGTAGTAATACTATAATGATTTTAGAGTGGCAACAAAATTAATGAGGTGAATCGGTCCATTCAAACAGAAGAACTACTTATGGCCAAATGGACAACATGCCGGTGTCAGATGCATGCTCATCTACAAACTAATCAATGTCAAGTATAGGTGGACGTAGCCACAGGTGATGATGACAGGACATATATATTGTACAAAAGTATTCAGTCCTCTTAATAAATTGCAATGTTTCCATTCTTCATGGAAACAATATCTGGCAAAACCCTTCAGCAGATAGACTTAAAGCTGTCTCTTTAAAAGCGTACTCCACTGATTTAGCATTGCACTCCTGTAACATTATCTGACTCACAATGGACAGCAGATACCATCTTTTTTCATTCAGGTCAAAACCAGGTGTCTACATTCCCAACAATTCAGAGGCCCCAGAGCCACACATTTGTGTGCACATGTAGTACTCACCTAGACCTGTAAACACTCTCTGAAGTGTCTATTTTGTTCGCCTTTAGGGACTTCCCACTCGAAGTTCATGCTTTTCTCAAAGTTGAGGCAAACGTTGTTGTGTGTGTGTGTTTGTGACTCAGGGCAAAAAATTTAAATAGATAACTCGTGGCTTGAAACTGTAAGGAGGAAACAAGAATGACGGCAAAGCTCGGAATGATCCGTAGAGCATTTGGTGAGATCCTTTTCCAACAATCATTTGTTTTTTCAATCCTATTGACTTTTCCAATCCATTTTATAGGTTTACATTTTACAGAGAAGAGTCTAATGATGTTTGCGCCCATCCAAACACTTCATTGTATCTATTTCCTTTATAAAGCGTGGCATAACTACTGTTTCTCTCTCATCCTAAGGGCTAGATGGCCACTACCCCTACAGCACATAGAGACAAGGGTCAACACTACCCCTTCACAGACACATGCAAGAAACGAAGGGGTAGGACCAAGTGGTAGACATAAGGGATGAATTGGGACAGGGCCGAATTGGGACAGGGCCATGGTGTCAATGTAAACGTAGTCAATGTTATTGCTGTCATGAAGTGACCTGCTGTACTGTCTGTTCCGATGTGTGTGTGTGTGTGTGTGTGTGTGTGTGTGTGTGTGTGTGTGTGTGTGTGTGTGTGTGTGTGTGTGTGTGTGTCCTGATTCTCTTCTGAGCTGTGGCCTCTTCATCTACCTTTGATTTTCTGTCAGGAGAGTTTGTAATACAACAAAACACGACTGACTACAGAGACAAGGAGAGAAAGAAGGAGAGGTGATGCACAGAGAGAGTGGCAGAAAGAGGGATCGAGGGAAAGACAAATGCAGAGAAGGAAAGAGGAGGCACGATTGTCATACAGTGACGAGCTGAGCAGAGTAGACGTGAATGGAGGGGGAGAAGAGGAAAGAGGAATGATGCTCCAAACAAGCAGCTGAGAATAGAGCGGAGAGAGATTGAAGCAAGAAACGGGAGAGTATGAGGCAGTTTAAAAGAAGGAGAAGGGGACACTTATCTTCTGTAGATATGAAAAAGTGATGGGCAAATAAGTGTACGAGAGCTGCACGTCGCAACAGTCTCCAGTGGAGGGTTAAGGCCTAATGTCTAATGTCTGTTATGTCATTGCCTCATTGCGTTTGATCTCTGTTTACGCCCATGTAATATCCCTGGCGATGTCCTCACACGTTAACCTGAGGTACAGAAAATAAAACGCAGGCCAATTACAAGTGAGCAGCATTTTGCTAAGTGATGTTGGTATTTTCCCTTCCATTAAGTCACAGTCAGACGCCCTCTCAGGCTGTTTTCTGTGGCATAAACATACAGCCTTATGCTAAATCTGTTTCTCCATCATGTTCACTCAATCAACCTGATGACTGGTTGAATTGCTTTAAAGAAAAGGGCATACAAATATGATCATCTTGATTTCTATATATATATATATATATATTTGTGGAAGTATGTATTTGGAGTAACAATGCTTTGTGCCATTTGCCCATAGAAAGTATGTGGTGCATAAGGAGAACTAGAATTACCACCTTATGGTTGAATGCCTCCACCAACCATTGCAGTTTCAGGCCCTCCAGGTGATCCTCATATATTGCGTTCACAATAATATGAGGTCCCATTTACCTTGACCTTTGACGACCAAAATTAAATCAGTTCATCCTTGAGTCCAACTGAACATCTGTCCCAAATGTGAAGAAATTCCCCCAAGGCATTATTGCTATATCGTGTTCACAAGAAATGGATGGGCCGACATACAGATGGACAAACAGAAAACATAATGCCTCGTACCACTGGCTATCGCCGACACAGAGGCAAAAAAACAAAGCCTCACATTTCTAAGGTGACCTTTCTTGTCATTTGGCACAACATTCTCTAAAATGACCTATATTTCCACTATACTGACAGTGATCCCTTGTGCTGATAAGGAAAAGAAAAGAAAAAATAGAAACAGTGTGAAGTTGTTGAAGCTCTTAGGGAGAAAGATTGGAAAACAGGGTCAATGGTTTGGCATACAACCCGTTTGAGTCGGCTGTGAGTCCAGTCAACGTAGGTTTCTTTGAACAGGGTATCATCAGGCCATGAAAAGTGTTTAGAAGAATTTAATCAGCTTCTTTCATAAAAAAAAAACCTGAGAAGGCATTTACAGGTCTTGAATTTAGAAAAGATTTGAATATTTTGTCCGTCCTGCTGCAGGAAGTAATTTTATAAAATGTATCTCACTCCGATGGGCGCTGTTGGGAGACAGACAGACAAAATGCACTGTAACTAAAAGTGTTGCTCCAGTAAATCAAAGTGAAGTAATTTTAAGTGATATTTAAAAACACCATGCAAGATGGTCAGTCTTTTTTCTGTTTGTTTTAGGGTTGTAGTCGAACTATCAGCCTTAGAGCAACTACTCTCATACTGCTAGCTACAGTAGCTGGGAAGCTCATTGGTTTATAATCTCACCTTTAACAAACGCTAACATGAATTTAAAGCATTGTGGGGGGAGCTGGAGCCAATCCCAGCTGGCATTGAGTAAGAAGCGGAGATACACCCTTGACAGGGCCAACATACAGAGACAAACCACCACTCACAGCTATGGCAATTAATAGTCTCCAATTAACATAACCCCAATTGGAATGTCTTTGGACTGTGGGAGGAAAGTGGAGAAAGTCGACGCAGACACGGGGAGAACATGCAAATTCCAAAATAGAAACACCCCAGGCTATTCATCCTTTCATTTTATAAAACAGACGAATTAGTTATATCATTGTCATAATATAGATATAGTAATACACATTTTTAGCCCATATAATCAATTTAGGTTTTGTATCACACTGTGGTATTAAGAAGTGTTTTTGAAAGTCTTGAAAGTGTTGTTAAACCATGACATTAACTAAGTATAGTGTTTGTCCCTAAGCTTGCGAATCTCAAAGGAGTGGGACCTCTTCAAGTCCTGCTCATTGACCAATGTCAAAAACCTACTAGAACATCTCTGTAAACATGTTGGAAGATAAGGAGTGAAAGTGAGAGAATGGATGATAGAAGGAGGAAGAGAAGTGGAAGGAATAAGAAGGTTGTGCTTGAGAACATGGGAAGGGTATGGGATGGGAAAACAGGGCAAGAGGGGGAGGAGAAGACTGGGAGATAGAGGAAATTGCCCCCCAAGGCCCTCTTCAATTTTACCCTTATGATGGGACCATATTTCCCCTATGCTGTGGCCATCATCTCTCTCACGCACATACACAGTCGCTGTCATACTCTCTCTGCCTCTCACTCTTGCATTTCCCTTCATTCTTTCCTGCTGCATTCCTGCTACGTTCTCCTCCTCTGTCACTCTTCACTGCTCCTCATTGGCATCTCAAGATACAGTCCATTGTCAGCCACCTTCAGCAGCTCTTATTTTCATCTCCAGTGTGTGCTTGTGGGGACATACATCAGCAGGGTACCCATCGTCACGGCCATGTTTGTAGATTAACTTCTGCCAATTTCCACGTAAACATCTGTTGCGACGTCTTCATCCAGAATGGATAAGAAAGCATAGACCAGGACCACCAGGTATACCTTTAATAAAAAAAGAAAATCCAAGCCATTGTATTTTCTTGTCATCTTCATATTTCATTTCACTTTGAAGTTGCCTCAGATCGCCGTGCACTCGCATGTTACGGGTCCTCTTTCACAAGTGACCCTTGAAATGTTCCATCTTTTCCCATCATCCTTGACTATTTCAGGATCGTGATGGGTTCGCCACAGCAGTTACCTTCTGCTATAGTGTGTGTGGTCTGTGCGTGTGTGGAAAAATGAAAATAGATCATTCATGGCTAAAAGCTGAGAGGAGCGAAGCCAGATTCCCAGCATGCATGTCTCTCTGGCTGGCGAAGATGGAACTGCACACCAACACACAGCTGAGCCAATCCTCCATTATTTCCCATTCCCCATATTTATACAGTACATTTTGCTATTGTCTGCCCCTCTCTCCATTATGGGTGTGCAGAGCTCCAGTGGTTGATAGCATCTTTGAAGTCTACAGTGCAGGCATATATGGAATGATACAACAATAATGAAAACTTTGCCATTGTGCGACTACAATTCTATAAGAGCTGCGTGCAGTTCACCCTCTCGTATTCTTAAATAAGTCGACATATCTGCCCCTGACCAAGCTGTAGCCTGGTTCATTGTATCAGCTGTCAAACAGCCGGTGTTCAGATGCACAAAACCCACCACCGCGCGGCGTCGGCCCATTTCACCGAGAGCAAAGACTGTGGCTGCAAAATAGGGACCAAAAGTATTTAAAGTAGTAATTATTTACATTTTATACAAAGGAAGTGTCAAATAAACAGTCTACGCACTTAATATGAAGCTACCACTAGCAGCCAGTTAGCTTAGCCTTGCACGCAGCATCCAAACAAACAGTGTAAAAATGGCTCATGCAACATAAGGTCCTGTAAAACACCATCATGTTATTATTAGTGAACTTTAAAGAAACTAGTCGGTTGGTTGTAACCGTGGAACAGAGCTTGGCTAGCTGTTTCCCTCTCTTTCCATGCTCTGTGCTAAGCTAAGCTAAGCTAAGAGACTGCTGGCCAGCTTCAGTCAGATACGCAAAGGTTTTAATCCAGGTGTCTCTCCATTACTCTGCTGATACACTCATGTCATGTGCTCACACAGCTCCAGCACCTCAACTCCTATAATTCAAACCCTGTATATATATAGAATGTGCTATTTATTATTGGTGTTTTAATTCATATTTTATGTGTATTTGTGTGTTTTTCTTATATGGAATTTGTTCCCAGGTAGACATGTTGTTTCTGCATGGAGTCTGTGAGAGCCTGTGAGAGCCTGAACTGTCTCTGACTGAGTGATTACTATTGAAAGTTGTGTGAAATTGATTTCATGACCTACAAACCCCAGCTGAACATTTGGATGCTGCAGTCTTTTCTCTTTAGCTTGAAGTGTGTCCTTCTACTACACTTCATGGGAATCGGGCTGTATTCTGCTTCCAAAGTTCTAAAGTTCTTTAAGGGAGGTATTTCATGTGTTTCAGGGGACGAATTTACCGTGTTTTCAGTGACGTGGAACAGCCTTTGACCCACAACTCACAGCAGACGGCAGAGAGCGGGCAGACCCAGCTGTTAGCAAAGTGGGTCAGAGCAGCTGGCATGATCACATTAATATTTAAAATGAAACAACTCCAGACTTGAAGCCTCTGTAACAATCATGTTGATGCCAAGCAGTGTTAAACAATGACAGCGTGCTGTACAGCTCCAACTCCCGGCTGAGCAGCTGCTGAATATTTTTAATACCACACACAGAGGTGGAGGGAGGAGGAGGCTTTGTCCAAAGACAAACAGAAGTATGGAAAAGAAAAATATGTGGCGTGCAAAAATAATTTGAAGAGAGATCCCTGAGCACTTAGCAAGGAATTCATGGAAGAGGAGGCTGAGAGCGAACAAACGAAGCACCTTGAAAGTGTCAGCTGATATTGGGTGTGTAAAATGTGTGTACATATACCTAAAGGAGAGAGCGAGAGAGAGAGAGAGAGAGAGAGAGAGAGAGAGAGAGAGAGAGAGAGAGAGAGAGAGATCAGTGGAGGCCAGGAGATGAAAAATGGAAACAAACTTTGTAATTAGAGAAGTACTGACAGGCTGAGGGGCAGACAGACTGACAGGTTAAAAAAGAAAGAAAGAAAGGAGGCGAGTGAAGGGAGAGAGAGAGACATGACTAGAGGATGGATAGAAGTAGGTCAGGAGGAGAGACTGAGAGGAGAGGGGGACGTATGGAGGGACGGATAGAGAGAAGAAAATAAAGATGAGTGAGAGCCAACTTTCAGCTGCGTTTCTTTTTTTTAACCGCTATCTTTACCGTCTGTGCACATGGGTGTCTTTTGGATGCGTTCGTGCAGTCAGTGTGCATGTGACTGTGATTGACAGCTCCTAGCCAACAGCCTGTTCCAAAGCCAAAGACTTCATAATAAACAGAACATGGTTTAATTTACTCCTCCAGGCAGAGCAGAGCAGCGCTGCAGCTCACTTTGCCGCCCTTTCACAAAAGTAGACACAGACACGCAAGGGTGACACACTGCAAAATTGCAAAATTGTCTGAACGCAATATTTGATATCGTGTTCTTGCTTCTAAGACAAAATAAACTTGTGCTCAAGGGGACACAATCCATTTTACTTATTTTGGGATTTTAATCTTGCTTACACCTAACAAACATACAAACCAACCAACAAACAAAAAGGGACAAGGGGGGAAACATAACCTCCTTGGTGAGGTAACTACCTTTACTCCGTGACATTTATCTGACACCCATAGCTCGTGGTTACTTTTCAGATGTAAATGTTACATAAAGAAAAAGGATTAGAAGCTTGCAAAATGTGAGGAAATGTTAAAGATTAAACCAATGAATCTCAGGTGATTTAGCTTGTGACATCTTGAAAGTTAACAAAATAATGAATACAAAAAAAGTAATAGGAAAATGTATAATGGTTGTCATTTTTCAGATGTGTATGTATAGTTAGAAGTTGCACCAAAGACACCAAAGTTGCTTTTCCAAAGAGCAAACATTTCAGAAACCATTTTCAACAACAGATCATATACTTCAAATAAGGCCCAACATACAGCCAGATTTCTTTTCATCAAGTCCATATGTTATTCCCCTCAAAAGAGACATTATGTTTAGACATTTAGAGACATTTCTGGATCTACCCTACATTTCGTCCACTTCTGCATCAAAATTGAATGGGTTCTTTCATGATCCATAGCCCATCCTTCCACAGTTGTGTGGTAATCCATTATGTAGATTTTGTGTAACCCTGCTGATAATGAAATAAATAAATAAGGAAACCAACGAACAACAAAACAACAAATGGGCAAGGGTGGTGAAATAAACAAACAGATGAGTGACACACACACAGAGTCAATGTGATGTGGCCCTGGTCCATCCAGGTGCCACAGCTGTCTGAAATCTGTCCACAGTGGGATACTGACGTGGTGTGGGCCGTCGTCACGGCTACACCAATGACACGGAAGGATGTGGGGGAGCATCTTGGGTGGCGGCTCTCATTCACCCAATCAAGGCAAACAGGCCACGCTCAATTTAATGATTACCCCAGCATCTGTCCCTTATCTTGCATCTCTGTGTGAAAGACGGCAAAGACGAGCACAAACACACTCGCAGGCGCTCTCCGAGAATCCCATCTAGTCGAGCGGCTCGATTCAGGCTTTCATCATGTAATTTCATCACAGTTTAATCAAATCTAAAAGCGACGGGAGAGGCTCGTGCACATTATAAACAGTTTGAAGCATGTGACTCATTATATAGTCAGTGGATATTATGGTTAATAGAGGATGTGATTACAGCCACAGCAATTAATGCCAGTCCAATAAAGTACATGATTACCACGTTTGGAATTTAATCGGAGTTGTTATCCATGTGATGAAAAGGCGAATACAAAAGGCTTTATCCTCTTTCCATTCTGTTTACTTTGACTTACAGCAACTAGAGTATGATTTGCATTGTGCCACAAGCTTTCTGCAGCTCGCCAACGCACAATGGTTTCATTTCCTGCGTTTGTTTTGTTTTATCCCGTCGAGCCGTCAGCAGCGTTGGTTTCTGCCCGGGCCACCTGAATATTGTGAATCGTGGTTCTGCTCAGCTGCGACTCAAAAAGTGAAATCACGTCTGTAATTGGCTGCACAGACGTTTGTGAATATGCCCGGACAGACAGCAGGGAGAAGAGCCTGGCTGATGGATGCAACAACGATAAATGGGAGAGAGAGAGAGAGAGAGAGAGAGAGAGAGAGAGGCGCTAAATGGGAGAGCACGCTGGAGAGACACCGCGAGAGAGAGGGGGGGAGGCTAATATCCTTGATTTATCAGCCCAGCAGCCTCAGAGATGAATGAGAAGAAGAAAGCTGTCTGTGGCCGCTTATTGCCGCCCGCGGGATGAATGCTCACTATTGCACTGTTTGTCTTCGGTTGAGTAAAAAATGAAGTGCAACATCAATAAAAATGTTAATCAGAAACAGAAAAAAAAATTACATTCAATTTGCGGACATCAATCTACAGAGTCTATTCCTTTTTGTTGTGATTCATTTGTAAGTCATACAGTGAACTCCACTGCGCTGCCTCTCACACATTTAGTAGAGCATAGAAACATCAAATAAGTTATTTATACCCGTACTCTCTCAGAATCATATCTTTAAGGTATTGCATCTCTGTTATTGCCTTTCGCACAAATCGAGTGGATTCTCTTGTACATTATGTGGTTTTGCCTGTTTAGATCTTAAATCTAAAAAGTATAAAGGCAGAACAGTACTGAAAAACACTAGATTCAATTATCTGATAAGCCGAATGTTTTATTATGTTCACTCCTGTTTCCCAAGATTCAGAATCTCAAAGTTCACTTCTTCTGTGCCTCCAGGTGAGACCGGTGCAGCCCTGTCACGCCCACAGCGCCCCCTTTCGGCCCGGACGGCCCACCACGCCCCGGCGCCTATGAAAGGGTACCATGTCAGCCGTAGCATGTCCCAGCATTCCTCCGGTGGTGGCGGGGGAGGCCCCTGCCACTGCCCGCCTGAGGACTGTGATGGCCCCGGCAGAGAATACTACCAGGGTCACAGCGACGGCCAGTACTACCCTCCGGGGGGTCATGCCGAAGCTCTGGCACTAGAAAGGCATCATTCCCACTCCCACTCCCACAGCCACTCTGGAGGGGGTACGTTTCCCCGCTCCCAGCACCCACCTCTCCAGTCGCTTGACTCTTGTGAGGAGTGCCTGTCCTCAGGCCACGGAGGGAAGATGCACCGCATTCCACCGAATCTGATTGACCAGCTTGAGAAGCAGGTGCCCTTTCATCCCGATGGCTTCCACACGCTGCAGTACCAGCGCACTGCTAGTGGGGGCGCTGAACAACGCAGTGAAAGCCCCTCCCGCATCCGTCACCTAGTCAACTCCGTGCAGCGTCTCTTTGCCAAGTCCCATTCCCTGGAAGCACCATCCAAGCGGGAATACAACGGCACAAGAGGAGGTGGGGACTACCGTGGTGAGAGAGGAGGAGGTCACAGGAGTGGAGGGGAGGACGGTGGAGGCCACTACTCAGGCCACCAGTCTCGCTCTACCAGGAGGAGCAAGTCTCGAGAGCGCAGCAAGAGTGGAGACTCGAGGCACGAATCGGGCAGACGCCACCGCAGCAGGACGGCGGGCTGGTGGAGCTCTGACGACAACCTGGACAGCGACAGCAGCTACCTGGTGAGCGGAGGCAGACGGGGGTATCCCAGTGGACACGAAAGCCTTGATGCTGCCATCCAGGAGCTCACCATGAAGAAGCCCAAGGATCACGGGGGTGGGCCGGCGCCCGCGGAGTGCGTGGCGTGTACCACAATGGCTTTGGCTGGGCCTGAGGGAGGGGGACACCAAGGACACCATGGCCACTCAATGAAGAGGAGCACCTGGTCAGCCATGACAGTGAGTCAGGCCAGGGAGGTGTACCCGTCCACCAGGGGAGGAGCCTATAATAAAGCCCTTGTACCCCTGGAGAGCAAACTGAAGGAGAGGACCTTCCACTACCTGCAGGTGTGTGTACGCCAACCTGTGTGTGTGTGTGTGTGTGTGTGTGTGTGTGTGTGTGTGTGTGTGTGTGTGTGTGTGTGTGTGTGTGTGTGTGTGTGTGTGTGTGTGTGTGTGGTGTGTGTGTGTTTGGTCCAGGTATTACCCATTTAGTGGGGACTTGTATTCCTTATGGGGACAAATAGCAAATCCCCATAACTCAAATCATTATATTTTAAGGTACAAGTTTTAATGATAGGTTAATATGTTTGTGTGTGTGCGTGTGTGCATGCGTGTGTGTGTGTGTGCACTTCTCAGTGCTGACCTGCAGCAAATATGAAAAATATTCCTGCCACAAGACCTAACATTTTGCATCAACCTAAGCTTGATTAACCAAACAATGAATTCCCACTGGAACTTAATATTATATCGGTTCATACACTGGTATTCGCTGTGTGTTTATTTATTTTTTTCATAAAACGTGTCAAAAAACATGAAGTGACAGGTTAAGAATGAGCAAACACAGCCAAAGGTTGAAAGGTTTAAATATCCACCTGAGCGACACTGTCAGTGACTGTCTTAGTATTTTCGGTGTGAGTCAGAAAACAATGATTCTCACCCACGCAGAGATGATTTGATGTCTCTCCTAACAGCTCTTACTTCCAGGTGCTGCACTCTGTCTCTGACTCTAACTCGTGCTATTTTCCTTTCGCCCTTTCCCTCATTATATGAATTACCCTAAAATGAAAAGCTAATGGTTCTTATAGGGTATCTACAGGGGCAGCTGAGAGACAGAGCACGCACACACATAATTGTACACACACACACAAACGTGCACCATCAAACCTCCAGCTGCGCGGAGGTAGAGCTGCCATGCAGGCTGTGTTTCTACGGAAACAGCAGGTAGCCAAAGAAGTCCCTGGTGTTTTTCCAACTCTCATCCTTTAGACGCAGCTGAGGTCTGCTGATAGAAGAGACAGTGAGAGCAGGGCTGTGCGTGTCAGTGTTTTCAAAGGACACAACCCCGCACAATTCGCTCCTGTGCCTCAGGCTACACCATCTCATTCCCACCTCAGGACACGAAATGAACTTCCCCCCACTGCAGCTTTTCTCATATCTCCAGGCGTCACTTGCAGTTTTGCGAGGAGTGGCGCGACGGTGTGTGGAGAGAATTTTGTTCGGCGCTTGGGATGTGCTTAAGTCAGCCAGATTGATCCATGACTTCAGAGCCGGCGGATTCCTGAAACAGCAGATATAGAGTTGTTCATGTCCACTCCACTGGGAAGAGACATCAGGACAAACAGCAGCACAGGTGCCAGAGTGAAGCAATGTCTGGAAATATCTTTGCAGACTGGTGCAGATAGAGTGTAAAGACTCAAAATCGCACATTTAGAAGCAGAATTTAAAGCAGGTATTATGAACATTTTAACATTAATATTGGATCAGATGACTACGTAGATGTTAAAGCCGTCACTCAGGGAATTATCACCAACCCCTACAACTCTCCAAAGATTTATTTAACACAGATAAAGAAATACACAGAAAACATGACGAATAATAATCTACAATACAGAGGGAGGCAGGAAAAGTCCTTATTTTGCAGCCTTAATATAGGTACAATTTTACAAAGTTATACAATGCAAAGTTGGCATGCAGAAATTAATATAATTTCCTATGAAAGTAAACAAATAAACAGCAACATGTATAGCCGAATTAAAATAAAATTCGGATACAAATGTAAAATATGTGTGTATGTTATGTGGATAAGTGTGAGTGTGTGTTGAGGGGATATTATTTTAAAGACAAGCATCGACTCCTGAGCAATAGTAATCAATAGTTACAAACAAATCACATCTCCAAAGACTTGGCCTCCAGTTCACTTCCAATCTTCCAATGTTAGTTTTGTGTTCGCAACTTATTTCCTATGATTTTGTGTGGCCAAAATTGATTTATTGCAGGTTTAACAATTTTACTTTTAGTTTTACTTTGTTTTACTGTCTTTCGTAAAAAATTATAAAACACAAGACATCGGACAGAAATGCTGAGCTAACACAAATCTCACACCACACAATATTTTAGCCTAAACACAAACCAAGGAAAAGATCACAACTTATATAACTGTAAATAAATGTGTATAAAGTGCAAAAAAGAAAAAAACTTTCTTTCATAACAAAGCAAGTACAGTTACAAGTACCGTTGAGGTGGTGGGTTTTGAAACCCTGACATGGTTGTACAAGTCTACACCAGGTCACTGCTCAAGTGAAGCAGCTCAGAGTGAAAAATAAAGGAACAAGAAAAGACAGAGACTGAATTACAGTTGGACATGTGTAAGGTTTTTCCTCCCATGGTGTCAAAGGCAATCACGATGTGTGGCATCAGAACCCGGTGCCCTCCAATCCCTAAGCCTCTCTCTTCCCCCCTCGGCCTGTGTCTGATAGATAAGAAATGAGAAAAACAAGAATATGGAGCAAAAGTGAAATGAAGACATAAACAGAGGGAGAGGCGTAGACGGAGGGGGGAAAGAGCAAGGTGGGGGGATGCAGAGATAGCGGAGCAAGCTCAGGGATAGAAATGAGATAAAGGAGGTGATGATCGCCACGGGGCAAAGTGAGAGGAGGAGTGAAAGAGCAGGATGAGAAAATGAGAGAGATAGTGGAAGGCCAGGGGGATCGGGAGATTAGGCTGAATCATCTTTTTAAGTGATGACCTTAAAAACACACACTCAGCTAGATGCCAACCCCCGGGGCCTTGACTGAATGTGTGTGTGTTAGTCAGTGTGTGTAGGTGTTTTTTATATGGACACATGTGTGTGAGACTACACACCTCACAGCATTTGCAAAAACTGAAGCTTTTATCACACTGGAAAAGAAATCAGACACACACACACATGCATTTACATATCGAACTCCTCCACAGTATCCGAATGTTGAGGTCACTAACTTCTGTAAATCTCTTATAATCTGTGGATTTATACACATTGTCATTACCTTCTAATGCTGCATATTTAAAATCAAAACATGAATTTAACAAAGTTACACTATCATGACTTGTGAGCAACGCTGTGTGGATACTCAACGTCCACTTCAAGAAGCACTATGTCATTTTGACTGCAGCCACACGTGGTTCATTCTGCTGGGCTCCGTGTCTCCCTGCGATGAAGTGGTTTTCCTGTAGAGAAAATACAAAAATTATTAATCTCTTGACTGAAACTCAACTTGAACGGTGGTAATTCCTCATGATTCCTGGCTTCCTGAACCAGAGGAGCTGCCAATTTCTGATGGTTTAAGTTTCCTCGCTAAATATTGAAGATAATTGCTGGTTTTTAATGCCTTCGGAGTCGTTTTAACTGATATACAGTTTGGCATCATTCTTGAACTTGCTGGGGCTGAATCTGGTCATTTAGGCTGCACAGGAAAGGGAATTGAAATAACTTTGAGGATTGAGGAGAAGGAATGAAAGTAGCACAATTCTCCAAATCAGTGAACCATCAAACTCATTTAGAAGATGTTATTTAAGGTAAAAAGTTACATAGTGTTGCTTTAAGTTTGCTCTTCATTGGGTCTAATGTAATTTATTTTGGGTTTATGGGTATATCTCTGCTGTTTAAAAGTGTTGCTTGTAGAGACATGAGCCCTACACACTTTCAGATTTTACTCAGATGTCATACCTGCAGTTAGTTTCAAACATTTTTAAAGCAAAGGGGTATGAGCTCCATGTGGACGCCACATGCCATGATGTGGAGGTTAGGGTTAAGTTCCAAGGCTGGGTCTGTAGCGATATGCAGACTGTTAGTGGGATATTAAATTGGTTATCTTACCTCTGGAACAGTTTCATCTGTGCTCTCACACAAATCGCAGCAACACTAATCTATATTTTTTTATATGTGAAAAATGGCTGAAATGACAAAGGTCCCACAGAGACAACTTGGACATATTCTATAAGCTTTTAAAGCCACATTTATGTCATTGTTTTTGTGTTTAAGGGGGGGGGGGGGTGGGGGGGGGGGGTGTCACAAATTCTGGCCACATCTAACCCGTCTAGTCAGTTAATGCATTTTAATGGTGTTAATCTAAGTAAGTTGTGAATGTAAGTAAATGCCAGATAAAGCTGCATTTATTTACATGCACTGATCTCCTGACATTGTACTGATCTCCTGACATTGTCCCAGTATGTAAGAAAGCAAATGTCCGAGTGACTTCCTCAAATGTCCGAGTGACTTCCTCAAATGTCCCAGTGACTTCCTCAAATGTCCCAGTGACTTCCTCAAATGTCCAAGTCACCAGAGTTTCTCTCTGAATGAGCCCATGTGAGAACAAAGCAGGAGATCCTCCACAGGATTCACTGTGAGCGAGCGGGTGTGTCGGTGATGCATCATTCTAATACGTGACAGATTACAAAAGGAATAGAAATATCTCAGGATAAAAAATACACTTAAGAGACACAGACGAAGATGTCCAGAGAGTTTTTGGTGAACTTCAGAGAAAGTCTGGATTGTACGACATTCTTCGGGGGTTAATTTCTCAAAATGGCTCAAGTCACCTCAAATGAATGTGCATGAAAATATTTTACAAATTCATTCCCTGTGTGTCATCTTAAGATCTTTAGAAAATCTCCCAGAAACAAAACCAGATAGAGATGATATTTTAAAGAATAGACTAACATTATGACTTAGTTATGAAAAAGTCACACATTTTACTCAAGGACTGCAGTGGAAACTATAGGAGCCAATATTATGGTTTCATTTCATTGCTCTTTATTAGTTCTCTGTGTGTTGTTTTCCCTGTGTGTGTGTGTGTGTGTGTGTGTGTGTGTGTGTGTGTGTGTTGTTTTCATTTTGTTTTCTCATCAGACTCCTTCTCGTCCGCTCATCCGTCTTCCTGCTCTCCGTGCGTTTAAGTCTGCAACTCTGCTTCCCTGCCTCTTGTCTCGTCACCTTGTTCATCTGTCTCTCTCTCTGTACGCCACCTGCCTTTCCTGTCTGTCCGCCTGCTCATATACCTACGCTTTTGTGCATTTGCTTATTTGCTCTGTCTGTCGCCTTCTGGCTTACACTGCGTTTCCTCCTTTGCGTCAGTGTTTCTCCAGCTGTCAGAGTTTCTCTCTCTCTGTAAGTCTCCATGTCCCTTTCTCTCTTTCTCTAAGGCCACGTGCCATGTATATGCATAGACTGTATGTGCACGTGTGTGTGTGTGTGTGTGTGTGTGTGTGTGTGTGTGTGTGTGCGCGTGCGCGTTTGTTCCCATCGTGTGCATGAGCATGCTTGAGCCATCTTTACAACGCTGTGCGCACGTGTGCCAGGACTGTACATCTGAGTCATCACTGTCCTTCTGTTTGAGGTGTGAAATATTTTTCATTGATGAAATATATTTCTGTTTTGAGAAGTGTTTAAATAACAGATATTGGGAAGAAACTGCCGACAGGGCAGTGGAAATATCTCCAATATCTCAACACTGACATCAACATTAATTTGCATTGTGTTTAATAACTTTTCCCTTAACAGTCGGTGCAGTTGAAGAATGCACTTGCTTTGAACCCGTAACAACTCTGTGTTTAAACCATTAACAGAGAATCTTACTAAACCAACTGGGCAGTGTGACTGCTCCACATGGCAGATCAATCCTGCCTCTTTATTTTTACACTTCATCACATGACTCCTCATGTGAACGTGTCTCAGGTCCCCTCAGATGACTGGGGAGGCAGCTACGGTGGCGGCGGCCCGGGCGAACCCGGTGGAGAGATCCCTTGCCGCCGCATGCGGAGCGGCAGCTACATCAAGGCCATGGGTGATGACGACAGCGTCGACTCAGACACCAGCCCCAAGGCCTCGCCCAAGTCCACCCTGATCGCTCAGAGAGACGCCTTCCGACGATCCATCAGCATGGATCAGAGGTCAAATGTCATGTTTATTATTAATGTTGTTATTGTAAGTTGGCTCTATTCATGAACAATTGGTTCAGAAATTATTATTTTCAGACCATTTTATGCCACCGATGTAATGCTAAAAATATAATAGCATAATAATACAAGTTGACCCTTTCCGAGAGCAATGGACTTTTTATTCTTAAAAATATTCAACCTGACATTGGAATAAGAATTAAAAACATGAAAGTTACTTTTGGTCGAAACGCGGCAATGTTGACAAGTGAAATAATTGCTAAAAATATCAGCAAATCCAAACTTTTTATCACATCAGCAAAGTCCAGTCATTAAAAAGAGACACAGAAATTAATGTTTAATGGTTTTTTTCTTCCATAACTGCACTTCTGTGTATCCAACATGGAAATAGCGATATTCTGTTGTTCAGAATGATTTCTTACAAGATAAACAAATTCTAAAAGATACTGTATGGTATAGTACT
This sequence comes from Hippoglossus hippoglossus, assembly GCF_009819705.1. Taxonomy (NCBI): domain Eukaryota; kingdom Metazoa; phylum Chordata; class Actinopteri; order Pleuronectiformes; family Pleuronectidae; genus Hippoglossus; species Hippoglossus hippoglossus. The sequence goes on from NC_047161.1 coordinate 14,902,138, forward strand.
TTTCCGTTTTTCTCCTTTGACACGGGAACGCAGGAATAGAACACTCAAAATGACTCCTGCTGGTTGTACATGAACATGACTCGGTGACATTTTATTTGATATTCGTGCTTGATGACAAAAATAGCAAAGCAAACGTTTGGATATTTTGCAGCCACAATCAAACTTCAGCTAGGTGGGAAATAAGAGCTGGTTTCACCACACACTGTCTTGGTTAAAGTTGATTTTGGGTGTCATGTGTTTGATCCAGGTACTCGTGTAAGCAGTGCACAGATTCCTACCCTAACAGCCGGACCACGCCCAAAACCCACACCCGCTCTCGTAGTTACACCCGCTCTCTGACCAGCTCACAGGTAACCAGTCACGTGCTTCATTTGTTTCTCATCCCATACAGTGAGTTCATTAACTATACTAGACTTTACTCATTCCTCTGCTCCAGCTGGGGGACACATTGAACCGTCAGTTTGAGGCAGTGTGTGAGACCATGTTCGGGGAGGTGGAGTCCCAAGCCGTGGAGGCCCTGGATCTACCGGGCGTGTTTCGCACCCGCAGCCACAGCTACGTCCGCGCCATCCAGGCCGGCTGTTCCCAGGACGACGACTGCCTCTCCGTCTTCTCCATGTCAGGCCCCCAGGGAAGCATCAAGGGCGGGGCCGGTGAGTGTGAGCGTGTGGTGCGGTTCAGTCAGCGTGTTAGTGTCAGAGAAATGTGTGGCTGCCTTCTGTGTGGTGGGAGCCTGGTGGGAGACACAGTGGGAGAAGGAATTTTATGACAGCTTGCGCCTGCTTACCTCGACAGAAGTTTACACACTTACACACACACAAGCCAGGCACTGCACAGCTGCATGAAGTATGTGGATCCATTTTAATGTTTTCCTTCTCTTTTCCTTCAATCTCTGCAATCTTTCACCTCACACTCTCTCTCTCCTCCGCAGCCCTTTGTGTTGACTGTACTGTATGTATGTGTGTGCATGCTGTAAGCCCATGGGCTTGTGTGGATGTGATTGTGCCGCTCTTTGTTCTCTGTCACCTCTGTCATCTCTGCCATCACCCTCCCCTGTGTGATGGCAAGTTTCTGCTGCTCGGTAATGGGGAAACAGGAACTCTCATGATTACGATGATAGCTCAGCATCTCCAGCTGCTTCTTTCTCTCTTCTGTCTTTCCGTCTGTGTCCCTACCTGGCACCTTCACATTCCTCCTCGCCTTCTCCTCCTTCACCGTCACTCTTGATGTGAGACATCGCTGATATCCACTTCATCTGTGTTTTTCATCTGGGAGTGTGTCAGCGTGTGTATTTGCTTATGTGTGTTTTTACAGTTGACTGCAGGGCCACTCAGTGCCTCACAGGATTTTTTTAGCTTAGACCAGCAAATCCCCTCTGAGATTTATTTAAGCCACTGTGAAGTGTCAAAAAACACATGAACCGTACACAAACTTAAATACACATACACCCAGGGGTGCATCCAGGCGTAGGGCCAGGGGGGCACTGGCCCCAGCTGAAATCTGATTGGCCCCTGAAGTTCCCCTGTCCTGTCAGTAATCCTTGTTTTTTTTTTTAAATAAACTAGCCACTTACTAACAATACTACCAATAAATCAAATAAAACAATTTCAAAGATTTATTTTTTAAGCATTTTTCAAGAACACATTATATATTCAATGATGTGTGGCTTTGCTTAAAGCTATTTTGAGCTAACAGTAAACAAGGAATGAATTAAATTTGCACCTTAATGAATCAGGAAATGTGAATGGATGTTGGAAATATAACTGGCCCGTAAATTGTGGCCCCTTCATCGCCCCTGATTTAGAAAAGTCCTTTATATGCCACTGCATACACCCACGTACGAGTATGCACACACACTGCAGGTCAGAGCATCAGATGTATATGTGTGTGTCTGTGTGCATTTGTGTGTGCGTGTGTGTATACGTTTGATTGGAGCTGTGAGGAAGATTTTTAATATTTCTCTCAGGAAATTGCTTTATATTCCTATGAAGCAGAGTTAAGTTCGCTCAGGGGAAGAGGTTTTCTTTTGTCGCCTCTGTCATGTCTGTCTTTTCCACCCCTTTGCTCTCTGCCTCCCACTGAAATTCACACTTTCTTTGGTGAAAAGAAATCGTGAGCTGCTTTTTTAAATCTTTTCCTCACACTGGCATTATTTCTTAATGGTTTTGTTGTTTTTCTCTCTCTCTCTGTTTTGGTTCACCTCCTTTTCCCTAAATAAATGTCCCTCTTTTCACTCCATCTCTCCTTTCACCTTCTCCTTCCAGTCTGTCCATTTTGTAAGTATCCACCTCCCCCTCCTCCCTGTTCAGAAAGTTCCCGTTTTGCTTTTAATTGCCCACTCTGCCTCTGTCTCCCTTTCTCCCACTCTTCTGACACTTCAGTCTTTCCTTATCGTAAAGGTGCTCCTCCCCCACTCCCACCTCGCATGTCCAAGTCTTCTCTCTCGGTGCGGGCCCAGAGCAGCACCGAGTCCACCCAGGACGCCTACTTCCAGAGCAGCGGACAGTTGGCCTCGGTCTCCGGGCGCCCGAAGCAGCACAGCAACTCCGTGGACATGGGCAGCTCTGACGGACCCTCGGGTCGCACCTCCAGGGGGGGCTACTACACCGCCACGGGCCCCGGACGTTCCCGACAGCACAGTAACTCGGCAGAGAGCCTAGACGGGGTCAGGGGTTCACGGGAGCTGGTACCCTACGGAGGGGGTCCGGGAGTCGGGGTGAGAGCCAAACACAGCAGCTCAGCTGACAGCCTTCTGGAGGGGCCACCGAGGCCGGCCAGAGAGAGGGATGGCAAGGCTGGGGGTAGCCTGGGGAAATCAGTCTCTCTGCCTCAGAACAGCCTAGTGCTGAGTAAAGCTGCAGGGCAGGATGAAGGAAGAAGAAAGTGGAGTCCATCAATAGCTGTACAGGTGAGTAAGAACCCAAAGATGCTTGTTTCGTATATGTCCAACATCCAAAAAAAGTTAATGTTTCTGTTCATTGACTGATCACTCCAGCACTGACATAGGGCTGACAATGTAGGCACATGTTGAAGGAATAGTTGAGCAATGTAAGTTAGTCACTTTATTGCCGTTCGCTTATGTGCATGAACTATGAAACTAGAGCTGGAGACTGGAAGGAAACTGCTCTGCCCCTCCCCCTTAAACATAATAACATATTATCACTCATTTAAAGCAATAATTTGATATTTGGGGAAATGTCTAAACCTGTCTAAACAGGTGGCAGGAGATGTGAAAATCACCCCCAGTGTTTTCTTAGTCATTTTTCAACACTGTATTTATTTCTGAAAGAGTTTTCTGATTTCCCAGGGGCCCCTCCTCCAGTGCCACCTCATTTTTAAAAATCCTGGAATCGCCCCTGGCCAGGAGTTAGTTGAGAGAAGATCAATTCAACTCTCATGTGTGGCTATTAAATATGAAGCTACAGCCAGCAGCCAGTTAGCTTAGCTCCGGAGCAAAATTTGCCTGCTAGCATCTCTGCAGTTTTACTCTTGTTGTAACCTGTTATGCAAATAAACAAAATAACAATATTTACAACATCCATGAGAAATGAGAGTCTCTAACATAAATGGAGAGGTATATCGATTGTAATGTAGTAGCGGTATGGCCAGGAATAGTAGTATATGTGAGTAGGCATATTGTACATCCAAGCAATCTAGTTGTAATCATAATCCACGATCAGATGCCTCCATGATGTGGCCGCAGCAGCGATACCTGATCTGCAACGATATAGCACATGGACTTCAGGGAAGAAGTCAAGTCAGTAAGATGTATTGATTAGACATTTATGTGATGAGGAGGGAGAAGAGGAAGAAGAAGCTCCACGTGTCACGTGTCCCCCGACAATCTAGGCCTATAGCAGCAGAACTAAGAGGTGGTCCAAGACCGGAACCAGCTCTAACTATAAGCTTTATCAAAGAGGAAGGTTTTAAGTTGACTCTTAAACGTAGAGATGGCTTCTTCCTCCTGAACTCAGGTCAGATTTTAGTGGTGCTGGTAAAAGCACATTTACCAAAAAAGTCAACTTGTGTGTGGCATCTTTAGTCCACGTGTTTCAGCAAATAGCTCTTCGGTCTGAGTTTGGTGCTTTGTGTCTTTTTGTGTTCCAGGTGGACAGCTCGGGGACCCTGTCAGATTCAGAGGGAGAGGGTAAAGCTCTGACAGAGGTCCACTCTATAGGGGTCCAGGTGGAAGATGACAAAAGGTAACAGAAGTTTACTAAAATTCAAAGTAGGGAAATAATAACAATGTGGCATTTGATTTTCCTTAATTATGGACACAAGGTAAGATCTGCATTTTGTTTGTTTGCTAATTCATCTTTGCCCCCTTCAAAATATGTGGTTTCATCAAGAGCTTGTGATCTCCGTGCGGTAATTTATGTGAATAATCTCCACATGTAATTTGAAAAAGCCTCCATCTCCCCAGCGCCCTGCCGTGCAGCCACCTATGGTTGATTTCTTGGCTAGATCCTATTATTTCATTTAACATTTCATCAGACATCACAGCTTGAACTCGGTAACACTTTGTTCCAAGAATGTCTTGTTTTTCGCCATTAGTGACTGTAGCCATGACTACTGCAAATCATACACTCGACATGACTTTCACACGTGATGCAGCCCTTCTCCTAATTATATTCAGTGCCGCTTACGGGTCAGATGCACAAACACGCGCGCGCGCACTCGGAGCTTCACACGCTCCCGAAAAAACCTCGAGCGGTGTGTGATCATGCACCTGTTAACAATGTCCCCCACCTCCTGTAATCATGGAGGATGACAGTGGGGCGTTGGTGGGGGGAGTGAAATAGGACAGAAATCTGAGTCACACCTCATCACGCAGCAAAGACGGCTGAGAGGAGGTGGGATATAAACTTGTAAACACTCATCACTGAGTCCACTGACATGACATTTGCACACAGCGTTGCGTCATATGCCAGAGGATTTAGCAGGACTTATCAAAAAGCGGGTGAGTAGTAGTGACTGCAGTGACAGCGTGACTGTCCCGGCTCAAACAGGAATGTGCAATTATTAGAAGAAGAAAACAAAATTAGCATCGGAGAGATATTTCTCTTACATGCAATACTCTGAGTGACTGGATGGCTGCGGGCCTGTGTTGCAGGCGGGCCCGTTTCAAGCGCTCCAACAGCGTGACGGCGAGCGTGCAGGCCGACCTGGACCCTGAGGGCTTCCCGGGGCTCAGCATCGCCGTGCCAACGCAGGATAAGAGTCTTCAGTTCGGCTGCTCCTTCCAAAGGCACTCGTCGGAGCCCGAGTCGGCCAGTCAGTACGCGGAGTGCCACCGCACCGTCCACACGCAGGGACAGTGGGCCTACAGAGAGGTAGGACTGCAATGGTGTGCAAGACATCTGTAAAGACGTTTCTCCAATATATCTATACACAACAGAACCAATTTAACTTTCATGGTGAAGGGGTCACATTGTAAAAGAAAGTAGTTACAGCCCCACGAGCTTGAGAAACAAGACATTTAAGCTTAATGATGAACCTGTATCATTTAATTCTAATAATTATGAAAGAAATATTCTTAAGAAAACCTTCTTAAAAGTATGGTTGGTCATTTGCTTCTCAAACACTTTTTTATCTTCCTCTTTGTGTCCTGATAGCCATCAATAAATACATTTGTCTGAAAGGCGGTGTCTGTCAGTGCAGGTTCATTTGTTTCGGGGACGTAGCTTTGACGAGAGGGCTGACGGGAGGGGCTGTGATGCATCGGTTGCATTTTAGCCTGCTCTCTAGCTTTTCCAGTATTTACCAACGCTGGCTTTAAATATGACAGTATACCCTTCATGGATATTCATGAAACAGAACCTTTAGTTAATCAAAAGCAGTGTTTAAGGATCCATTCAATATAAGTTGGTTCATTATGTGGGTCTGTCACCCAGAAAAACACTCCCTTCAGAGCATCTGTCTGGAGAAATATCACATAATGAAGATGAAGCACCATCGTGACAGTGTGGTAAAACACCATCAAACTTCATTTACACTAATGAATTCCTGCTTAAATGGATCATTTGAAACATTTTGAAACAGAAAACTAATAAAACAACAGGGTGGTCTATTAGATTAGATTAAATTGCTCAGATGATTTTTAGCAGACGACAGTAAACATGTAATGTTAATCAGGGGAAGCACTGGAACTTTTGGCAGGAATATGGTTTGAACCATAGACTGAATATAAAGATGCACAACGCGTCTGCCGCCATCTTGCACATTTGGAGCCAGAGTCTGTGCCAGTGGCGTTCATGGAATGGAGCCATGGTAACAAGGTACACGCACTCGTCCAGTCGTGATTCAGTCTTAGCTGTCAATCACGACATTTCCCTCCTTTGTTGTAGCATAAAACTAATGAAAACCAAACTTATCAGAAGGGGAACACTTTATCAGTGTGATAAGAGCTACCTAAAATAACAGAAACCATCTTCGAGAAAAATGTATCTGACGTGTACTTTCATTTTGGTCCATGTCCCATCTGCTACAGCTTTTGACCTATACTGCTGCCATCCACCAGGGGGTAATCGAGATACTTTAGCTTCACTTTTGGGGAACTGTCATATCGTCCATCTTGACATCCAGTCTATGGTGTTGACCATGTGATTGTGCCTCTCCGTATCCTACATGTGCACGAGATATAAACAAAGGGAGAACCTGCTTAAAACCAGCCCTTTAGTGCTACTAGTGGTCAAAAACTCACTTTAACGAGAAATCATGATTTTTTTCTAATTAAAGGTTCAGCGTGTAAGATTTTGTGGCATCTAGTGGTGACGTTGCATGTTGCAGCTGAATACCTCTCACGTCACCCTCCCCTTCCAAACATGAAAGAGAACCTGTGGTGGCCTTCGGTTGTCATACAAACTCAAAAGGTGTTTTGTTTGTCCAGTCTGGGCTACTGTAAAATAAAAAAATGGCAGCCTCCGTAGAGAGGACCCGCTCCTTATGTGAATACAAAGAATTTAAATATAAACGATATAAATAAAACAACAATTTGTTCGATTTGTGATGACACACTAGTTAGAACATCACTAGGAATATTTTATATTCAATTTCTGCCAATAGATCCCTTTCTTCTAAATCGTACACACTTAACCTTTTAAGATAAATTAATTTCAGTAAAACCAAGGTTACACAGGGTTAATCCAAGACACTTTGGATTGCAGCCATTGAAGACACTAACACAATGGAAAGATGTGTGATGCACATGATCAGGCCTCATATCATGCTGTAATTATATTCTCCACAAAAAGTGAGTTCACAGTCTGTCATTAACATTGTGATAGAAGCGACAGTGGGAAAGTCTACCGTGATCTGTGACCGAATGTGGGATTGTTTGGTGCATTTGCTGTAATTACCTTCTTTCAATCACTCTGATACAGGGTGAGGGTCACAGTGAAAAGAAGGTTTGTAGTAGCAATATCTGTTTCTAATCAGAATACATTACTGACGGTCCAAATACCAACAGTTTTCTCTTCTGTTTCCTCAGGACTTTCTTCAGGGTGGCTACCCCAACGAGGCCTGCCCAGCAGACCCGCGGCCCCATCCCCACCCGCACTTGCCCCCACGTTCCCACTCCCCTCTGCCCATCACCTCTGAGCGAGCCTGGGCGGGGACACCGTCCCTGGAGGGCCCCCGCAGCCTGCCCGACTCGGGCCGAGCCTCACCCTGCATGAGGGACGGAGAGTTCTTCTTGCGCCTCCTTCAGACAGAAGTGGAGAGGATGGAGGGCTGGTGCCAGAACATGGAGAGAGAGGCCGAGGAGAACGAGCTGCCCGAGGAGAGTGAGTTTGGGATGGAGATTGAAAAAGATTAGAGATAAAGATGAACAATGAATAATTCTTGGATTTTCTGAAACTACATATGTGCTGTTTCCTCCCTAGTTCTTGAGCTGATTCGAAATGCAGTTGGCAGCGCCCAGATGCTCATGTCTCAGAAAGTCCAGCAGTTCTTCCGCCTCTGCCAACAAAGTGTGGTGAGTGTGTGCGATTGCATGCAAACTCATGACAACACACATTACACATGGTGCATGGTTTTTTGCCGAGATTCATTGTTGCTAAAGGCTAAAATTAGATTGGCTTCAAAAACAAAAGAAAATTGTTCTCTCTTTAAAAAATCCTTGTTTATTCATTTCTCGCCCATCACATGTCACATCCTGACCCCCTGCCCGCCCAGGACCCATCAGCCTACCCTCAGCCCACCTCTCAGGACCTAGCAGGCTTCTGGGACCTGCTCCAGCTCAACATAGAGGACGTCAGGGTCAGGTTTCAGGACCTCCAGAGGCTCAAGGACTCTGGTTGGAGGCTCCCACCTGAAAAGAAGGTGAGACGTCCGGGGATCCAAACAGCCCAGCATTCCCTTCAACAATCCCCCAGAGCTAGGATGGCAATGTGCAGAAGAGTAGCGCAGATGGCCGTGCCCTCTGAGCCTTTGCAGGCTGCAAATATACAGAACAGCAAGAGGAACTGAGCTGAGCTGAGCTGAGCTGAACTGAGCTGAGCTGAGCTGAGCTGGGTGGAGCGGCCCAAGTGAATTCTTAAAAAGTCTTAAACTGCTAGAAATTATTCTAACTGTAATTTAATTTTTGTATTTATTGCTGCTTGTCTGTTACAAAGGTTAGACGACTCATTGATCAACTACATTATTCTTGATAACAGACTAACAATTGTTTCTCCTTTTCTTCTTGTTTTTTTTACATTATTTTTTGTTCTTCCTTTCCCATTTCATATCTTTTTATGTGACCTGATGCCAATGCATGCTGGGAAACTATTTTTTGTAATGTCCTGTTCCACGACTCTTCCTCTCGTTTTTTCCTTTGGTTTCTCATTCTCCTTGTCTACCCCAATATCTCCACCTTTTTGCCACGGGATTCCTATTGTGCCTCCTTACAAAACCATTTCCTCACCACCCGACAAAAATATCCACTGTCTGTTCACATGTTAAATCTATGTCTCTACGTCGACGGGCAAGGAGGACAAGAAGCTTCCTCCTCCTTTACCAAAGAAGCCAGCGGGTGGCGTGAGTGGCAGCCTCCGGGCCGATGGCGCCGGTGACGTGGGCAGCGGAGGTGGGTCGGGGGGCCTGGTGGTGCCTCGCGTGGGCGGACACACCTTGCCCATCAGGGAGAAGTCCCTGGACCTCGGGGATCGTCAGAGGACGGAAGCGAGGAGGAGGCTGCTGCAGACCAAGAGAACCGCCTCCTTCAGGCAGAACTCGGCCACGGAGAGCGCCGACAGCATCGAGATTTACATCCCCGAAGCCCAGACTCGACTCTGAACACAAGGACTGTGGTGTCTCCCTCTCCACCCCCCTCACTCACCTCAAACAGACCTGCCCCTCATTTTGGATCTGGTGCGGGTCATCTGCTCGCTGTCCCTCTGCATTTCCATTCTCTCACATCTGCAAATGCCAATATCTTGCTCATTCAACAAGCAATGACAGCCATTTTAGTGTCTTGAAAATGTTGCGGACACAGAGGCCTAGACCTGACATGGTTGCTAGCAGATTTGAGTTACAGACCTTTTTAACTCTCTGGATTTCTTTATTTTTTTCATTTACTTTGCCAACAAACAGTCCATTTTTATAGGCAGCAGAGGTCCACGCAGTAGTAGCATGCCTGTGCGTGTTCACCTAGCACTTCTCCATCACTGAAAATAAAGGGCTTAACAGGCACAAAACCTCTGGCAGAATCTCCCTGTATGGATCCCTGCAGCAGAATTAGCTCCATATTGCGTTTGTGTAAATCACAGCGAGATGAATCATCGATGCTACCACTACGGTTGACCCTCTCACTCTCAGTTTATATGCTGTTGACGTCAGATGGTCCTCAATCCTCAAAGAACATCCTCCAAACACCGTGAGCCTCCCGCAGCTGTCACCTCTCACCCAGGTGCCATCTGTCCACCCAGGCCCTGGGTCAACGAATACGAAGCAACTTTCCGTTTCTCTCCTTCATTCCCCACATCCGCATCCCGTGTGACCACTCTTAGCATTCAGCCGTGAGGCTGTTTGAATGTGCAAGTGCTATTTGTACATAGTGTGGACACTCATGTTTGCCAAAAGGAGCTCTTGCAGTATAGAATCACAGCCTTGACAACTAGAGAGCATCACAGTCTAAAGAGGGGAAAAATGTTTGCAGTTTTCTCTTTACGTAGTCTTTCTGAAGTTTCAGGGTCGGGGGGTTACTGGGTATTTTTATGGGATTTTATTTTGGTGGCTTTTCAGGACTCTTTACTGGCAAGGCCCCTACTTCACTGTGAGACTATAGCACCACCAAGTGGTCAAACGTGGACCCAAACCTACAGGAGTGGTGCGTAGAGCGTTTTTTTCCACTTCAGTAAGAAATTAACAGATGCCCTGATGACACAGCCATGAAAGAAGATCAGTTTCTTTGTTGTAACTTTTTTTCAGCTCTCTCCCTTCCCCACACTCCTTCCTGTTTTCTTCTTATGAATATTGTTTGAGTGGACGTCCCCTGTGGTGTTTTTTTACTTAATTAAGAAGGCGGTAGATCACTAAGCAAGAAGGAGTGAGCTGCCAAGGTCCTGGGTTGAACCCACTCGCCTAACTTGAAGTACAATCCTCTCTCTCACACACACACACACACACACACACACACACACACACACACACACACACACACACACACACACACACACACACACACACACACACACACACACACACAGCTGATGAGAGACGGAATGAGTTCTCTGACGGGAATAAAACAAAAGGAGTCGCATTGTGCGGGGCTCCCTCCGTACCCTTTCCAAAGAATCATCACAGAGAGGAAACCACTGGTTGTGAATTTAATAGAAAGGAAGCAACTAGATAGTGTATTGCTGAGATTAAGTACCCCTTGTTGTGAATGGAGTTACACTGAATGTTTGTTGCACTATGTGTTCCTGTACTGCCCTCGTTTATTGACTAGACTTCCTGAAGTCGTAACACCCGGTGTTCCCACTGAAGTGTAGCATGATTTAAAAAGCTTTGAAGGGGTCTCATTTCCACAATGTGCGTCAGAACGCGTGTTTCCTATTTAAGTGCTTTGTATGGATGTTGTGCACTAGGCCGGTGTGTATGTGGTGCGAATGTGGACGGGCTGCGTGTAATAATGGGACATGTGACGAGGCCCAGTGACTACTAACGAGTCCAAATCAGCCATTTTAAACACACACACACAAAAATGTTTAAGCATGACCTGTTTAATTCTTTTTCTAAAAATTTGGATGGAATGTGTCGGCAAAATGGGATATTTTAATGGGAGATGTATATTTTATAATATAATCTACATTTCTAGATTAGTAGAGACTATTGAGTACAGTATATGTACAAAAAAGAAGCATATATCAAATGTGAAATACTACAGTATTATTATTATGATAGATTATAGCATTGTGTGAAACTTCAGCTGTGTGGCATATTCAGACTCAGTATATGTGAAAAAGACTTTTAAATAATGATTATTATCTTAAGTTTGTGAGTGCTGGGTCAGGTTCACAGGGTATAACTGGCAAGAGTGTTTATTGCCAAGTATGATCCTCCTTAGATCTACTGTATATCTATGTGTGGTTCGAACAACATATACTGCTGTATCCCCTCCCTGTATTTCCTCTTTAGAGCCAACTACACGTGCCTAACCAGCTATATGTGGTGGTTTCCTTTGAAAACAGTTTACAGTCCATATATATATATTATATGACGGCGAGAGAGAAAGATATGTAAATAGAGGAGTAAAATCTGCAGAAAAGCTGCAGAGCATACTGTTAAAGAAAATGTTTTTATCGTACTGACACGCCATCCTTTGTCTCCCTCACCTTCACTTGCAATACTCACATACGACTGGCAGACTTTGTTGATACTGCATGTTTTGTGACAAATTTAGCAGAATCTCTTTTTTTGTTTTGGACCGATAAAAGTTGAGCAAAATTTTGTAGCTGATGAAGCTTTTTTTGGTGTGATTGAAACAAAAATGACAAGAGTTTTACAGTGCAGTTGTTTCAACGAGTCACTACTTTGTACAAAGATTCTATCTTCGGAGGACGGTAACACTGGAAACCTTGAAACAGCAGTCTGCGTTTTTTGACTTGAATCTGGACAGATCAATTGAACAACCTCCTGTGTAAAACAAGCTGCCCTGGCGATGAAAGAAGAAGAAGGAAAAAAAAGGGCTCTGAGTCAGACTTTGTTTTTAATTCATTTTGCAGCAGTGCGGGTGTCGGAGCAGCCTTTTATCCCCTCATCCCTTCACCTGTGTCACCCTCACACTTGACAACATCTCAGTGGTGTCTGACTCGGCCCTCGAACAAAGCACAAAGACCTGCTTTTATACTGTTACTCCACTGTGAACGGACTCTCGACTCCACCCTCCAAATCCTCGGACCCGCACGCAGAGGGATGGCACGGCCTTTCCATTTGGGCCTTGAGGGACACCAGGAATCAAGGAGGCTTTGGTGGATATTTATACTCGGTAGCAACTTCTACTACTTCTTCTTCGGTTTTCGCTGACTTTCTCCTCTGTACTCTTGATCACAAGTTGAGGTGTTAGCCAGCCACCTTGCCTTGAAACAGGTCCATTGCAAACACACTTTTTCGTGGTTGTGATTTCCAATCTTTTTTGTTCTGTATCTATCTTACCTGCTATATATCTGCACAGTATAAATACAGGGGGTCTCAGCTAACAATAGCACCTGGGTGTATAGTTGTACAAACATGATCCAAGCACTCAACAACACACCAGACTATTTGAACCTCTCCCTTTCTGTCCTGAAGTGCAAAGACCCCACATGGACAGCACTAAGGACATGTCAACTCCGAGTACCTCAGTTTCTAGCAGCAGTGTCTACAGCCCCCTGACCCCTGACCCCGGCCCCTGTCCTCAGGGGCTTCTCTAGCAACCACACAACAGGCGGACCCTGAAAATACAGGACCAGAGCCGTCCCGCAGGAATGTTGATCCATATGAACAAAAAGGGGGGGACGCTCGCTGTCTGAGCCCAGTTTCTCTAGTAGCCATTTTCAGAGACTGGATGAGTGGAGGGCGGCGAAGGAGGGGGGTGATAGCTCAATTGTAGCAGGTAATTGTGCATCTGCAACAAAGTAGAGCAGGAGGGATGTTGTAGCAGCAGATTTGAGTTTTAGTTTGACATTTCTCTGAGGCAGAGCTGCTCTGGAGGAAAAACGGAAGTCAGCGGTGGAACCGTTTTTTCCAGCTATGGAACCAGAGCTATGAGCTGGGGCTGGTTCTTGTGCGATCAGTGTCTGCAGGTCTGTAGTGAACAATCACTCTCAACTCGTGTGTCAGCACTGAATGGCTTTTAAATAACTAGCAGCAAAAGTTAATGTAAACGTTCGCAGGAACTAGCTTAAACTATAAATGTGTTTCTACCAGGAGCGTTTCAAGGGACTTTGGGGACCCCAGGCAAAAGGAACCCCTCAAGAAACTCATGATACCAAACCATTATATCATTATCATTGCAATTTTAAACAATTATTTTACTATCAAAAATATAAACAAGTGCATAATGTGAATAGACAGTAATGTGCTAAAATAATACAATTTAAGTGAAAACTCCCACCACCCTCCCAGACACATACACACACATTTAGATGTTCTAGTCTTCAACCAAACTTCAAAAATTGCGATGATGGGGGTTCTCACAATATTGTCATCGCTGTGGACTGACATAATCAGCTGTTCTTGGGGCCCCCCCTCTGACCTTGGGGCCTACCCTGTTGCAACACATGTTCAATGTACCCACCTAACATTAGAAAACGGGGAAATTCTAGTATTACCATCAGTAAAAAAAAATGTGATGTGATATGCAATGGAAACAGATTAAGCTAATAAATTATGATGAACATGAAGCTTGTGATATTGAATTACACGCCTGCAGAAAGAAAATAAGATGTTTGGACCAATTAGCAGACTGTTACATTCCTCAGCTTAATACGAGAAAAACATAAAAGCCATATTTCCCTTTCTACATTGTTTTCTGACGTTTTGGGTTTGACAGCTCTTTTAATTTTGCGATTACTAGATTGGCAGGCAAACTGTTTATCTTGATGCACTCAACTCCAAAATGTTAGGGGATGGAAATGCCCTTTAAAATTCTGATTTCCTGGAAATATGGTAACAAATATATAAAGATAATATATAGATATAATATAGATAAAATGTTGCTGGATTATGTACAAACATGCATCATTTATTGTGAATCGCTAATGGATATAAATTCAACCCCTCAATGGCAGAAACTCAAAATGAAAACTGACATGTTAACAGGATATAAATATACTTATTGGCAGTTACGGAAAAAAGTATCAAAAACGACTTTATGAAAATCTAAAACAACTTAACACAAAAGTTTTACTTCGACCGTACCCCTTTAGAACATGTTTCAATTTCTCCTCGCTGAGGTTTGACTCTCCCTCTTCCTCCAGAGCAGCTCACAGTCAAGACGAAGTTAAACTGAAACTCCGATGTGCCTTCAGCGCTGAGGTGTAACTGCGTTTGTGCTGTATGTGTGTGCTCGTGTGTCAACACTGTCACGTTGCTCCACAGTACACACACAGGTCACCATGTGGGTCAGAGACAACTGAGCAATTACTGTGTAATTAACAAGAAAAAACGATCACCCTGCCACCCTCATGTTTACAAGACTGTAAATACATGTTGCCAATGGACATTGCTCTTCTCAATATTACATATATTGTTATTACAAAAATGATTATTATTAGTATGATTATCGTCATTAAAGGATTTATTATTGCCACCACTCTCATTAGTATAAATGGTGTTGTCAGTTATAGCTATGGGTAAACATTGTCCTGCATTCAAGGGCAAGTCTCGTGTCTGATAACAAAAAGAGATGAGTTGAATCTATGATAATGAGTCTTCAATCGCTGCTACTAAGGAGATGGAGTTGAAGTAAAGCAAACTGACACTAACTCTGGGAAGACATTTCCTCTCTGGGATGGATGATGGACGCTCCTGTGTGGAGTGAGAGATCAACACAAGCGGAGAATGGACTGAAAAGAGGATTCAGACATTATAGCTTCTTTCTCCATGAGCTTTTATTCCACTCTGAACTTTTAATTGTGCCAGAAGAGGAAAGGAAAAACATGGACACCACTCTGACACAGACTCTCCACTCTCTGTATTCTACTCTATACAGTAATGTAGCAAAAACTAAATAGTCTCTTTCTTCTCTGTCCACCTGTCCTCCTCCCCTGTCTCTTCACTGAACACCATGATTTTAATCAGACGGGTTTGATACAGCGAGCTTTTCTGTCTTTAAGCTCCGCTTTATCCTTGAGTTCTCTTCTTTTATACGCATTTGATCCAGTGCCAAGACAGCATATTGTACATACAAACATGAAATGTTTTTTTTCCTCCTGTAAAATGAAACTGACCGGAGCATATAGCAATAGCGATGCCATAAGATATGAACTTTGTTTCGTTGATGCCACCAGTGGATACACAAGATGCATGAGAACACCACGGCTGACAGGGGAGACGGGTGCAGTCTTGACTTTGCGACGGCCAGAGGAGAGGGTGTTGCACAGTGAAGACTAAATCGTGACTCTTGTTTGTTGTGCTGTGGTTCGCATTTTGTACATACAAATTTATTTATTGATCTCGTATGTTTTATGGATCTAGATGTGTCCGAGGAGCACGTCTGCGAGCGCTAAAGCCCAGAGAGATGGCACACTGTGACGTGGTTTACCCCAACACAGAATGTAACACTGTCAACGTTGTCAAAACATTTTTTAATGGCTAATATTATTACTATTAATATGATTATTATAAAGCTATTTTAGCGAGTTAAACCAGGGCGGTGCTGTGTCTCCTTTGTCTTTCTTTTGTGTCAATTTTCTGACTGTGGAACTTTTGTATCTGTGTGTCTAATTTTCTATGTTGCTAAAATCGGATCGGTCTCACAGAGAGCCATACTTATTTTAAACCATAGACTGTATATAAAGATGGACGACATGACAGCCCCCCCGAAAGTAGAGCCAAAACATCTCGATTACTCCCTGGTGGCTGGCTGCAGTATAGGTCATAAACTCCACCTCCTCCAAAGTACACATGGAACAAATTGTTCTCAAAGATGTTTTTTGTCATTTTAGGTAGTTGTTATCAACCTCAAGTTCATGTTTTTGATAAGTTTGGTTTTAATCAGTTATTTGATGCTATAAAAAGTAGTTGAAACATTATGATTGACAGCTGAGACTGACTCGCAATTGGTCGAAAATGCTGCTCTACTCCACTGCGCAAGGCCTGGCTCCAAATGAAGTCCCCAGCACAAGATGACCCCGCATCCAGATTATTTTAGCTTCATTTTTTCGCAGTGGGAGGAAGTGAAGGAAGTACCATCTTAATATAAAGTGTAGAGACCATGTCAGGCCATTTCCTCTTCTGCCCCCGCCTTCATCACATAGTTTCCGGTCTTCACACTAAGCTAAGATAATTTTGGCTTCTGGGTGTAGAGCTGTATATTAAATATATCAAATACAGAGTTTGAAGATTAACATTTTTGGCAGTGCTGACACACCCACTTGAACAGCATGACTTTAAAAATGCAAAGCAGAGGTCAAAGACAATTTACATTTTCTCTTTCTGCTCGTAGGAATTTGAATTGCAAATCGAAAGCAGGCCAAACACACCTGCTAAGGAAGGTTAACTGAGAGGTTTAGGGCTGCCACTGGGAGTCAAACACACAACCCCAGTGGGTATCCACTTCACGGACAGGCCTTAACACAGGCCGACACATTGAGGGAATATTTTTTGTACACTCACACAACAGTTGTGGCACCGGACTGCACAATATAGATTTCTGCTTCTGAGTTTTAAGAATGAACAAAGATTCAGGTTCAAACAGAAGTATAGCCTCAAGGTGACAGAGGCAGATCACAGTTAAAGAACAGCACCAAATAAAAGAGAATTCCTGCCCTGCAGTTGTTTTCCTCCGCCAACCAGTGCAGTTTCAGTCCGCAAACATAATTTTTTCCAGACTCATATGAGAACATTTTGATCTTTGCCCTTTTATCCACCCAAATCTAATCCGTTAATCCCTAAACCTAAGAGAACATTTGTGGCGAATTCAAAAGATTTCTCTAAAGACGTTCTTAAACTAAACAAAAAACAGTTGTGATGTTCGAACTGTACCCGTTGACCTCCTAATGCTAATCAGGTCATCGTTCAGTCCGAGTGACTGTTTGTGCCAGATGTAATGAAACTCCAGATGTAATGAAACTCCAGATGTAATGAAACTCACTGCAAGTCACTGCAGACATTTTTCAAACATTTTACAATAGTGAAGGTACCACATTAACTTTTCTACTTGAGTAGAAATCAATAAGCAGTTGCTTTTAAATGTACTTAAAGTATTAAAAGTAAAAGTACTTGCAGAGAATTCAAAACAATCTATGTCATCATTGTGGCTCAGCGGGGGACTTTTCTAAATACATTTCCGGTGTTTCATCGCCAGTGATGCTGCTACTGCATAAGTGGGGTCTAGTGGATCAATTCCACTATAATAATTGATTACTTGTAGAAATATAAAAACAATGTGAACATGTAACGTTCATGGAAGTGGAGTAGAAAGCACAGATATTTGCTGGTATGTGTCGTGGAGTAAAGGTGAAACATACCTGAAAACAAACCTACTTCAGTAAACTAGATACGTGAAAAAAGTAATCAAAACTACAGTCACAAAGGAAAGTAAGTACGCTGGTTCTCTGTGACCTTGACCTTTGACACTCGAACACTAAAATCAAATTGGTCATCTTTAAGTCCAGGTAAATGTTGGTATCAAATTTGAAGTAAAGACTGTCTTAAACTATCACAGGAATGAGACGGACAGACAGTTGGACAACCCGACCATCTTGAAGTTCATCTTGAGAGGAACTGGTGAAAATAAAAGTGTAATCAAGCGCTGCACAGAACAGTCACCCAGAAGTGACCTTGTTCTCACTCATGGGTGCACTATGTAGAAAATGACCTATTGGCTCAGACTTGTGTGAGAAGAGCATTCTCTCTTTATCTCTCTAAGGTTATGCTGGTTGGTGAGACTTGAATGGGACTTTAAGTGGCATCAGACAAATGGTAAGAGAGGTAAGAGATTGAGGTATTGTAGTTTCAGAAATTCTACAGACAAACATATGGAAAGACAAAAAGTGGATTTTGAATAAAAGTACTTTAATTCATCTTAAACATTTCACATATTTCTGGCAACAATCATTCGTCAGACAGATCAAGAAATGTTTCATCCCACCCTTTAAAAAGTTATCAGTAAAAATATAAAAGTGCATTGTAGGTCAACTGTTAAAATTCATATAAAGTGAACAACAGATTCCCCTCTTCATTCAGAATCATTTAAAAAAAGAGCACAATTAAAGTCAGTGGCACATTACACCTTAGAGGAGTGTCCCGTTATTTCATTTTTGGAAAATTCAACCTTTCAACCCGAGTGCACAAGTTTCCCCTTTACCCTACAAAATGATAACCTGAGTTTATGAAGTGGAACCCACAGTCAGATCGCTGAGGTTGAACTCTCCAGGTGTTTAAGGATCAATGGACATTTTCCAGTTTCAGGACCCACGCCTCACCAGGGCTGTAGGGCAGCTGGGGCAGCAGGACAATAAGGCCAGAGCTGGGACCAACTGGGGACCAGGGTAAGGCCTTTGGATTCCCCAAATAGGTCACCTGGACACGGGACATCAGTGATTTAGATTCTTAATTTTCATAAACCGGAAATCACACATACATATCTTCTGTAAGAGGGTTGTAAAAGTTCATACGAGGTTACATTTCTTTTTGTCAAGTCGTAACTGATGAGTTTCAATAAAACATCTCGGCCCTTTTACCTTGGTGGTTGGTGATGTTTTGGGTACCAGCAGTTTGACAATGGACTCTGAGGGTTTGGTTACCATGATGGCATAGACGGTGGTCCCTTTAGATGTATACCTGGGAAAAATGGAGATGACAGCTGCATCAATAATCTGCATGCTGGATCAATCCCTTAAACAAGATTACAAGAGATATTCAGTCTTTTTCTGCACGACAGGCTGAAGGTATTTGCACGCCAAGACTTGATATGCAAAGACCTTCAAAATGCTTGGATCTTCCACAGTAGGTGGCTTTGGAAATACCAGGTCACACTGAGTGAAAACAGATACAGCTTTAGCATAGAGTTCTCGAACTTCTGCTCTAGATTATGACACATTCTCAACCTAAGCAACTGGTTGTCATGATTCAGCTCTTCCCCATTTATTACCAGATTGGCTGTTGGCCAGTGCTGTTCTCCGTTTGGACCCTCCAGGGTTTAGAGGCATAGATGGCCTCCCCGTTGACATCCAGCCAGGCCCCTACACCTCTGAGCCTCTCTTCAAACACAGGAGGGATCACCCCGTCAGATGTGGGGCCCACATTCAGAAGGTAGTTACCTCCCAGAGCCACGGTACGAACCATATCCTGCAACAGCAGCAGCAGCAGGGTGAGGAGGATGACAACCAGCCTAGCTGTCATTACGGGTTCATACTATATATACTACTATGCTATAAGATACTATCTCATATCCTCACCTTTATGATGGAGGGTAAGTCCATCAGTTCAATCAGCCTCATGTTCCGCCTGTAACCCCACGATAACTTGTCCACAGACGTGCACTTCTCCCACTTGTGCTTGGGCAGCTGGCCTGGAGTGTACTTGTCCTCACAGTTAAAGTAGCCGCCATGTTTACAGGCGCAGCCAGCTCCCCACCTGTCATTGGTCACGATGGTGTCCTGAAACGAGGGACATCCAATAAGTACATGCAACCTCACTGAAGCAATAAAACCGTTGAACGTCCGCTACCTGAACGTGATATGTGCACTTACTTTGACTGGGCTGTCATTATAGAGCCAGGCCAGGAACTGGGTGGAGTTCCAGTAGGTGTCAGGTGCTTCCCAGTCCCCATCAGACCAGATCAGCTCAGGTTTGTACCTGCAAGGCAACAGGAAGGGAAAGGCTTAAACACACTCCCAGCATGCCGTGCTCGTGCCAATAAAACTATGTCTGGCTATATGATGTGCAAGTTGTTGCTGATGCAATAATGGCAGCAATACAGACCTTACGACCATGTTATAAAGCTCTGGAAGAAGCTTTTGCATCACAAAATTCTGTGTTTTAAATCCATTCTTCTTGTCAGCCAGGTAGAGAGGGTTGAACCACTCATACAGGGAGTTGTAGAGTCCATAGTGCAACGACCTGCATGAAGAAATTACAAACTTCAAATTTCTGATTTGACACCAGCAGCCAACAGGAACCCCTTTCTCTGAGGACCCACCTGTTGCGCACTGCGTCTGCCAGGTCGCCCACGAGGTCTCTGTGAGGACCCGTGTCCACGGAGTTCCAGTTCCAGGAATAAGGAGACGCCCAGTTAGTGAATCCCTCGTGATGTTTGGCCGTCAGGACAACGTACCTGTGATTCACATGATAATGACAGGGTGTGGCCATGTGCTGCTCAGGACACCAGAGCAGATGTATGTAAAATAATACTGAGAGAGTGTATGATCATGAGTACACACATACACACACAGGTTTGCACAGCTGTCCTTACCAGCCTAACCAAGACCTCATCTGTAAACTTAGAGATAAGGCAAACAGTCTGTGTGCTGTGTGCACGCACGAACGATGCTCCAGGCAGGAGGATAACAGCAGACACTTGGGCTAAATGACGCCGTTTCAAGTACAATTTGAATATCCGGGGTTGGATGACACCACAGGAGCAGTATGGAGGCATTTTGTTTTATTTCTGTTTTTTTTTTTACGTTTGAAGAATCGAGCCCCCAGTTACATCGGATTTGGCTGCAACACTGTTTACCCCTGTGACTCCAAAAGTGTTTTGTGGATCTCTCTCTCTCTCTCTCTCTCCCCCCATCCTGCTCTCTCTCTCTCTCTCTCTCTCTCTCTCTCTCTCTCTCTCTCTCTCTCTCTCTCTCCATCCTGCTCTATTCTCTCTATTCTCTCTCTCTCTCTCTCTCCATCCTGCTCTATTCTCTCTCTCTCTCTCTCTCTCTCTCTCTCTCTCTCTCTCTCTCTCTCTCAACATCCTGCTCTATTGTTACTTCTCTACCACTTATTTACTTTGCGTGTTCTGTCTCACTCTAGTTTCTCGCCTCTTCTCATCGGTAAGTAGACACATGATCCACATGAGCGCACTCACTTTGCACCGGAGGCCTTGAAAATGTCCGCCCACTCCCCCGGGTCGAAGAACTGAGCGTGAAACTGGGGGGCGAACTCCGCGTAGCTGAAGCCGGGCGGGTAGTTGCTCCGCATGTAGCTCACACACTTGGGGTCCGGGGGCTGTTGGCCCTGCCAGTGCCACCAGAACCACTCGCTGTCAAAGCCGGGGACGGAGAAGACCCCCCAGTGGACGAAGATCCCCACCTTGGCCTGGTCGTACCACGCAGGCAGCGGCCGGGCGTCCAGGCTCGTCCAGTTCGCGGTGTAGCGAGCCGCGGTTTGAGAAACGAGGGCCGCGGTGCAGAGGAGCAGGAGCAACATGGTGACAGGCAGCGGGTCACACCACCATCACACGGGCGGAGTGTGAACACACCTCAGAGGAACACGGAAGCTCTGGCTGAGCCACAGGGAATCACACTGGGTTGTTGTGAAGCTGCAGGTGATTTACTTCCTGTCATGTGACTGTTCGCACATGATCGGTCACGTGGCCTTTTGTTATTACAACTTTATTTCAACTTACGCACAAGTTATACGCTGGTTATAGAGACACAGGTTAAGTTGGTCTTAGAAGTGTGTCATACGTAAAATACACACAATAACTAAACAAGATCATGTTATATATTTAAATATATAGATATGACTTGGTCGATTTTAATTGATATTAAAGGAGATGTGTATTTCAGTAAATGGAGTGAAACAATGAACAATTTAAAATGCTGCTCAAATATTATTCGATTTCAGAATATTTAGATTTAAACATCATGCAAATGTATGAACTTCTTGAGTAACATTTATGTTGTGTCGTTGGCTATTGATTAATGGATAATTGATTTGTTATGTGATTTGTGGAAAGAATGGAAACTCCAAAAAGGGATGGCCATCTGAATTCATGTTATGTTATTAATATGAAAGGGGCAGGTAGAATGAAATGTTCCCTTTTTTTTGCTCATGGAATGTGTAGAAGTGTCTTGTTTGTAATTGTTTTGTGGCCAAAGTGCTTGTGCCAAACTGTCTCTCTATAAATGTAAGGTCTTGACCTTTTTATGCTATGATCTGGCTCTTAACTGAATACCTTTTATTATAATTCATTCCCCATTTTGCCATAGATTTTTTGTTTGTGTGAAGCACTTTTTAACCTTGTTTATATCAGTGCTTACAAAGAAAGTTGTTATTGTTATTAATATTTTAATGGTTTTGGATAACACTGAAATAAAGGATATATTGAGATATTACTATACTATAATCATATGTAATGAACTTTATATGGTTATATATATATACACACATATACATACATGCTGTGTTATTACCCTATCCACACAGATCAGTTCCGATCAAGATTTGTTACATCCCTATGAAAAGTGTAACTAGGTGATGATAGCTGAGGATTCCCCTGTTTCGCCAGGGAGATTTTGTTTTCTGCGTCCCTTGATGGAGGATTTGATTAGCCTGATGTTTACCTGTTATTTAGCTAGTGCCTTACTGGTGAAGTAAAATGATTTCTTTCAGAAACCAATGACTGAATCTTACTTCTGTTCATTTGAAAAAAAAACATCTACTTGCAATCTGTTATCCAATCTGTAATACACAACACTGCCCTAGATAGATAATGACATGATGAGGAAGATTGAGAACTACAGGTTACCGATTTTTTTTTTTTATTGTGAGGAAGTGAGACAGGCAAATATTTTCCTTGTATAATACATTTCATAAAATTTAAATAAAGAAAGAAAGACATTTTTGTTACTACAAGACAATCTTTAGAGTCTGCCCAGACCTATTTGAGTATGGCCTAACAAATAGACAGGCAGATGTTAAGGCAACAGAAGAAGATGGAAACCTTCATTTTGTCATATACATACGGGATGCACATTGGTTGTTATTTTGTTAAAATTTCCCCAAGTTTTTACTTTAATGTTTCTGCTACTGTGAAACCTAACCCTGTATGCACTCACTCAGCAATTTATTAGGAACCCCTGCACACCTGCTTTTTAATACAATCACTCAGTCAATCATGTTGTTATAGCCCTTTGAAAGGTGTCATGCAATGCATACATTCTTACAAATACAAGTCAGGAGCTTCAGTTCGTGTTCACATCAAACACCAGAATGGAGAGAAAAAAAGTGATCTCGGTGGCTCAATTGTTGGTACCGCGAGGATTGGAATGAAAGTTTCTGAAATGTTCAAATATAAATGTCTCTGCTGCAGTTTAGTCAGAATACTGCAGAGAGAAAAAATAAACATCCAGTAAGTTAAATTACTCCATGGACCTGACCTGCCTTGTCTTATTGTTCCAGGCTGCTGCTGATGGTGTAATGGTGTGAGGAAAGTTTTACTCAGATCAAATGGCCCCAATTAACCATCCTCTACCTCCAGCACAATAACACATCATGGCATAAAGCAAAAGTTTTTTTCAAACTGGGCTTATGGAAATGCTGTTAAAGATCTAATAAGACATTATAATGTGATCACGATGTACACGTCTGAATAATGCGGCTACGGTCTGAATACGCCACTTCTTAATTCGATGATGTTGTATTCCGAGAATGACCTTATTCGGGTTAAGGTCATCAGAAAATGCTGTTTACATTATTCCGATGTTATAAGGTCAATATCAGAATACTGATGTCCATGTAAACATTGTCAGTGACTTCTGAGAACTTCAGTGACCTCCCCTGACCCAAATGTGAATCTATAGTACAACACCTCTGGGATTTGGTAGAACAGGAAATTGGCAGAATGAATGTGCAGCTGGAACATCTGCAGAAATTATGTGGTGCATTGCAGTCATGTCAACATGGAGCATAATTTTGTGGATCCATGACCTCAGGGCTCAGTGAGTGAATGTTACATGTTCTGGTGTTGCATAGCTCAGTATGCACAGATTACTCTGTTCACATAGAAATGCACGCAGAAAGCTGATTTATTATGTAATCTCTGAAAAAGGTATACACTTCTTTTACTACATCAACAGTCCAGGTTGAGTCTCCATGCTACAGTCAGAGTTTGTTAGGGGACTCAATCGTTTCATTCTGGGTCATTCTCATCATTGCACACAACATCTGTGGAGGACTGGGTCTTTGAGTGTTGCTCATTCTGGTCCCTGAACACAACACCTGTGGAGGACTTGGTCTTTGAATGTGGGTCATCCTGGTCCCTGAACACAACACCTGTGGAGGACTGGGTCTTTAGGGCAGGGTCACCCTGGTCCCTGAACACAACACCTGTGGAGGACTGGGTCTTTAGGGCAGGGTCACCCTGGTCCCTGAACACAACCCCAGTGGAGGACTGGGTCTTTGGGTCCGGGTCACCCTGGTCCCTGAATACAAACCCTGTGGAGGAATGAGTCTTTGGGTCCGGGTCACCCTGGTCCCTGAACACAACCCCAGTGGAGGACAGGGTCTTTGGGGCAGGGTCCACCTGGTCCCTGAACACAACACCTGTGGAGGACTGGGTCTTTGAGTCCGGGTCACCCTGGACCCTGCACACCAAGTTCTTATCGGTCTCCAGCTGTGGACAGGACGCGTACACGGCCAGAGCCTCCAGACCGGCCACGATGAGCGAGTCCCGCCGCTGCGTCTTGCGGCTGTACCCGAGCCGCTTGAGGGTCCGGCGGGTGGTGGCGAGCGAGATGGGCTTCTCCGGGGCGCTGCTGTTGTACAGAGTCTGGATCTGCTCGCTCGTCGCCTGGATGTTCGCCTCCACCACCCTCTCCATCCTCTTCTCGCCGCTCTCGTCGACGAGGCGTTTCCTCCCGCAGGACCCCCGGTGGCTGGAGGTCTTCCGCTTCTCGCACCATTCCCGGTAAACCCGGGACACGGCGGTCTTGGAGAAGCCGAGCCGCTTCACGGTCTCCGAGATGCTGCAGCCGGCGCTGCGGGCCCCGACGATCATGCCCCGCTCAAACTCACTTAAATCCCGCGACTTCCCCATGTGTGTCCCCGCGTCGCCTCCGACAGCCTCGGGGTTTTTTAGAAGAAGCACCGGGGACTCGGGGTCTCCGCTAGAAACAAAACAAAGTCGTAAATACTGCGTCTTCTTCTGTGGTCTGATTTTTTTGGCACGTCAGACTGAACGATGGCTTATTGTCGCCCTCCTCAGTTTGGCTTCATGATTTCTTATTCGACTTTCATGGAGTTCTCGTCAGATACAGTGACAAACACTCTGTCAGCTCCCACATGAACATACACACACACCAGTAAAAATTATAAACCATAATATGGGATAACACAGTTTGACACATTTCAGAGCAATGTCAAATTATTATTGTTTAGATGGAAGTTTCAGTTTCATTAACATTTAAATGTTTAATGTTTCATGAGAAACACATTAAAACATGAAAAGGGAATAAATATCATGAAACATGACATGAAAGTGAAAATCTTTGTATTTATTCTCATATGTTACACACTGAAAAACATTCACACACAAAGTCCATTTCTGTTCATGCAATGGAAGTGGGCCATACATTGTTTTGGTTCAGTAAACCCTACAACTAAGTACATTACATTTCATTGTAATTCAATTCATTCATTCATGTAAACATTAAGCTTATAACTTTAGATGATCAAAAATACAATTTTTGCGGTAATGCAATTTCTAAGTCAGCTATGGTTCTTTTGTCATTCATCAAGTTATACAAACATATAGACAAGATTTTTTTTTTTGTTGCTTGTTGATGGACCTCTCCCCTTTGTCACAAATTGTCAGTATCACATCATTGTTATTTCGGACCATTGCCTGGTTTTGATTTATTATTCTCCATTTGAAAGGAGGAAAGGCACACTCTTTCAGAGCTGACCACCCAAGAAGCAGAAGTAGACAAGAGGAACAACTACTTCTGCAACTGAACTAGATATACTGAACAACTTTTGTATAAGTCTAGGTTCGACAATTTATGAACATGGCGACAAAGCAGGTAGACTTCTATCGCACCAACTTGAAATATTAGCGGCTAGTAGAGCTATTCCTGAGATCCGTTTATTCCTGAGATCCGTTTGGCACCTGGACTTCCACACAACCCAAAATTATTAATTATTTATAATAATTTATACCCATCCGAATCTGTTGTACACGTCTCCGAGGTTAATGCTTTCCTTGACAAAATCGTCAATCCAGAAATTGACCCAGAAGCCCAAGCCAACTTTGAGGCAGCTATAACATCCCAGGAAATTTCTCAAGCAATAAATTTGATCCACAGCGGCAGTGCAGGGGGGCTGGATGGGTTTCCCATAGAATTTTACAAAACCTTTCCGTCAAAGCTATCCCCCGTCTTATGCTCAGTATATGAAGAAATACTGATAAAACAAAAATTACCTGAAACTTTGACACAAGCAGTCACTTCAGTTATACCGAAGAAAGATAAAGACCCACTGGATTGTGGTGCCTACGTATTAAAACAGTGATGCAAGTTTGTATGTTTAATTACTGAAAGACTTATGAATAAAGTTTTAAAAAATTTACTATTTTTGGCACCTACATTAAAACTTACTGATGATTTCATCTATACATGAGTATTAGATTTAGTAAACATCAGTGTAACAGATATGCAACTTGACACAACACTATATGTCAGGCTACGCCCTCCAGCTTCAGAGTCCAGGCATTTCCATGAGACGGTGGCATCAGAGGCATAAGAATCATCAGTCCGCCTGTTTGCGTCACTGGCTTCCACTTCAGTCTCATGTCGGGATAGTCCAGAAGTGTCACCTGTGGATGCGAGAGATGAATAAGCTTGAGTTTTTCTTAAATACAATGAAGTGAAATTCAAAAGGAGACATATTTTACTTATACTCAGGTTCTTAATTTTTCTGACTAGGCATTTCAGGAGCAATGTTTTTAGGAGGAACTCTCTTTAATGCAGACTTTGGGCTTTTTAACCTTGGGTGGCTTCGGTAGAACGTGTCGTCCACTAACCACAAGGTCGGTGATTCTATCCCCAACTCCTCCCTTCTGCATGCGGAAGTGTCCTTGGGCAAGATACTAAACCTCAACCTGCTCCTGACGGCTTTGCAGACAGTTGTGTACAGTAGCACTGTATGAATGTGAGTCGGTGAATGTGGAATGTACGTTAAAGTGCTTTGATGAGACTAGAAAAGCACAATATAAATACAGTCAATTTATCATTTATCCTTTAGCATACAAAGAAGCCACCCATGTAACACAGTAGAAGATAGGGAAAGCTGAAAAGCATCATATCCTCCTTTAACAGACACAGTGAGTAAGGCTTACGCTGGTTGTTCCAGATATCTTAGGCGTTGTTAGGTGAAATGGTTGGTTGGAGGGCCAACCCAGCAGTATGGCATAAACTGTGGTGTTTTTGGCAGTGTACCTTTAGGGGGAGCAAACAGTGGTTAAAGCCAAACTAAATCAGTCTTTTGCATAACAGTGAAACAGATCGTGACTTCTAATTCTCACCAAACTTCGACCGTGTTGTTCTCCGTCTGGTTCCTCCAGACAGTGGAAGCATAGATAGCATCCCCATTTATCTGCAACCAGGCACCGAGTTCCCTCAGCCGCTCCTCGAACACTGGGGCGATCATTCCATCTGACATGGGCCCGATGTTCAATAGGTAGTTGCCTCCCATTGCTACCACGGTCACCATGTCCTGACAAAAAAAAAGAGTGTTAGATGAACGCTGCATCTCCAAATTAGGTATGACAAAAATAACAGGGTAATGTGATGTTTCACCTTTATGATGGTGGGTAGGTCCATGAGTTCCTTGAACTTCATGTCTCTTCTGTAGCCCCAGGAACGGGTGTCGATGGACTGACATTTCTCCCACTTGTGGTCTGGAAGTTTACTTGGGCTGTACCTGTCAGCACAGTTGTAGTAGCCTCCATGTTTGCAGTAGCAGCCAATACCCCACCGGTCATTGGTAACCACCTCATCCTAATGTAGTGTAATGGAAAATTCCACTGATCAATGTCTTATTACTGTTTTGACTGTTTTCTGTGCACTTAGCTGATACAACATCAATGTCTTCCACCTCCTGTTGACCTTTATTTGTGCAACTGTGTGCTGGATTTGATTCCTCTTTCTGTAACAGTGATGCCAGACAGCAGACGGTCCTGTCTGCTTTCTGTTCTGTTTCCCATTTATCACATTGTATAAAAACCCTCCTTTTTAACTTTCTTGTTGTTGCACTCTGAGCCATGTTGCTGACTGTATAAACCTCTGCTAATAATTAAACCTCCAGACAACTCCGGTCTGAGAAACTCATTATTTCAAATCTCATGATAAATTTCCACGACAGTAAACATGATTGATACATAAGTAAGTAAGTAAGCAAGTAAAGATTGAACCAACATACTGTGTGTGTGTGGTGGGTGTTTCACCTTGACTGGGCTGTCATTATAGAGCCAGGCCAGAAACTGGGTGGAGTTCCAGTAGGTATCTGGGGCCTCCCAGTCCCCATCTGACCAGATCAGATCTGGTCTGTATGTCTCCACTAGGAGCCTGAGCTCCGGGAGAGTCTTCATGGCCACAAAATTTTGAGTCTTGAATCCGGAGGCTTTATCCGACAAGTAAAGGGGATTATACCACTCGTACAGGGAATGGTAGAGACCCATGTGCAGGGATCTGGTGGCAGAGAATCACTGGTAAATATAAAACGTAGTTGTAAGCTACTCCTTTTTATTTCAACTGTTCAAAGTCTCAATTGCCTCTCTGTTAAGAGTTAGATCATTTATGCATATATTTGCACATCGCTGTGTCGTGCCATGCAAAGCCCATGTAAACTGGGTGGCTGTTGCTGAGGGGGTAGAGTCGTCCAACCAGAAGGTCGGCGGTTCAATCCTCAGTCTTCCCAATCCACATGCTGTGTCCTTGGGCAAGATACTGTACCCCCTTCATAGATGTTGAATGCACTCATTGTAAGTCGCTTTGGATAAAAGCGTCTGCCCTGCCAAATTACATGTAATGTAAAAAACAAGGTGTGGCTGCAGTGATTCTGGTGGAACAGGTTTGTGGCTGAGGTGGGAGGTGTGTGCTCTGAAGAGGAGCAAATCTTCTGGGTGTTGTCACGTGTGGAGTGTTGACTGGCATGCATTAACATGAACACACACCCAGCAGCAACAAAAAGATTGAATTACAAGACAAACAGAGGGAGTATGACCTCAATCTCTTCTCAGCACTCAATTACCCATTTACATTTAGAAATTAGACATTGGCTGCTATACAACCTTTAAATCATATGATCCTGTTTTGCAGATAACACTAACACTCATTCCCTTGCATGGTCTCAAAAGAATTTATTAATCTACTGATCATTATCAATTATCAATAAGGATGACAGAAAGGTGGATTTGAATAACGCCAGATGCAGCATCTACCTCTTCCTGACAGCAGCAGACAGTTCTCCCACCAGGTCCCGGTGAGGACCGACGTCCATCGAGTTCCAGTTCCAGGAAGTTTCTGAAGGCCAGTTGGTGAATCCCTCATGGTGTTTGGATGTGAAGACCACATACCTGCGAAACCATGCGCACAACATCTTGTTATAACGTGCAAAGATTTGACCTATGTATGACATTTGTATGGCCCCATAAACATCAGCACGTGTCGGTACCCGGTAGAAATGGACCTGATGACCCTACCTGGCTCCCGATGCTTTGAATATATCAGCCCACGCATCCGGATCGAAGAACTCCGCGTGAAACATCCTCGCAAAATCCGCGTATTTGAAGTCCGGCGGGTAGTTTGTCTTCATGAACTCCACGATATCTGCGCGCTTGTCGTGCCTCCACCAGTACCAGAGCCACTCGCTGAACTGGCCGTAGCCGGGGACCGAGAAGACCCCCCAGTGCACGAAGATCCCGATCTTGGCCTCGTCGTACCACCCGGGCAGGGGTCTGGCATCCAGACTGGCCCAGTTCGGCTCGTAGTGCGCTGCGCCTCCAGGTCCAATCAATAACACACTAATAAGGATGAGAATAATGCAGGTAGGACGCAATGGAGGCAACATGATCACCATTGAGGAGGAAGAGGAGGATTAGGATCCTTTGACCACTGTTCTACTGTAGAAATACTCTGCTGTTGTTTACGGATTCTTAAATTGACTATACCTTTTGTACAGTCCACATAAGCCACGCCCACTCAATACAGTCCATTGTTAAAAGGATAGTTCATCCCAACTGTCCTCTGATATCTGCCGTCGGTAATTTTAGCGTCCCTCCCCCCGCATCGGCAGAGAAGTGGATAATGAACTATCCCTTTAAGATGCTTTTTCACAACATGTTACCCAAACCAATATCGCTGGCCACGTGGTTACATCAATAATATTGACACCAGTATATAGGCGATCGCAGGGCACCTTCATTTTGTGAAGAAATTTCTGTGTTTAAAATGAACAACAACTATATCACAACAGCCTTTGTATCAAAGAGAAAAACGGGTAAAGGATTCAGTGGGAGAGAAACTTTAGAGCTGGATGGGACAGTGATGAACAGCATAGTGAAGTGTCAGACAATCCTTTTCAACTAAAGAACTGAAGGACCAAACCTGAGAGGGAAACGTGTGTACTGAATGAACTTGGGACCACAAAGCAGGACCACCACTATGGATGTTTTAATTCTAAGAGGAGAATTGATGAATGAATTCATCAAACTCTAAAAGCTTGATCAAAAGGCCTGGCCTCGGGTCTACTGTCTTAATCTTCTCCCCAGGAGATAGTTGAGGAAACATCACCATTGACCTAGATCACATCTTTCACTAAGGGTTCGAGGATTAGTTACCTTCAAGTAAAAATGTCACTGTATGGGTCAGATTTAACGACTGGAAAGCATCAAACAGCTTGATGCAAATATAACGTATGTCAAGCAGCAGTGAAATTAGCACATCTTTATATTTACACATCTCGGACTGTAAAAAAGCACATGAATACAGATAAATTAGATGAAAAGCATGTCCACAGTTACACAACACATTTCTTTGTAACAATTCCCACAGTGGTCCCATCATAACAAAAGCAATTTTTTTGCTGTGAAATTTAATCTGGATTAAGCTGTCATCATAATATAGAACAAGCTCTTTGTCCATCTTGTGTATTGATTATAAAAATGCAGGAAAGTACAGCTTTGAAATTGTCTTTATGTAAACAGGCAGGAAGTTAAAGAGCACATTTATGATTTAAAAAAAACACAAACACTGAATCCTGAATCCATCTGCTGTCAGACAAATCACAGGAGCCAAATAGTCAAAACGAATAATTTTGTGGTTACATATAAATCAATAAATAAGCTCATGATACAGCAATAATTTAACATCAACAGCAGTTTGGCCACAGTTAACAACTGCACAGCAGAACGGTTAAGAGTCAACATTGTTTTCATCACTGCGCACAGTGGGCAACAGATTCACAGTGTGTGACCGACATCACTGCAGACGGCAAGCTGCCGTTCAATCATCTGTTTCTCCACCAAGTCCTCCACTCTGCCAACCTCCACCTCGTCCACGTCGTCCATAAAACTGGACCAATCTGTACCGCCATCTGCACGCTCCATGGGCTCTGGTTGGCTGGCAGCCGGAACGGGGGTGGACTCATCATGAGTGGTTGTCACGCAATTGCAGTTGTCGCAGATGCCGAAGCGTCTGAGCCCCGGCGACACACTGGATCCGGTGAAGGTCCGTCTGCAGCTCTTACAAGACACGGGCCAGTAGTGCCTGTGGACCTGGTGATAGTGAACAGTGACAGAGACACAGCAGTATTTTAATCATTTTGTAGAGGCAGCAACAACAACTTTGACATTATTATACAGTACAGTGAAAAACAATATAAGAGCCAAAGGATTAACTGCTCTGATTGTGCTTTACTACTCACAAGCAACAGGGATTAAAGCAGTTAATTTGACTGCGCTAAATTAAAGACTGAAGCGGCTAATTACTGTTTACGACTAAATGTGAGCTATTACTGGTTTAAAATTCATTTGTACAAACCATTAAAAAAATTTACTCTCAAACAAGAATGAATTCAAATTCAAACCTTTAACAAGTTTAATCATTTCCTGCTCAACAGATGTTGTTCAACCACTGAGTTAGGGTCATGCAGTGTTTTAAATCAATGATGTTAAGCAACACATCTTTCTGTGTCAATCCAGAAAAAGCTGATGCAACACAGTTTCAGACTTTGTTCAAACAATCCTGGTCTATCTGTATCATGAAATGGTCCCGAAACCAGGCTTGTGAAATATTTCTGTTCAAGTACTAGGTTTTCATATACTTCAGTCCTTGTCTTTTTTTTTAATATTATTTCATCTGATCTTACATTTGGTCCATGAAAGAAAGCTGTATATGAAAATTCTACACATACGCATGTGTTATCATAGTGAAAGTTAAATCTTCAGTATATATGTCCTTGCATGTCATCAAGAAAACACCAAGCATGAAGCACATTTATTCCTGTTGTTCAAATTATGTGGACAAAGAATATATATATTTTTATCACATGAATTTTTTACTGCGGTTTTGCTACGTTAGTGTCATGTTCAATAAAGTTCTTAGAATATGTATTGAGTTTCTCATTCTTTTTTTGAATATGAAAAATAAAATGTAACCACTCCCTTCAATATAGCATCAGAGTTATCGCCTTATTACGATCATGAAGACCTAATAGTAAAGAATATAGCTAACATTATTAACCTATAGGAAAACGATCTCACAGAAAACATTAATTTCCTTACTCCAAAATCTATATTTCAGAGGCTGTGACACATGAGTAGAGATAATATGGGAAGACCCTGCTTCTTTATTGTGGACATTTATTTCTAGCGGCAAAATATTCCTTTATGTTTATGTTCCTACAGGCTACTCCGCAAACCATTTTGGTGGAAATTGATTTGGTAGTTTTCGTGTGAACCTGCAAACAACTAAGCGAGCAAACAGACAGAAACAAATGAACACATATTCTCCTCTGCAGAGGTAACTAGACTTAAAAAGCCTTCTTATCGGAACCAAGTTATGTGATGCAACATCCTTTTTTGCTGTCACGGCAACACTGATATCTTACACTGAGGGAATGGCTGCGGAGGTGCTCCTGTCTTGTGAACCTCTTGCAACACATGGGGCAGGGGAAGGGTCTCTCTCCTGTGTGACAACGGATGTGTCGCTTCATGATGCCCTTCTGTTTGGCAGTGTACGGGCAGAATGGGCACTTGTGGAGCTTCACTGGCACTACCAAGCCATCGCCTGCAGGGGGAGAGAGAGGCCAATAATTGAAATCCATCTCATTAGGACAACACTGCAAAATGCCTTGTCTTCTCTGCCTGAGATTTAACATGTGATTTTGTTAATAACCTGCATCCTCTCCAAGCCAGTCAGACTGCATCTCCATGATAGACGATCCCACGAAACCTACACTTTCATCCATTCTGCCACCTCCTGGGCTGTTACTAAGTCCTTGGGAAAAGCGCTGCCCCACTCTGTCCCCCAGGGGACTGGGGCCCTCACCTCTGGCCAGCATCTCAATCAGCTGCCTGGCATTATAAGAAGAGCTGTATCCCAGGGAGGAGCGCTCGTTGGGACTTGGGGGATGTAGCCTGCTATGATGAGGATTATGCAAAGAAGGCCCAGGATACGAGGAAAGGTCTTTGGTGTCAGGGGACTCCATAAGCTCCTCATCAGGGTCGTACTCTATCTTAGGGTTCACTAACTCTGGGGTCAAAGCAGTGGATGAGGAAGATGAGAGGTTTGTCTGATCCATGTGTCCCTTCTGTCCTTCACTCCCGGATGCAAACTCCTCCCTGGAATGGTAATCGCTGTCCATGTCCCTGCTGGTCCCTGGAGGTGTGGCAACAGGGTTCGACAAGGGAGTTCTAGCCGACTCCGGACCTAAACCTGCCCCTCTATCTGCCTCCGCAACCTGCGAATGAGGCTCTGCAGCCCCTGCACCACTGGAAATCGCCACGGTTGGAGTACCGCTGTCTGCGGGACCCATCGCTCCATCTTGTGCCCGCTCCTCCTTCTCAGTGTTCCTCTCCTTGTCTTTGTTGCATATTTCCAATGATGAGCGGATGTATCCTTTACAGAAGTTCACCAGGTCAGTCATCTGCAGGTAACTGGCAGCTGACATCACCTCAATGACATTGCGTCTGTTTAAGGCCAAGCGGCCAGAGTAGAGGAAGTCCAGGATAATTGAGAAAGCATCAGCCGTTACAATGTCCAGTGATGCTGTGCTGTTGCGTTGACCATTATCCTGAAAAGACAGAGTTGAGACAAAGCCATTAGTTTATTCATTTGACAGTGCAAATTTCTTGTATTCTCCATATGAAATATCAGTTTATCTAAGACGTAAAGGCATCAATGTAAATAAAACACAACACAAATACTTTATCATGGCCAGTACACAATATTTTTTCTAAGAAGTCATGCACAACACTCATTTCCCACCACTGAAGAAAACAAAACACTGCAAAGACAGCTTCTCTCACCTGCAGATAGTGAACCAGGAGAGCTCGGAAATAGCCGCTACCAGCAAACAACACATTGCGATGGGCCTTGAAAACACGGCCCTCGACAAGGATGCTGCAGTCACAGAAAAAGTCTCGCTTTCGCTGCTCATTGAGCTCAAACAGCAGTTTGGGCAGGTAGCAGGGCACCTCCATGTCTGAACTTCAGTGACCCCTGCCAGAGAGAGGAAAGAGAAGGTCACTTTAAAATAGGGAACAGCAACAGGTTGGGAACTTCTCAGGTTCTGTAAACAACAAAGATGCTGGCAATTCCAAGTCAAAATGGGTCACAAGGAGAAAGGGAAATATTTACCAGTGAGTTAGGGTCGTGCAGTGTTTTAATCAATGAGGTTAAGCAACACGTCTTTCTGTGTCAATTCAGATAAGGATGTTGCAACACAGTTTCAGACTTTGTTCAAACCAACCCTGGTCTATCTGTATCATGAAAGGGTCCCAAAACCAGGCTTGTGAAATATATCTGTTCAAGTCCTATGTTTTCATATACTTCAGTCCTTCATCTGATATTACATTTGGTCCATGAAAGAAACGTTTTTTTCTCGTGGCAAAATTAAAAATGTACTTATAAAAGTTCTCTTGTCTCTGCCTGGTGCCGTCAGTTATTAGAACAAAAAATATATAAATAAAAAAATCTAGAAACATCCAAAGAAAAATAGAAACATTTAAATATGTATACATATATATACTGGAAACCAAGGAAACATGGAGAGACGTTGGCACTTAATGCCCAAACATCTAACGATTTCCATGTTTATGTTCGTACATACTAAATACTATTAGTATTTAGCATCATACTAAATACAAAGATAAAATACTATTTATTGAATAAAACATAATGCCCTCATTGTTACTCTGCTTAAGGAATTTGGGGCATTTTCCCTAAATCTAGGGTCTTTCAGAAAATCCCCTGGCATGCAGCACAAACGTTTTGCTGGTGAAGTCACTGTCAACATGTTTGATTTCCATATATCAAGATACCGATGTACAGGCACGAGCATCCGGCTTGACAAGTTTTTGAGAGTGTAAAATAAGAGCAAGCCCCAGTGATATGACAGAGACGTGGGGATTTAACAACAATATTATACAGGCCTTAGTTTTGGGAAGCAAACTTTAGAAATCCAAGATTTACTGCCACCACTTTTGGAAAGCTGTCTTCTTTCAGGTTGCCAGGAGTCAATGGCACCCACGTTGAAACGTACAGGCATGTGTTTGACAGGGGATCTGAGAGGAGGATGCTAACAACATGCTAGCCTGTGTTGCTAGCGCCCAGCAGCGACTGCTATTTGGAGCTACTGCAAACAGCTGCACTTTACGAGGCAGGTCAACACACACTGAGGTTTAAGGAAGACATATGATGCTCTCACCTGTTTAATGAACGTCGCCACAACTTTAATATAGCACAAGAACAGCGGTTATCAACGCCCATCGTACAGCGCTGCATTCAGCCAAACACTTCCGCCTTCAGCCCCCGGTGACTTGTTTGTCTTATCCAATCAGCGACCGACACAGCCAAAAAGCCACCCAACGTACTGTAAAACTTTGTGGCGCTTTAAAAAACGTGTTGTTAGAAAAGGTGGAAAATGATCTGAAAGCCACCAAGACCTTGTACCTCAATCAAATCTGGCCTGGATGATTCTTTATATATTGTAGAAATGGCAGGAGGTGTGAGGTCATAAAACCTGAGTGTGAGCCTTCACATTCACATGTTCAAGAGGCAGATTTCTCAGGTAAATTAAATAGTTTATAGTGGCTTATGATACAATGTTTACATTGTTTTAATTTATTTGTATTCACTTTGTCGCAGGCTGCGTTCTGAAAATCTAAATACTCTCCTTTTCTAACCACTATTCCTTGACCCCTATGGAATACGTCACCAGGTCAAGGAAAGATGTGAAGGAGAAGACGTAAGGAGTTAGGAAAGGAGATCCACGTTGCGGAGAAAATTCGACTCCACTTACACTCAGTGTTTTATTTTTAAAAACAAGTATATTTATAACAGAAGATACACACAAAATGTACAGTAGTCTGTGCTGTGCTCTGACAGTTATAATAAAGTTACCTGTCTAAAACAGAATGACACGTCCTGAGAAAAGATATACAGAGACAACATTTAACCATCAGTTACTCACAGAAACAAACAAAAACCAAAAAATTGATGAAATAATATAATAATGTGAGGAATATATAAAACCTTAGTGGAGAAATCATTTTTTCCACAATCAGGAGATTCAAATAACTTTTACACAAGTATTTAGCTCTGATGATGATCATGTGAGGATTCACATCAGTTTTGGATCGTGTCATGAGAATAAAACAGCTGTTCTGTATTTTATATTTAAGTGGGTGTGTTCAGGTGCAAATATGAAGTTGAGTGGCTTTAAATGTTGCTGCCGCAAGGACTTGAGGGGCGGCATTTCTCCTTTCCTTTCATAAAGGATGGTCCGGTGTTTCCTATGCTAAAGGAGATAAGTTAGGAAGCATTGAAGCTCCTTTCCTTATCATTTTGAGAATTCAAACAGCTCTTATGTCGGCCACTGAAATACTTCCAGGTCATTTAATTTAGTTAGGAAGGTTCCTATGCAAAATGGACAATTCAAATGCAGCCATAGATTGTATGTGAAGATGGAGGACAGGATGCTCCCAGAGTGATGCCAAAGCGTCTCGATCGCCACCTGGTGGCTGGATGCAGTATAG
Organism: Hippoglossus hippoglossus; assembly: GCF_009819705.1. Lineage (NCBI taxonomy): Eukaryota > Metazoa > Chordata > Actinopteri > Pleuronectiformes > Pleuronectidae > Hippoglossus > Hippoglossus hippoglossus. The sequence continues at coordinate 14,939,519 of NC_047161.1, forward strand.
GTCTTAAATGACTCTTCGCTCTTCCATGTTGATGGATGGGATATGGACCAAACTAAAAAGTTAAAGTAGACGTAAAATAAAATTCAAATTCAAAGATGGTTTCTGCTTTTTCAGATAGTTCTTATCACACTGGTGTATGTTTAATTGTTATTTATTTCTGGTGAGTTTGGATATAATTAGCTGATGCTAGGAAAAACCAAAAGGGGGCGAAACATCATGATTGACAGCTTATACTGACTGACTTGGTCAAGTGTGTGTGTATCGACAGGACCTCGCCACCACGACTACATCCCCAGATCGCTGGTATGCAAACTCCAAATGCGGAAGATTATTCTGGATATTTTAGCTACGTCAGCCTCTCTGTGTTTTTTGAAATAACATTAACTCATGTCAATATTAATTGTATACTGCTAAATTAATTAATTTTGACATAAGCTTAAAAAGTGTTAGATATTAAGTAGTTGTCAGTGTTAGTGCTGCAGTACAATGTGTTAGTCCTGTTGTTGATAATCTTGTCTCCTATAGTGGTTATGGCTTGGTAATTGCATGACACTGACACAGAGTATCTAAACACTGTGCATCACAGACATGACAGTTGATCCCATTCAACTGTGATCAACAAAAAAATATTAGAGCCTAAAATACCAATGTTATGTAATTGCTATTAACATGTGGGCGCGTGCAGTTATACTGCTGAGCCATTACTCTGCAGTACATCTCTAAAAGACAGACATACAAATTAACTTTCAAAAGAACCTTCCATTGAAACCACACGTAAAGGTCTCTGGCTGAACTCAACAAATATATTTCCACTATAGAGACAGGTGAATTTAGAAGAGATTAGAATTAGAAACTGAAGCATTTATAGTAGAGGAAATATAAATACTGCATACATTTATGATGTCATTAAAAATGTTTTCTACACTATCTATATGTTCTGGGAGGAGTGTTGATGATGTTTCTCACATGCGACAGACACACAAATGAAAAATACCCAAAAGGAATACATATATCTCAGGATGAAAATCCAGTTCCGTATATATAGAAGACACCGACGAAGATGTTGATAAGGACTGACAAGGACTTTATATGTTAAGTCCTGTCTCTGCCTGCTGTGCCACCCCTCACCTGAACACTCTACTGATGTTGTTATGAATGCGTCTGAGCGGAGGCTCCCCTGCTGCATTGTTCATGTGTGAAAGGCAGACTCCGTAAACCAAATTTTACGGACATCCTCCTGAGTTCATGTCTGAAAACAGCTTATGTAAGTGTTGCTGAACAGCAGCACAGCGGCCTCTGCAAACACAAGATTTGCAATTGCAGGGAGCTGAGAGTCTGAGATTAACATTGTCTGAATACACAACAGGGAAGGATCTTCGCTCAGCAGGGGTGAGAACTCAAGTCGTGGCCCCGGACCTTGAGTTACCCATGTGTGAGTATGTTTGACTAACAATAGGATCCACATTGTCTCACACACTGCAGATAATGCCATATGTGTAGACACATCCAATACACACATATTTTTGATGCTTGGAAATCTTTAACTTTTTGCACATTTAGATTTCACACAGGCTTGTTTTAGCTACTATGAACTTTGAGTGATGTCTCCCTCTCTCCATTGCAGAAACTCATTGATAGTGATGATGATGGTGATGATGTTTTGGGGCAAGAGCCTCAAAGTGTCAAACTCCTGCTCATACCAAGTCCAGCATGTCGCTGCACAACCACAGGCGGCTCGCGCCTTCCCACAACGTCAACTCAAGAATACTTGTTTATTTGCCTTCCATCTCGGAGAGAAAATAGTGCCTCTTCTATTTTTTGACATAGTGAGAGTAAACAAGTAGTTCCTTAAGCACTGTGCCACACCCTCTCAGCACAATCCACAGCTCTTAGAAGTGTTTTTTACAATGATGGGTGCCGACCAGGCGACTTATTTGTTTCAGATATTTTCCCATGGCAAACAGGGTGAACACAAAGGCTTCGTGGTGGCCTGGAGAAACCACAGAGTAGGCGTACATGAGCCTCCATACTCAACCTCTTTTGAAAATGAAATTTATGGCACATCATAAAAACTCAGTTCACGCTTATAAGCACTAAATATAAACCAGTAGGGTTTGACTCAGTCCTTGTAAATCTGACCCGAGGGAGCGCTTTGTCCGGCTGAAGGCAGGCCAACCGTCGGTTGACCCAGCTGCCCAGCCCTGACACGAGTCTGTCCCTAAACAAAGCTGAAATGGGTTCAACTCTGAGCTAGGGCTGGTTCCTGACCTTCTTCTCTCTGACTCAGGGAAACACAAGGCCTTTGTTTTGGTCATGTGTTGACATAAGGGCAGGAAACTCCCTCTCCACAGACCTTTCACAGCCAAGCAAGCACACTGCAATACTGCCCCATCTGCATGGCAGTTCAATGCTGGTTTCCACCCAGTAACTGTTTTGGAATAAATAATATTCATGATTTATCACCATGCACCTATGATTATGATGATATATGATGTACTGATCAAAGCAAAGTCTAAAAAGTAAATACATGTAGCGTTGGCTGTTGTGTGTGGCTACATCCAGATTTGGGACCTCACTCATTGTGTGTGTTAGCCACTCTGAGACCCGTGGCTGGCACAGAGGGATCCAGCAGCACCCCTCTGGGTCCCTGTGGTCTGCGCCTCAGTACATAACAGCCACTTAGGCCGGCATTTTCCCAGGCTGAGACAACACACCACGGTGGCAGCGCGAGCCACAGAGAGGGCCTGATTAAAGAGTAGGGACAATGGAGGGAGAGTGAGCCGGGGACCGTGGTGGCATTTTCCATCTCCGCCGCTGTCTCCTGGGGGGACCAAGTATGTGCCGTGAAACGTTTGAATTATCCCAGAATCTCTGGAATTCAGACAGAGGCACCACGGAGAGGACCCTCGACCGGGGATCAAAGAGCTTTGAGAGGAGTGTGGTGGACTGGTGGTGAAGTCGAGTACATAGGGGCGTGCGAGTGTGTGCGAGTGTGTGTGTGTGTGTGTGTGTGTGTGTGTGTGTGTGTGTGTGTGTGTGTGTGTGTGTGTGTGTGTGTGTGCCTTTAGTGTTTCAGAAAACCGATTTGAAAAAGATAAAGACAATGTTTGAATTTGAATCATATTCTCTTTTATGGCTACTCGTCTAAAGATGTTTTCAAAAAAGCCATGTTTCACTTCTGAGGAGGCAGTGATCGTTGAGCAATGAAATACAGGCATGTGGTGAGAGAGCGTGTGTGTTGCTGCCCTTTTATCCCTTATGGGATCAGACAATGCAATCATAGCCAATCATTGGCAGTCTAATACAGCAGGCGCCCCTCTTCAGTTCAGAGACGCCACTTTCCTCTGTGGTGGTAGAGGAAGAGGAAGAGAGAGGCAAGAGAGAGAAAAACCTCATCTCTCTCTTTCTGCCTATCTCTCTCTGTAATTATCACTTAATGTCCTTCAGTGATCTGGAGACGTCTGTCTCTCGCTTAGTCCTTTCTTCCCTCGCTGGAGAGGAAATGTATCACAGTCTGAAATAATCTGCCAGCCTTTTTATTATTGTATATTTAGCACCAGAACAGAGTAGTAAACGGAGCCGTCCCAGACCACAAGCTTCCGGTAGCGCAGGGCCTCAGCGCTGGCTGGCTGTCTTTGCCACAGCCGAGCACTGAGATCAAAGCCTCCTGTACTATATACAGTGAGCTTGTCGCCCTCCAGCATTGACCTCAACCAAGTTTTCTTGTCTGAGAAAGACAGCGTGTGTTTGTGCCTGAGCTTTGTGCAGAGTGCATCGGGTCACTATGCAAATATGCCTTTCAGCAAGATGGTTTTGCATAAACATCTGATGCATACATAGGTTTTTGAATGCATGTATTCATGTCTGTGAGCATACATCTCTGTCTTGTGTTTCTTTGATGTCGAAACAGACAGAACTTTACGTTATGATTGATGTGTTTTACTTTTACTCAAAAAACTATTTGCGATTTAAAAGTGCATACAATAGGCTTTATGGTCAGATGCTGTGCATTAAGATGGACAACATGATTGCTGCCCAAAAGTAAAGCCAAACAGTCTTGATTGGCTCATGGTGGCTGGCTGCAGAATAAGTCGGGAATCCTGCCCTCTCCATGTTAGTGGATGGGACATGAACCCAATTAAACAGTCAAAGTATACGTCAAATAAATCTCAAAGATGGTTTCTGTCATTTTAAGTAGTTCGGACCAGACTGAGTGAAAATCTTTCCAGTAAGTTTGGTTTTAAATAGTTATTCGATGCCATAAATACAGGTGAAACATCAGGACTGACGGCTAAGACTGACTCAGAATTGTTGAGTGGGTGTCAAGGCAGAACCTCATTGGCTACATCCCCTGAACGCTATTGCACAAACTGGCTCCAAATGCACAAGATGGGAGGAAGTCGGGACGAGTTATCAATGCATGAATAATAAATATAAGCAACATTAAATGACAGATACAGATGTTATAGGTAAAATAAGCTAATAGATAAACAGCTGAAGTACCTAGCTAAAGATAATGGATATAATGAGTGAAATATTAATCTAAGAGCAGAGAGTAAAATGTGGAAACCGTTAGGTTAGAAGGAATGGAGGATTTAAGGTAAATTAAAGTAAAGGTAAATCCAAACTTGACCAATAGTCTGAACATGAAAATATTTGTTTTTAAAGAACAAACACTTTATAATCAATTCATGAGGACATATTTGGAACCTGGCAGGTAGTATTGATGACAAGGTACTTGAGTTCATCTGATACCACTGCGGTTGTACGTCAGTAAAAGACCTTGGGAGCCACTCTATTCAAGATAGGGCCATACTAGTTTTTCACAAGTTTCATTCCCAAGTTTATAGATCAGCTGAGCTGTTCCAGTCCATTAGTTTTACTGAATAACACAGACTTGATTGTGTGTCAGTAAAGAAAAAAAAAAAGAATCCTGAAAGGATCCAGATTCAGTGATCAGAGCATCACTTCCCTCAGCTCTAGTCATTGTTAATAATAACCAATAAAAGTGGCACCAACTCCCTCAGGAGATGAAAACGATGTTAGTCATTACCCTTCCTCCATCAAAGTCTTTTCTTTCCATGCACACTCACTCTAATCCCCTTCTGGGAACACTAAAAATTACCCAGCAGTGTGGTGGCGGCAAGTTTTTAATGCCGGTTTTTGAGGGCTTATGGCTGCTCTTCCGAGCTGCCGTCAGGACGAGGCGCGGGCAGAATGCCTCGCTGATAAAGGTCGTAATCTGAGGTGTAAAGTTATAAGAGGGATTTAGGAAAGTGAGAGGGTGTCAGAGAGCTGCAGCCTATAGGGCGATAAAACATGGATGGACGAACAGCTCCTGGGTTTTCCACTCAGAGCTCCTCTGAGGAATCTGGAACCAACTTTATCCAAATCTTTGATTTTGACTGAGGGACAGATGCATTTGTTTACTCTTCTGAATACATCCTTGTCGTGCAAAGTTGACTTTCCATTCCCAGTTGCAAGTGTGTTCCCCGTATGCCTTTTTTTCACCGACAAAAATAGAAAGCCGATAGAGGAACTAAGCATCACATGGCTCCATGCCATAAAAAATTTGTCTCCTCCATAAACTTGACTGATAGTCAGCTCAAACAAAACTAGTTTTACAGTGGCTAATATTAGCAGAGTCTTAAAACCCTGGGTCAAATCAGGCACAGTCGCATGCATGGCTGAGGGGACTGACTGGATTAGCCCTGAACTCTTTCATATTTCACTTTCCCCTTCTTCTCCTCGTCTTTCTCTGCGGCTCATAAAAGATTGCGCACTGTGTCTTGATGTGGTTGAGCAGCGCAGTCAGAATGGACTGATTACGGACGAGACCCGGCGTGCCTTTGAGTCATGTCACCGAGCGACATTCTTCAGGCACTTAAAAATAGTAACAGTTGGCTTTTTTTGTAGGTTTGTTTTTCTCATTGGGGAACTTTGGGGCATCCTGTGTTGGCTTTTCTTTAGAGGCTCGAATCATAACCAGATTCTTTTTTTTTTTTCCTCCTTCACCCCCTCCTCTCCCCGTTTCTTTCATTTTGTTATTGATAGTTTGTTTAATCTTCTGAAGAAAATTGGCTTAGCGTGGGAAAGGCAAAATTCTTTTGGGGATAGGTTTTGTTGTTTTAGAGTTGCGCACATTGTTTTGTTGTGTGTGTTTTTTTTTCAGTGCAGGAAGAAAAAGTGCCAGTTTGTGCCAAAACCTCATGAAATACAGATAAAAAGGAGCTGAGTGAGAGGGAGGCCACAACACCACGACAAAGATATGGGCTGTCCAAGCAAAGAGTTTTACAAATGACGATCTCCAGGGGAGGGGGGGCAGTCGACATGAGGGTGGAAGGGAGTGGAAGAGGAGGAGGGAGGAGAAGAGGAGAAACAAATGTGGATGGATTGGTGGGAGGAGGAGGAAGATGGGTATTGGGGGGAAATAACGCAGAGCAGTGGGGAGGGGGGAGGGGAGATGAGAGGGGAAACATTCCCCCTTACCCACATTAAAGACATAAAAAAGAAAACAAACAGAAAAACATGTCTGACATAAAGAGGCTGGTTTCCGCGGCGACAGCACAATGGCTGCCTGTGGCTCTGGGGGCCCTCGCCGTCCCGTCTGGGGCCCGGCACCAGCGAAAGTCACCGCAGTCACAGGGCCCATCAGCATGCGTGTGTGTGTGTGTGTGTGTGTGTGTGTGTGTGTGTGTGTGTGTGTGTGTGTGTGTGAGAAACATGGTGAATGTCATCACGAGCCCAGTGCTGTGGGAACCGCCATGAGAGGGACCCCACTCGGAAACCACAAAAGCTCCTTTCTGCTTCTTCTCTTCGGCTTTTAGCCTCTTTATTTATCTTTGCGTAAGAGAGCCGGATGAGGAGGGAGGATTCACTCTCTCTCTCTCGCTCTCTCTCTCTCTCTCTCTCTCTCGCACTGTGTTCTCTCTCTGTGTCTCTCGCCCCCTGACAGGCAGCATGCCCCATCGCTGCAGCCCTCCTGCCCTTTCGACACCTCAAATCACAGCAGCCACTATCTCAAATATATATACTGACTGTGTCTCAGCCAATTGCTCCGGAGGTTCTTCACAAAAACAATCGGGTAATAAAAGCTCAATGCAGCTCTTTGGAAACGCGCTATATTAACAGACCTGGCGTTTCCAGGAATGCCTCGTATATCCAGGTTATGTCCAGACAAGCAGTGCCACCGGTCCCATGGCATTCCTTATCTGAGCGGCAGATAATTCCCTCATGGGTCCAGCCTGGACAGTGCCAAGCGACTCTGGAGCCAGTTCCCATGCCAATCCAATTATGACCCCAGTGACTGAGCGCTCCGCCACAGGCTGAACATTAGAAAGGCCTCATACCAATAAGGAATTGACTGAGTTTTTTGGGCATATGTCAATAGCACTTGCATACAGCACGGCGTCATGCAGAGCTCCTTTGACCACATTTGGCCTTTCTCACATTCTCCACAGGCGTTCCTAAACATGAGCAAACATGATATCTGTTAAATGCTATTTGATCACATTTGATTATTGGGATCATGCCTTTCACTTGAAAAGACATTTTTAAACAAACTTCACAGCAATGTGTCTGTGTATTTTACTGGATTTGATCCCTCTAGTATTTCTAGTTTTCGCAGCTAAAATTGATTATAAACCTGCAATGATTTAAATTTGTTGCACAGTTTTTGTATCAGTAGGAAAAGGTGGCACTCGATCAATGTTTTTATATATTCCTGTCAAAAAATTGTGTATTTCATTCAGAGGCCTTCTGCAGAGCTTCGGTAGTAGCAGTAACAGGTTTTTGAGCATGAGCAACTTATGCCCACTTTTAGTAACTTTAAAAAAATATTTTTGTATCAAAATACAACTCGTAATATGTTGTTTCTGTTGTTGGATATTGTTATTATCCTGTGAAAACTGCGAGTATCTTATATGGTGATTTTGAAAGATATATTTTTTCTGTTTTGAAAAAACTCAGTTAAATCATCTAAAAAGATGAAATTACACAAAATGAAAATAATAAGGCATTTATTTATTTAATGAAGAACTTATGTGTGGTTGTGATTGATGTGAATGTCTTGGCTGCTTTATAAAACTTTAGCTAAGTTTTGGTTCATTTCAAATGTTATTTATATACATTTTCATATTTCGTTTCTGTCATATCTTGTATAAATGTGTTTTATATCACATGTACTATAAATCACTTTGGTGCTGAAAGGTGAAACACAAATAAATATTATTTTCTTTTGTTTTGCCTTAAAATAGTTCTGCTCCTTGAATATATGATAGTGACACCAGTACTGTTTGTAATTATGAACTTTTGTAAGAAATACAATTATCTCTGCGTATTTTGACGTTTGAAGGTTCACATTGAGTTTACTCGCTTTTTTTTTCTTTCAACACGTTTCAAATCTTTTGAGTTGGACTTTCCAAATTTTAGGGGAAAAAAGCATTGCTGAAAGTGGGTTTTTTGATCGTGGAAAACAAAAGTACAACTAATCGGCAACCCTGCAGTGAGACACATCTCATCAGTTATTCAGTTTGACGTGAACGCAGGGAAAATGTCACAAACAAAATGTCCTGCAGAGCTGGTTCCATATCACAGACTTTCAAACAATAGCAATAGTCATGCATCAGAAACAATAATTGTAGCAGAGTGTTTGTGCCTTATAAATTGTGGGTATGCACTGTCCACATTCGTGTGAGGGAGTTGCATGTGTGTGTGTGTGTGTTTGTATGAATCAGCCATGGCCATGTGTGTGCGTGTCCCTGAGCATTCACACGTTCATATTTGAGTTGCGCATGTGTGCGTGTGTGTGCAAATTGTAAAAGTATGAGCTTGTTAATTTCAATAAGGGACGTTGCCTTGTTGTGGTTTGGGGCGATGGGAGGGAGAGGACTTGAAGTGGCCGACCAAGATCGCCAGAAATCTCCCAGAATTCCATCCCACCATCCACTGCCAGCTTGTCCTCTCTCTCTCATGTTTCTCTCCAACTCCCTTTACACACCCCCACCATGAAACCATTTTCATAATTAACTTATTTATTTATTCATTCATCTTCTTAATTACTTTCCACTCCGTTCGTGTTTTCCACACAACTTGTCACGTGCTGGAACGACTGGGAGGTGGTGCTGGCCAAAATCGATGAGTGAAACCAGAGTGATTTCATTTTTAAAGCAAAGAGGGGGAAAAAAATGGCGATACAGAGAAGAAAGTGAATCTTTGAAGACGAGGGTCAGTGAGTGACAAAAATAACAACGGAGAAGAGACTGAAGTCGACTTCATAGATGTCTCTTTTCTCTCAGACGCTTTCTTTCTTGGTTTCTGATGCTGAAATGAGATCCAGATCTGAATTAAGGAATGATTGGTAATGAAAGGATATGTGGACGGGGGGGGGGGGGGGGAGAGGGGGAGACAGAGGGATTTCTCTTTTCTGTTTGTCCTGACTCATACCCACCACACTATAAGCCCCCCTGGTGATGGTCACACTGATTACTGACACTTGGGTATTATAAACACACACACATGCACATGTTATACGTTAGTTTGTTACTTTGCATGTACAATATGATAAAATGCAGACGGGCAACGCTCAGTTCCAGCTAATATAAGTGAGATAAACAGAAAAACAAAGCTGGAGAAAAGGATATCATCTCCAAGGAGAAAAACAAAAGAAGTACAAAAACTTGGAGCAAGAGAACGAAAACCCTTGCATACTTGTTCAAAAACACACACAAAGATTTTGTGCACTGTGGCATGTTTAAAGTAACACACCCTTCCAGTCTGCCAGGCAGGAAGAGACACACTCTGGGCATTGTGTGGAAGGGGGCATGCCACTTGGCCTCCCTCCGTCTTTAACACACACATATGCACACACTGCTGGGTCAGCCAGGCATCGCTTCTAACAACCGGCGCCTGGGTCTCGTGTTTCCATGGCAATCTGTAGCAGCAATCTTCCCACGGTGGCAGCGGAACTGAGTGCTAAGTGTTGCGAGCGACCGTGAGTGTGTGTGTGAGAGTGTGAGCGCGTGTGTGAGCACACAGAGAGCGCTATCTTGTCCGGCGAAGAGCCCAGATGTTCAGACAATCACTGGGCTGAGTTCCCTCTTGACCTCCTCAGTACCTGCCCTTATGTCTGCATAGCTGACACACACACACACACACACACACACCATTTAAACTGTGTTAGCGTTATTGTAATACGTTGTTGTAAATGCAAACTTTTAACCCAGCATAAACACAATAAGATTAATTTATATATACACGCCAGGAAAGACGAAAAAAATGAATTCATATAGATTAAAAAAGCAGACAATTAACCAGACTAGAATTAACTTTGCAGTTTGATGCAGTTACCTTCTGTGTTGCACAATATCGTGAGTGCGAAACAGAATTCTGATCCAACAGGAATTTTTGATAACAATTCAAAGTCGGCGTCAAAAGTCATCTTTCAAAAAACATATATATATATGCAGTTGAATAGACTTGAAACGGTTATGGATAATAGTTGAATATACAACTTAAAGTACAACACTATACAAACACTATAGAATAAAGTTATAAATAGTTTTAAAGTAATTGTTAAACTATTCAAATGTTTTGCCAACATCATTGCAGAAATATAGGCAACAGAAACATTGACGATGCATAAAATAATGCAATATAAACTGTTTCATAGTGTTGTTGCACTTTTATACGATTCAGTACAGAAAAATATGCAGTTTATAATCCATGATAAAAAAAAAATTCGGAGCATGAATGGCAGTGTTGTTGAACCATTTGACACGGCTGTGGGTTCGTACGTCCGACTAATAACTGTTGGGAACAAGTCATATAATTGATTTTACGGCATAATAAACAGCATTAAAGCAATATAAAGAGTTGTTTAAGGATGAGGGGATATTTCTCCATATTGTGGTTCTATCCTGATCACTGACAGCTGCTGTAGGTCATGAGTGACACTGAACTGGTGTTTTCCTCTTCTCTCTGCTTGAATTGTCCCATGCACGCTCACAAAGAGCCGCTGAATAACTCCATTCTGCGAATCACCTGTGCGAATCTGTGAGAGCGGAGCGTTGTGCGGCGTCACACAGACGATGGTGTGCTTTCAGGGCCCATCATTCCCACGTCTCACTTCTCTCCCTCCCACCGCCATTGTTCTGCGAAGGAGTATAATTAAAAGGAGCAGAGAGAAGGAGAAAGAAAAAAGAAAGGAGGATGGAAGGAAGGACAGAAAGAGAGCAGGATGAGATTGGAGGCTAATTGACTGAGGATGACTGAGCAAAAGGGGTTTGGAAAGACAGGGGGGGTGGAGTGGACGGGTGGGAAGGTGACAAGCCGAGGAAGGGCAGATTAAAGGGAGGGAGGGAGGGAGGGACAGGCAGTGGAGGCGGGGAGGGGGGAGCTAAAACTGGCAACCCTGCCCCAACTGCCAAAGTACTATTTTGTCATTGGGTGGATGTGACAGAGAGAGGGAGTCAAGGGAGGAATAACAGAGGGAGAGAACGCGGGAGACCATGCCAGTGATAGAGTGAAAAGACTTAAAGCAGCTTGTGAATTTTCTTAGTTGTCATGGGCCCTCGGGGGTCGAACAAGTGGCGGCGCTGATTCACCGAGGAGAGGACACAAGAACACAAGGAGAGACAACAGCAGCAAGAAATGAACACAAGTGACGAGAAGTAACTAAGGACGACAAAGCTTTTATAAGTAACAGGGAGAGAGAGAGAGAGAAAGAGAGAGAGAGAGAGACGCAAGAGAGTGAGGGGCACACAGGGGTCCAGTGTGTGACGAGACCAACCCTTCAGTCCATCGTCCATCCCTCCATCCATCCGTCCATCCTGTGCGGAAGAAGCAGAGACATGAAGAGACCTCACGACTACAGCTCCCCAGACTCGGACACAGACGAGTTCATTGACGTGGGACAAGAAGACGGCTTTTGGTGAGCATCCGCCAACCACAGCCGAGTGTGTGACACATGCCCCGCAGTCACACTTTTAAGTGAACTGACATGTTATCCAGCTGTAATTAGACCTTTGAACATTTTCCTTTACAAAGACGTCGACACAAAGTTGTTGAAGTTTTCAGGAAAAGTTTTAGCACGTCAGAATCAGATGAGATCAATGGGTTCTCTGCATGCATATCGAAATCTTTTTATTCACAAATGTATTTAAGTCATTTTAAAAGTTTGGACAGAAGCCTGAGCTGTCAGTTTCAAGTTCAAACTTCAGGCCTTTGGGGCGGAGGATTGATTGTATTCACTCATTCAGATGCTCGATGAAAGCGTGCGTCATGTTGATGCAGAAATTAATCATTACATGCATGACCTGCTTTACAATGTGTGTAGGTCAAGTCACAAGCAGAACTTTCTGATGCAGTCTCTTAAATATTTTAAATATGGAAAATATCATCAGATAAAATACAAAAAAAAAATGTGTGTGTCAGTTTTTAATCCTTTACACTTTAGGCAGTCTTTGTCAGAAAAAAAAATTGTTGACTCTAAATATACTGAGGATTTTGTAAAATCTTATAGGAACATATGACGCACGCTGTGAGGGAATGTAATTCATTTCATTATACTCCCTCTCTTCAATGCATGACCTTTTTACTGTATGTGAGAGATTTGATTCACCATCAAAAATACTGAAAACCTATGGTTATATTCTTTTCATGTTATTTTATATAAAGGTTATGATTTTACACAGAAAACTGTCCAATTATTGTCAAAAATTCATAGCATCGATCGCAGTTTTTCCATTATTCATTTGTGTATAGTTAAATATACATGGGGGACTAATCGGGAACATGAATTAAAAAAAGGTTTTTATTTGGGGGGAAAAAACAAGCCTTTGAACCTTTGAATGCAAATATGACCCACAATGCCACGGTGCCCAACTGCAGGCCATTACCTATAACTTGTTTCAGTGATGTGGATGTGCATACAGTACACAGTGCTCAGCAAGCCACTGACGCTGAAGACAGTCTGGATAAATGAAATCTCCATGTGACATGCAAACAGAACACGGCGCGGCCCTTTTCAAGTCGGCCCCCATCAAACGTGAAACCTAAACAAAAACACACAACCAAACTGGCAGCTTCCACGTTCAAATCTAATAGAAACGCAATAAGTCTCTGGTGGGGCGGTTTGAAGGGAACTCCAAGCTGACGGGCCGAGTTCGGGCCAGCGGGATGAGAGCTCACAAACAAACACAATCCATATTGAGTGACTGCACGTCCCATGCTGCATGTTGGAGCCCCATGTGAGCGAGAGCATCGGCCCCGGGCTATATAATCATCTCCCTAAAAGTGCCTTTGCTCAGATGGAAAGAAGAACAGCGTGCCATTTCACTGAGACTAATGTCCACGAAACGCATTCAAACAAAAACAATCTTGTGCTCCCTCCTCTCCCGGGCTCTCCTTTGCCTTTCTGTGCCCAAAAAACTAATTAGATTGAAGGGGGCTGATGTGCCATCCCGCCTCTGTGTCATATTAAGGAGGGTAATAATAACAATATGCAACAGAGAGTTGCCATATCCCCCTCCTCCCTCCTCCCCCCTCAATCTTCCTCATCTCTCTCTCTTTCTTTAACTTTCTTTTCTGTATCTCCATGGTGCAGCCCAGTCACCGGGTCCATGTCTCCCGGCAGTGCCTCGCAGATTCTGGCCCGAAAGAAGAGAAGAGGGGTGAGTGGACTGTAACACTTGCTCTTAATCCTTTTCTCTTCATTGTTTTTAGCTTTAACCGTCCCTCTACTCGTCTTGTAGATCATAGAGAAGAGGCGCAGAGACCGGATCAACCACAGCCTGTCAGAGCTCCGCAGACTTGTTCCCAGTGCTTTTGAGAAACAGGTACGTGCTGACAAATCAAGACTTAACCTGTTCATTCCAATTCCCTGACGGAAGACAAACACCAGCACAATAAAATCTGATGCAACTGGGTGAGATGTCGCTGGCTTTCTCTGCAGGGCTCGTCCAAGCTGGAGAAAGCAGAGATCCTGCAGATGACGGTGGACCACCTCAAACTGCTGCATGCCATGGGAGGAAAGGGTGAGGTTTTTTGCCACCTTAAAATTTACTTTCAAGCTTTTTCTGCGTGTGATTCATTTTCTATAAAACAAGGACACCAAAGGCTTTTCTGGGAAAGATCTAAACTGCATGAGAATGAAGACACATTTATTATTATTGCAGCCGTTTTAAAAGAAAAGATGAAATACACAGCCAGCTCTGTACGTGTCATACATGACTACATTCCATTACCATTATTCACCACATGACTCAACTTTCTTTTTCTCTCCCAGGATACTTTGATGCGAGGGCCCTGGCAGTCGACTACAGGACCCTGGGTTTTAGGGAGTGTGTCGGCGAGGTTGTGCGGTACCTCAGCTCCCTTGAGGGCGAGTCCCCGGACCCCATAGGAGCCCGCCTAGTCTCCCACCTCTCCCACTGTGCAAGTGAGATCGACCCTCTCCTCTTGCAGTCACCCCCGGCCTCCGCCTTGCACTTCCCTCCTTGGCCGTGGGCATCCTTCCCCCAGATCTCCCCCGCTTCGCCGGCCTCAGCCTCCCCTCCTTTCCCTGCTGGGCGAAGAGACCTTGCCCTGCTCGGGAGCTACCCCTCGTCCGCCTCCCTCCGCCTCGCCCCCCTGGCTGGCTGCCAGCAGGGTGCACCGCCGCTCCTCGCACCGACAGCCCTGGCCACCGTCCACAGGATGCCCTCCCTCGCGGCATCCCCAGCTTTAGCCCACTCCAGACCTACCCAGCCGTCCCCTCACTGTGCCACCAGGGCCTCGCCTCTTCCTCACCCCACCCCTTCCTCTTCCTCTCCTTCCTCCTCCTCCTCTACTTCATCCTCTGCTCAACCACAGGTCTCCTTCAGGCCCTTCGCACCTCTGGGGTCTTCCACAATCCAGCGCAGGGGCTTGAACGGATCGGCCAAGGCGGCTCAGGGATGGGGGACTGAGATCGGAGCTTTCTGAGGCTCAGCTCCGGTTTTTTGTTTTCCAAATGAACTCTGCACAGTGGACATGGAGCTGCCGTGTGCACCACGTAGCAAATGTGATGAATTTGGAGAAAGACGTCTCGGACCTTTGATGATTGTCTCCAACTTTAAGGGACTTTAAAAGCCATATCTGACTATGGGTGAAGTTTTAGATCAACAATTACATGTAATTAAAGAATGGAGGAATGTGAAGGAACTTTTGAATTGTTTTCATGATCTTGCTTGAGAAACACATACATAGTAGTGTTCAACAGAGCCATATATAAATATATATAATTCTCAGCAGAGTGATGTTGAGTCTTCACTGATCGTTTAACTGTGATATTTGTGTTTTTCCCCCCAAATCATTTAAACACTTGTTTGCCTTTTCCAACTCTGAAGAATGTTTGACAAAAATCTCTATAAAGACTAAGTGCCTTTACCTTGCTTCATGTCTTCTCCGTGTTTTCTCTGACCGTACATGCAAATGCAGACGTGCACTTGCAGCTACATAGTCTGCCATCAATACAAATGCCCAAGAAATTCATGTTACCCACTTATCCATGTTCGCCATGTCTGAAATCACGGCTTGCATGTTCCCCAGCCATAACCCCCCCCACTGTCTAAGCTGTCTCCAGCGATGCCTGATGGGAGCTGTGGTCTTGTGGCCGCAGAGGATAAACATGGTGGGAGCTGGTGATGTTTTTGGGATGCCGCGGCGAGGCAAACAGGCCCATCACTTTGCCCTCTAATTGGCAGTCCCCTGTAATTAACTCTACCCTCCTATCAGTCTATGTATCTTCCTCTCCCCGGCTGTCTCTCTGCCATTCTTTCTCTCCAATCTTGTGGTGCGCCAGCGGATATCTCTTCTCCCCGTTTGTCTGCGCCTCAGTCTCCTCAACAATGGACAGACAGTAAAGGAGAGGGCAGGAGGGGAGGGATGGAGAGACACAGAGAGAGGGGAAACAAAGAGGAAGAACTGAGGCGCTGTGGTCTGGTGACTGATTCGGCGTAGACGTTCAATAACAGGGTGGGAGGGAGGCAGGAGACAGGGTTACGTTGAGATGAGAGGGAGAAGGAAGGTTTAAAAGGGCAGGGAGAGAGAGATGGTGTGAATAACAGACAGTGGGCCAGCGCGTACGCCGTGCACAAGAAAGCCCCAAACAGTGATGAATGGCAGTTGTGACGAGTCGTTTCTCGAGAAGATCGGCATAATTGTTCCGTGCTTCACCAAAACAGCTCCGTGGGGATGAGAGAGCAGAGAAGAGCCCTGTGTGTGTTTACTGCTGGAAAATGCTTTGATCTACTTCAGGATGCAATGTCTGTGGTCTGCGGCCCAGAGATGTGTGTGTTCTGCAAAGTGCATATTGTTTATTTGAGTGAGTGTGCGAGTGTGTGCTTCAAGCCAGTCTCATGTGCTCGCTGCCCCCTTCGTGTGTTTGTCTGTGCCTTTCTGAGTCTTTTGTTTATGTGGTGTTGTGCAGACACACACACACACACACACACACATCTTGTATGTGTGCGTGTAATGCGAGTCTAAAGGGCTGGCGTCAGGACTGAACCGCGGTGGCGGCGTGGCTCTCGTGCGAGGCCGGCCGGCGGTCGGACGGACGGTATGGTGGTGGAATGTTTGTGGAGGGTGCATACGTACTCACACTCACACACACACACACACACACACACACACACACACACACACACACAGGCAGGCAGACAACACACCAACACAGACACACACACAGGCTGGCTGGCACTATTCTAGCCTCTGAGTGGAGGAGCCAGAGTCACCACCACAGCTTCCAGGAAGGACGACCACAGTCACACTGCGCTGGGTTTCCCACGGGGGAGGGGAGGCCAGAGGGAGCAGGGAGGAAGGAGGGAAGGGAACGACAGGGAAAGAAGGAGGGAAGTGCTGCATGCTAGGGAGTGTGCATGTGAGGCACAGGCGTAGTGAACAGACTGACGTTGTGGTTCAAGCAGAGGAAAAGAGGAGGGTTTCATTATGCAGGGAGGACGGAAGAAGTTTGAAACCAGGAAGTAAGAGAATATTTCTCCCCTGCTGTGAAAATAAACAT
The DNA here is from genome assembly GCF_009819705.1 of Hippoglossus hippoglossus. Taxonomy (NCBI): domain Eukaryota; kingdom Metazoa; phylum Chordata; class Actinopteri; order Pleuronectiformes; family Pleuronectidae; genus Hippoglossus; species Hippoglossus hippoglossus. The sequence continues at coordinate 14,956,557 of NC_047161.1, forward strand.
ATCCACGCGTCCGTGCACAGTCTTATTGGGTTGTGTGAGCGTCTCTTTCATTCTAACATCTCTCTATACGTGTTTGTGTTCTTGGAGTGTTGTGGAGCCCTAAGTCTGGTTACAGTCACATTATGGGGACTTTTAAATGGAACAAGAGCCTGACCCTGTTATGTGAATTATGTATAATACAAGAATAATACAGAATGCTGCAGATGGTTTCACTGAAAACCCTTTTCGTTGTTTTGCTTTACCTCGGCACCATTGAAAATGAGGGTTCCACCTCAATGTGTCTCTCGGGGGTTTTAAATAAATAAGGTGTGTTTCAGGTGTTTCTTCTTCACCAGTGATGAGGCGGGGTCTACTGTTTCCGGCCCGCTCTCTGATTGGATCAGTGGACAAGTTCTACTGTAATTGTTATGTATAAAAAATATAAAATATAAAAAAAACAATGTAAACACGTAACACAATGCATTGTAAAAATGTAGCGGAGTAGAAAGTACAGATATTAGCTGATATATGTAGTAAAAGTGAAAAGAAAACTCAGATCTACTTAAATAACGTACATATACTTTAAAATGCAGTTAAGTACAATAATGAGGTAACAGTAATTCCCATCATCCCACCACTGCTCCACACACACAGCTCTTCAGGGAGAATTATGACATGACCGTGGCCAGTTTGATAACTTCAAGGGGAGGTGATGACGTTATCGAGTTAGCATTGACATCTAACATCAAAAATGTAAACAACAGTATCTATGATTCGGTGACATGATGTATTGTAAAGTAAATCAAATATCAGAGAACTGACATTAATGAATGAACCTACCAGCTTATGATGGTTTGGAATATGAAAGGCTATCAGGATATGAAAAACTTTTTAAGGTCAGATGGAAATGAAGTATGTGGCAACGTCCACACCGAAACAGATAACTCTGAAACGCCTTTCCACAACGAGTGGCATTTTTCAAAAAACAAAAACTTTAGCTCTCCAGTGCAGATAAGAGTTAAAGGCAGTAAGAGCAAGAGTACACATAGTGAAGTGACCTCTGTCAAAACTAATCACTGTATGTGCAACTAAAATTTTGTTTGGCTCATCCTCATGACGGCAACATATGAGGACGCCACACCCGAGTCACGGTCAAAACAACAAGTTTATTAAAAAAACTAAGAATAAACAAAAGAAGTTAGACTAATCTGTGGTGGCCTGGAAGCCTGGCCAAAAAGAAAGGATCCAGATACTCCCCCCCCTGTCTACCTTAGCAACAATATCTAAATAAAACAAACCAAGAAGAGGACTACCAGACCCCCCCCCCCCAACTCAAAAGCAAAAAAACAATAAACAGTTCCATGATGACAGAGGCTGCTGCCAGCACTCAGATGGCAGAGAGACTCTCCAGCTTCCCTTAAAGCTTCACTGTGTAGAATTCAGTGACATCTAGTGGTGAAGTTGCATGTTGCAGCTGAATACCCCTAACCTCACCCTCCCCTTCCAAACATGAGAGAGAACCTGTGGAATCCTTCAGTCGTCATAAAAACTCAAAACATGTTTAGTGTGTTCAGTCTGGACTACTTTAAAAAACATGGCGGCCTCTGTAGAGAGGACCTGTTGGACAGATACAAATTGAAGGCATGCAGAATAAAACAAAATACACTGCATCAGCCGCTGATTGGTGTCTGGCATGTCCTGCAGGAATCAGAGTTGTCAGGCTGGTCAACTAAGACAGGGAGAACTCCACAAGGCTTGTGATGTGTCCTTCCGTGTCGAGGCTTCGAAGCGTGTGTTGAGTAATCCAGGAAGATTTTTGTGAAGCGCGTATCGAGGCTTGTGTTGATGACGTATGTGGTGACGTTCGAAGCCTCGCGAGCCGACTGTAACATGTGACTGATTCGGGAAATGGTTTGCGGGTTTGGCGTGCGATTCGAAATATAAGGGGCAGCGAAACGCAATAGATCCCCCCCTCACATTTGGTGGACTTGGGACTTTATTGCGCGTTTGTTGCAATCTATTCGAGCTTCTTTTTTTGTGATGGAACCAGCAAGAAAGAGGAGATTTCCCCCTGTCTGGGAACATTTTGAGCTGATCTCTCCTAAAAAAGGTATGCACATAGTAATAATAACAACAACTAGCGTAATATACTGTAAATAAATGTGACAACACAGCGTATCCCTTGTCCCTTTCTTCTAATTTCTGGTATTTTAAAAAGGTGAAGTGTCAGTTGTGTTCAAAAGAACTTGGATACAACAATAACACCTCATCTATGCTGAGGCATTATAGAGCCCTGCATGAAAACAAGGAGACCAACCAAGGTGGACCAAGCCCAGGTAAACCATTTTAGGATGCAATGATAAGACAGCATACAAACATAAAATTACATGGTAGGTTTGTATTAGACAACATTTAATTTATATTTTAAATGTGAGTAATTAATGACATCTGTAATTGAATACTGCATTTTTTTTTGTCATCAGGAGAGAAGAATGATGTGGATGAGGCCTTGGTCAATATGGTGATTGAGGATTCCCAGCCCTTCACTATTGTGGAGGACAAAGGGTTCAGAAAGCTTGTTAAAGCTTTCAACCCTACCTATGTTCTCCCCACAAGGCAGGTACGTATGTGAGCACATGAAGCATTTCCCTCATTTTTGCCATTCCAAGAGTGTTCTCTTCTTTCCTTTAGGCTTTGAAAGCTATGGTGGAGGACAGATATAAGGAATCCAAGGAGAAAGCCAAAGCCATTGTGTCGAAGGCATCTGCAGTTAGTTTAACATCAGATTTGTGGACCTCTATCAACACTGATGCGTATCGAGCTGTGACATGCCATTTTATAGATGCAAGCACCTCTTTGCATTCTGATGTTTTAGGGGTGCTGCATTTCCCTGAGGCACATACTGCTGAAAATTTGGCAACAGTAAAAGCAGCACTTATGTCACAGTGGGGTATAACACACAAAGTTACTTGCCTTGTGACTGATGGCGCAGCAAATATGGGTGCTTGTGCCAGGGAGCTTCGTTTGCGTCACACAAATTGTGTGACGTATACTTTAAATTTACTCATAAAAAAGGCTCTTCACCAAAACACTGTGTTGTCTGGCATCTGGGCAAACTCTAGGAAGATAGTGGGCTGTTTCAAGAGCAGCACCACTGCAAAGATGAATTCCTTTATTTCATTGCAATATTCTAAATGACGCTGTTTTGTTTAAGTTGCTGCTGCAGTGACACTTGAATGAATCACTTTTTGTTGGCTAATTTTATAGGAGAGGCTGACACAGGTGCAGGAGCAAATGGGCCGGCCAGCACTGAAGCTAATTCAAGAGGTGGATACACGCTGGAACAGCACATATCATATGCTCCAACGTGTTTATGACCTCAGGGAACCTGTAGGAGCAGCTTTGGCAGGCCTACGCACTGACGTTGCCCCACTCTCATCAGAACAGTATGAAATTATCGCAGAATGTCTAAAAGTGCTGTTCCCATTTAATGATGCCACAGTTGAGCTGTCAGAGGAGAAGAGAGTGTCTGGATCAAAAGTCATTCCCCTTTTATCCATGCTACACCACTCACTGGAGGAGGAGGAAATGGGAATTGTCCAGACTCCAGAGAGCACAGCAATGGCTGAGAGTCTGAGGAGACAGTTAAGGGAGAAGCTGTACACGTTGCAATCAATGAGCATCATGTCACTGGCAACCCTGCTTGATCCAAGGTTTAAAAAGATAGGCTTCTTTAGCCCTAATAAAGCAGCAGATGCCGTGACGAGGCTCACTTCTGAATGTGCTGCTGTTATTGGAAACAGCGCGTCTTCTTCCTCCTCATCATCACAACCGCACACATCAGAAGCTTCTCAGCCTGTGACTCAAGGTAATGGATACATTCTAATTGTATTTAGTCACTTACAGCCGGTTTGTCTGTCTTAGGTAGCAAACTGTGGCAGCGTTTGGACACCAAAGTCCTGCAGACGAGGACACAAAATGTCACTGCGGACGCAACAGTAGAGGTCCAACAGTACCTGGGTGAACCAAACATAGGAAGATTGGAGAATCCCCTATTGGGAAGAAAAAAAACGTTTTATTTCCAAACTTGTGGTAGCTTTTCTCTGTACCCCAGCTTCATCTGTGCCCTGTGAAAGGGTCTTTTCTAAAGCAGGCGAAATTATTTCTAAAAAAAGAAACCGCCTTAAACCCAGCACTGTTGAAAAGCTGTTATTTTTAAATAAAAATGAATAAACTGTTATCCCTATTGTACGTGTTACATTTTGTCCCTACACACATAAGCACAGTCACAAACCAAGTAACACAAGCACATTCACATCACAACCCTCTCCCCAATTTGTTTCCACTTTCCCTTTTGACCCCGCCATTGTATCATAAAGGCAGACCATATTAATAAGTTCATAATTTATGTATTGGCATCACAAACATCATTCATTCAATTCAAAGCTTCACACACCAAAGCCATGGTGTCATTATAATCACTGCCTGTTTTACATTTATTGTCCACTTGATGGCACAGTAGAGCAAATGAAGCACCATGAAGCTTCGGCCCATGAGTGAACCAATTGGATGGAAAGCTTCAATGCTTCATGAAGCTTCATCTCGCCATCACTACCACAAGCTCACACTGGCCTAAGCAAAAAGGAAAACATGCCTTAATTGGTGAAAGACTTTTTAATAATCTATTTAATTTTGTAGTTATGTTTTACTTAAGTGTCTTTTATGTAAACATTATGTCTGTTTGGATGTGACGTGCTGTGTTTTAAATGTACCTTTTTGCACATGTCTGCAAAGACCAATTTCTGCCTTGACTAAGGTAGACAATAAAGTACTTTCTATTCTAATCCCATGCTCGAGCATATAGTCAACCTCTTTTGAAACAACACTGTTTTTCAGGATTCAGGACCACAGCAGACAACAGGTTGACAAACTGAGGAGAAACTCCTCCTTCTAACTCCTCAGTATCAATAAAACTGTACAAAATCATTATATGATTACTCAAAGCACAATGCTTAAACATGGCCTGGGTCACAGCACAAGCCAAAGACACCTGAGGATACTTTGTAACCAATCCGTCAGACACTCTTTCACCATCGGGACGGCTGAAACCAAACCCAGCTCTTCTGAGTTGGTTGGATTGGGATTGTTGTCAGCTGGTGAGGCCATTCAGGGTGTGGCTGCTCCTCCCAAATCAGAAGAGGTGGCTTCCAGCATGTGGTCTGCTGGTTTTGCACGGTCTGTTTATTGTGTAGTTTGGTGTTAATAAATCCCATGGTTTGGGCTGTTTTAAAGGCTTCTTGTTGTTGATTTGTGTTAATGACAGTCATTGAAACGAGCTTATTAACAAAACAAAGAAGAAACCAATGTTAAAGTTAATTTAATCTGTGGGAGCGTGGAGGCCTGGCCGAAAAAGAACAGAAAAATGGGACGGTCTGGACCAACCACGCAAAGGGCCGTCAGATCCAGATACTTCCTCATCTACCTCAGCAACAATATATGAATGAAACAAAAAACGAAAACAAGACTATCAGACCCCCCCAACTCAAAAGGAACACACAATAAACACTTCTACAATTGCTGCTGCCACTCAGATGGCAGAGAGACTCTCCAGCTTTCCTTAAATACCCCTCCACATAATCACACTCATCACACTCAGCTGAGAGGAGAGAGAGAGTGAGGAAAAGGAGGAGGAAACAACTAAAGCACGTAACAAAAGGACAAAATGCAGGGACACCGAATTATTTAACCTAAAACCAGTGGATCCAAAGATCAAACTGATTGCATTTTGTTCTCTTCAACCTCTGAATAGAATTTGGAAATTGAATGTCATTGAATAGGTGTCAGATAAAAGATCATATCCTGCAGACTTGCACACACAGAGATGTATGAATGAATCACGAGCTATGTTTTTAGGAAACATAAGAACATGGTAAAATTACATTTAAAATACTTTTTTTTAAAGACTTTTACTGAACTTGCTTCTCTGATGTCTATCAGTAGTCTATTCCACAACTTGGGAGGATAATTTACAAAAGCTCCGTCTCCAATTTTCTTTCAGCTGTTTTTGGGAACCTCTAATAGACTTGCTGCAGATGATCTCAGTGTTCTAGAGGGAATATAGCTAACAGAGTTAATGTCTTCTAGTGTTAGGAGTCACAGGTGCCAACAATGATAGGTTTCATAGCCGTGTGCCAGAAGATACAGAAATATTAATAGCAAAACTGTCAGGCATTTGCAACATTTATCATGAATAATTAATACAAGCAGAAATTGTAGTTATCTTATAATATCATTGAATGGTTGTATTAGAATATCTTGTTGCAGAGACACATTTTAATACCATTGCTCATCTCACTGATACTTTATCTCTCTGCAATAAGAAGTAGAGCTCTGTGAATACTGACTTTCAAATAAATGAAGCAGGATGAAAACTTATTTCATTGTCAGTTTTATTTTTCATGTTACAACACAAAAACAATCATCTGTGTTTTAAATGGCAAACAACTGATCATGTGAGGACCAACCAACAGTCCAGAGAGAGGCATGAAGTGTGGGTGTGAAGTCAGATGTGGCATTCCAGCCTGAATGAGGATAAGGAAAGTGTGTGTGTGTGTGTGTGTGTGTGTGTGTGTGTGTGTGTGTGTGTGTGTGTGTGTGTGTGTGTGTGTGTGTGTGTGTGTGTGTGTGTGTGTGTGTGTGTGTGTGTGTCTCTACACACAGTTCTTCAGGGAGAATCCGGACACGACATTATTCAATTTTTTTACTTTGGGAGGAGCAGGTGCTGTGATGACACGCTTGAGATAACAGCGGCCCCTGGGACACAAAATCAAAAGACAACACCATGTAGACAACACTAGATAGTTGATCTGTTAGGAAGTTAACAAGTCTACTTAGGAGCAGGGCCAAACCTCAACCACACCTGCAATCACCTGTCAAGACTAAATATACCTGATCAACCCATCATGCTCTGTTCATCTTCCTTTCCCTTCATACATCCTTACACACATCCCTTCATCTTCCTTCCCTCATCCCTTCATCCTCTCTTTCCTTCCTCCCTCATCTCTTATCTTCACCTCAACCCATTCGCTCAATGTCCATTCATTATTTCCTCAACATCCAATTCATCAATTTCCATTCAAACCTTTCAATCACATATTGTTTGGGCCTGGTCCTTCCTAGTGAAGATCAAGTTAAATGTTACATGATTTCTCTGTGTGAACTGAATTCCTGGTTCATGATTTTGTTGACATGAATGAACACTGTACCTGAAATCAGGGTTGGAGTAGGATTCATTGAAGTAGGTGTAGAACTGGCAAAGAGGATCTGTACTGCAGGTCCTCTGACACGTGTCTGGATCTTCCATCGACTCAAAGCGAAGGTCAGAACCTTGGAAACTGACTCCTTCATGAAACACTAGAAGCCAACCTGTCAGCAGAGAGGGACAGGGTCAGACTCCCCCTGCTGGCCAAAGCACAGACATACTACTCTAACAAGTATTACAAAATAACCAGATGTAAGTGTCACCTATCTACAGATGTTGCAAAACGTCAGAGACTCAGTTCATCATTGATATTTGTTGGATTCATAATGGGTGAATGATACATTTCTTCATAAACGTGTGTATAAAACAGTTCGGAGTCAGTGCGTGTGGTTTGTGACGGTCAACAAACACTGTGTCCAGTCTCAGTGTTTTGTTATACATACTGTTATCCATCTGGCAGAAGTGCACCGGTATCCCAGATGTGACTCCCACTTTGGCTCTGGTCACCATCACAGATGGATTTCCCTTCAAGTAACATTGGAAGTTGTCACTGCATAAAAAATAAGTTTAGAGAGTTTAGAGAAAACCAAGCAGATTAACATATTTAGCTGAATTTGCAGAACCATACGTTCAACCCCCTATAGGATTGTCAAGATACTGTCCCAGGAACAACAAATAAGATGATATATATATATATATATATATATATATATATATGGACAGAATATAGACATATATACAGGTACTTTACACTTTCTAATGTTGAATGTATTTCTGTTTGCCACATGAGAAGTTCAAGTTTATTTAAGTGCTTGTTTCACACTACCTGGTATAAGAGAAATATGTACAGCGTGGATTATCAGTGCACAGAGCCCGACAGTGTTCAGCAGAGGCGGCGGGCAGATTTTCAATGTCGTGTCCTGGGATGTCAGTGTTTAAGAGAAGCTTTCCCTGGCAAACTGTAAAACACACAGGTAATATAAAAATAAAACATATTGTAAAAGACCTCCCGCAGGATGTTGTGCTTCCACCTGTGCATACCTGTTCCAAAGTATTGAGTTTTTTGCAGTTTGTGGGAGAATCCAGATACTGCCCCAACCTCTCTCTTTATAACAGGAGTCCTCGGTACCGACCAGCTGTGTTTAAGGTGACATTTGTATCTTGGAAAGAACAAAGAAACAACACCATCATTTAATGTTAGAACCTGCGATGTTCTGACGCCAGAGATCCTCCCTTCTCAATATATGGATTCATTGAAGTGTAAGAAAAGACCACATTGTGTCGCTCTAACATCACTGAGGATATCTCAACCACTGACATAAACTCTGCCTCCAGATCAGGCACCTGTTTAAAGTATGAACATTTAAATTGAATGAAACATAACGTTACCCAGTTATACCTTATGGTCTCTGGTCTGAAGTCGCCATTTACAAAAGTAAAAAACCGACAGTGAGGGTCCTGCGTGCAGACCCTCTGACACTCTTCATCACTGGACGTGAACAACGATTTGTAGTCTGCCCCCAGGAAGTCCACGTTCTGGTACAGCTTAGACCGACAAGGTTGTTCTGCCCAGGTGAGAAGACAAAGAGAGTTAAGGAGAGCGTGCCCATACATCACAAATATATAAACTGTTTTTTAGAATGATGTAAAATGTTTGTGAGCTTACGCAGCTCTGAGGGGCAGTTTTTGAGAGAAAAGCCCGAAGTGACACCCTGTAGTGGAATCTGGACGTTGGGCTTTAGAGAGGGATTGGACTTGAGGTAGCAGTAGAAGTTGCTGCAGAGAGAAGCATGCATCCATTATCTATACAGTTGAGGGTTGGATGGGGTTAGCTGGAGCTGATGCCAGCATCACATTCACACCTATAGACAATTTAATCTAACCCCAATCTGTATGTTTTTAGGACTGTGGTAGGAAGCCAGTGTATCAACAGAAATACTGACAGGAGAGGGGCACTTCAGGGGTCGATCAGGTTTCAGCCGGGGTCAGTGCCCCCCTGGCTGCAGCCCTTGATCTGAACCTGCTTTGGCTGTATTCATCTTTAAAACATTACAGGGCTTCAATGGATTGTATCATGAGTTATGTGATGCGTCAGTGTTAGATACCTGTTATCTCTGGTCCAGTCATGTCGAAGAAAGGTAAAGAAGAGACAGGAGGGGTGCTCGGTGCACAGCTGCTGACAGTGCCTTGCATCCAGAGAGTAGAGAGTGATTATATCTGATCCCAGGAAATCCACATTCTCGATAAACTCTTGATCGCATTCTGAAGAAATGGGAAAAACAAACATAAACACAATTAAATGTACACATTAACACAGATTTGACTACATATGATATGTGGTAAAAAAGGCTATTCAAACTGTGGCCACAGTCTCGTCAAGTAGTGTATGTGTTACCTTTACTAAAGCAGAGGCTGCAGATAGAGAGCAGACCCAGTAAAATCAAACAGGTTCCCATCTTCTTGTTTTCGACACAAAGGAAAATAAGATCACTGAAAAACAACTGCAGCAAAAGGAGGTGTCTCTGCAACTGCACACAGGCCAATGGGCCGTTGCAACATTTATACATCCGATCTATTTGTACAACTAAGTGTTGACACAATCATTGGTTGGTTGACAATGATACAGCCCCTTAATGTGCAATTGTGGAGGTGAGGGGGCTGGGAGAGCACCTTCACCTTCACCACAGAGGATCAATCAGCACAAGTGAGAGCTGTTAGCTGATTGATCCACATGGTTAAAAAGGGAGCAACTGAGCTGCCTCACGGAAGAGGACTCAGAGGACTCAGAACAATATTGTATCATATACCTTCATATTTTAATGTCCTATTTACAGGGAAAGCATGATTTACCACATGCTCTTCATACATAGATTTAAATGTGACTTTGGTTTAAAGGCACTTTAAAAATCTGTGTCAAATCAATTTTTAAGTTAATCCCATGAAAAGCTTTACATAACACAGCACGGCCCTGTGCAGGGACGTGCACACACATTTTGGGGAGCAGGGGCTAAAGTGAGAAAAAGTTAAATATAGTATCACATCTCTGACTAGCTTAACAATTTATTTGAATACCCTCACACTCACATAATTGTTAAATACTCAACAGTAGTAGAATGAATAGTGATTAGATGAGGAGCCTACAATCAAAATGATGCAGTCTAAGGCAGGACACTGCAGGCAAAAACATTGTTTTTTCGTGTACTTAATTAATTTTGCTTCCATGTCATCTTCTTTCACTTTAATGGAAAGAAAACGTGACAAAATACACATTTAGATGGTGTTTGTTTTACACTGTCGGTTTGCTAGCAAGACACAAGTTCACTATATATGTTTTTGTCTGCATTTCAATGTATCACATCTACAATTTCCTATATTACTGCACATGTAATTAAAAACTTAAATGTAATACCGAGCATCCAAGCTTTTCAATTTCAAATGTCATTGGTTCACCTGCATTAGCATAGATGTTAATTGGATATTATAGGTTTGTCACTTTAGTGACTGCAAACAATAGCATTTGTTTATTTAAGATCTCGACAATCTTATTACAATGACATCCCCGGCAAAACTGTCTTGTCTGTTTACAGTTTTCACCTGACAGCTCCACAAAGGTAATAACTGGGCTGAAAGCTGCGGTGCTGGATGCCACAGTGTCTGCCAGCTGCTCTTGTGCCATAGATGTGTTCTACCAGGGCTTCAACTTCAACCACCGCACTACCCTCTACCACAGCAGACAACAGGTTGACAAACTGAGGAGAATTAGGCACATCTAACTCCTCTGTATCCATAAAACTGTACAAAATCATTATATGTTTACTCAAAGCACAATGCTTAAACATGGCCTGGGTCACAGCAATGTTAAAGTGCTCATATTTTACACCTTTCTGGGATTTCATTTGAGTTATTGGTACCCCTAAGATGATATATCAGTGGTTTAAAGTCAAAAAAACTGCTGCAATGTCTATTTCCATGTCCTCTCTTCTGCCTCTCTCTGGCAGAATAGAACAGGCTGTTTTGCCTGCCTCTTTAATTATTTATGAGCCCCTCCTCTGATTGGCTGACTGCACTTTGAGTGACACGCGACCAGGCCTGTCACCGGTCTCCTTCTGGCGCATTCACTCTTGTAAACATAGCTGAAAGTCACGTTGGTATGTTTGCATACCGCTATAGAATTCCAGCCACATATTTACAGTCAGTTACAACGGGATGTTTCTGAACGGTAAGTTACACCATCCTCATGTTTGGTCAAGTTTTAGCAGGACAGTCGGCCAATGTAGGAGTAACGTCCCGAGTTACAGTACGGAGTCTCTCAGCCCCACCCAGCGAGAAGAGTGCGAATTCATGATGACATCTTCGGAGAGGAAGTACGAAACGCGACGTTTCAATAACATACTTCTTAGAATAGACTGAGTGAAAAAGCCCGGAGTGACTGTTTTCATACTTTGAGGGTCCCTACTGACCCCCTTCAAAAATCAAAAAGAAGACTATCAGACTCCCCCCACAACTCACAAGGCAAAGGAAACACACAATAAACACTTCCACTAGTGCTGCTGCCACTCAGAGAGACTCTCCAGCTTTCCTTAAATACCCCTCCACATATCACACTCATCACACTCAGCTGAGAGGAGAGAGAGAGTGAGGAAAAGGAGGAGGAAACAACTAAAGCACGTAACAAAAGGACAAAATGCAGGGACACCGAATTATCTAAACTAAAACCAGTGGATCCAAAGATCAAACTGATTGCATTTTGTTCTCTTCAACCTCTGAATAGAATTTGAAAATTGATTGTCATTGAATAGGTGTCAGAGAGAAGATCATATCCTGCAGACTTGCACACACAGAGATGTATGAATGAATCACGAGATATATATGTTTTTAAGAAACATAATAAGATGGTAAAATTACATTTAAAATACTTTTTTATACTTTTTTTTTACTGAACTTGCTTCTCTTTCAGCTGTTGTTGGGAACCTCTAATACAGTGGTTCTCAAATGGGGGTACGCGTACCCCTGGGGGTACGTGAAGGCACTCCAGGGGGTACGTGAGATTTTTTTTAAATATATTTAAAATTAGCATCCATTCAGAAATCCTTTAAAAATGGTTATTTAATAAATATTAAATAAAATATAAGTGTAAGTTCATGAACTGAATTTTATATTCAGTGGGCTATTCAATTTCATTATCCTAAAAACCCCGAGTCTCCCCCATACCAGGATGGTTTGACCCAACCTGGCACACGCCACCTGTCACCACTGCCGCCTTGAAAACTCAAACAATGGAGTCGTGGTTGAAGCGCAGCAGCAATGCCGCTGAAAACACGGAGGGACAAGTGCCAGAGAAGGCGAAACCAGAGCCGGCAAAATTCCGTCAGTATTCACAAGAATATGTTTTAATGGGATTTACGTCCACGAGTTGCCACCCACCCAAGGCTTTGTGTAGCATATCCCCCGAAAGATGGTCGAGACTTTAACTGACGTTTCCATGTTTATTTGAGCCTTCCCTAAACAACACCGTAAGAGCTCGTGCCTATTCGGAGGGGCGCTAAAACATCAAACCTTTCCGTTGTGAAGTTACAGATTCATAACAGGAAGTCCGCGTCTCTACCGGAACACTTTCCAAATAAAAGCATGTAATACAAAAACGGAAATGAAATTGTCTGACCGCAAAGCGAGCAAATATTTCACAATAAAATAACAGAAAGACACTTCAACAATATTAACAATAGATTCGGTTGTTTACACTTTGTGTTTTTTCTGTGGGGAGAGATTAGCCAACAGTGGCATGAAGCCAGCACATCTTCAGCGGCATCTCCAGACAAAACATGAAAGTCATGTTGGTAAGCCACCTGAGTTTTTTAAGAGGAAACTTTCTGAATTGAGGTCATCTCAAGACACGATGCGAAAAGCCTCCCCGAAGCAAACGGAAAAAAGCTACCTGTCACTTATCAGGAAAAACTCTTTCTTCTCTACATCTTTCTTTCAACCAAAAATGCTTTGCGCTGGTTAGGGGGTACTCGGCTGAATTTTTTTTTCAAAGGGTGTACATCACTGAAAAAAGGTTGAGAACCACTGCTCTAATAGACTTGACTTGTTGCAGAGACACATTTTAATATCATTGCTCATCTCACTCATACTTTACCTCTCTGCAATAAGAAGTAGAGCTCTGTGAATACTGACTTTAAAATAAATGAAGCAGGATGAAAAGTTATTTCATTGTCAGTTTTATTTTTCAAGTTACAACACAAAAACAATCATCTGTGTTTTAAATGGCAAACAACTGATCATGTGAGGACCAACCAACAGTCCAGAGAGGTGTGTGTGTGGGTGTGAAGTGGCGTTCCGGCCTGAATGAGGATAAGGAAAGTGTGTGTGTGTGTGTGTCTCTACACACAGTTCTTCTGGGAGAATCCGGACACGAAATTATTCCAATTTTTAACTCTGGGAGGAGCAGGTGCTGTGATGACACGCTTGAGATAACAGCGGCCCCTGGGACACAAAATCAACGAACAAGATTAAACACCATGTAGACAACACTAGATAGTTGATCTGTTAGGAAGTTAACAAGTCTACTTAGGAGCAGGGCCACACCTCAACCACACCTGCAATCACCTGTCAAAATTAAATTCACTTGATCAACCCATCATGCTCTGTTTATCTTCCCTTCCCTTCATCTTCCTTCCCTCATCCCTTCATCCTCTCTTTCCTTCCTCCCTCATCTCTTATCTTCACCTCAACCCCTTCCCTCAATGTCCATTCATTATTTCCTCAACATCCAATTTATCAATTTCCATTCAAACCTTTCAATCACATATTGGTTGGGCCTGGTCCTTCCTAGAGTATATTAAGTTAAATGTTACATGATTTCTCATTGTGAACTGAATTCCTGGTTCATGATTTTGTTGACATGAATGAACACTGTACCTGAAAGCAGAGTTGGAGTAGGATTCATTGAAGTAGGTGTAGAACTGGCAAAGAGGATCTGTACTGCAAGTCCTCTGACACGTGTCTGGATCATGCATCAACTCAAAGCGAAGGTCAGAACCTTGGAAACTGACTCCTTCATGAGACACTTGAAGCCAACCTGTCAGCAGAGAGGGACAGGGTCAGACTCCCCCTGCTGGCCAAAGCAAAGACATACTACTCTAACAAGTATTACATAATAACCAGATGTAAGTGTCACCTATCTACACATGATGCAAAACGTCACAGATTCAGTTCATCATTGATATTTGTTGGATTTATAATGAGCGAATGATACATTTCATCATAAATGTGTGTAAAAAAGTTCGGAGTCAGTGTGTGTGGTTTGTGATGGTCCACAAACACTGTGTCCAGTCTCAGTGTTTTGTTATACATACTGTCATCCATCCGGCAGAAGTGCACCGGTATCCCAGATGTGACTCCCACTTTGGTTCTGGTCACCATTACAGATGGATTTCCCTTCAAGTAACATCGGAAGTTACGACTGCATAAAAAATAAGTTTAGAGAGTTTAGAGAAAACCAAGCAGATTAACATATTTTGCTGAATTTGCAGAACCATACGTTCAACCCCCTATAGGATTATCAAGACACTGTCCCAGGAACAACAAATAAGGTTCACAGTATATATAGTTACTTTACACTTTCTAATGTTGAATGTATTTCTGTTTGCCACATGAGAAGTTCAAGTTTATTTAAGTGCTTGTTTCACACTACCTGGTATAAGAGAAATATGTACAGCGTGGATTATCAGTGCACAGAGCCTGACAGTGTTCAGCAGAGGCGGCGGGCAGCTTGTCAATGTCGCGTCCTGGGATGTCAGTGTTTAAGAGAAGCTTTCCCTGGCAAACTGTAAAACACACAGGTAATATAACAAAAACACATATTGTAAAAGACCTCCCGCAGGATGTTGTGCTTCCACTTGTGCATACCTGGTTTAGAGTATGGAGTTATTTGCAGTTTGTGTGAGAATCCAGATACTGCCCCAACCTCTCTCTTTATAACAGGAGTCCTCGGTACCGACCAGCTGTGTTTAAGGTGACATTTGTATCTGGGAAAGAACAAAGAAACAACACCATCATTTAATGTTAGAACCTGCGATGTTCTGACGCCAGAGATCCACCTCCCTTCTCAATGGATGGATTCACTGAATTCACTCATCACAGGGAAAACCACTCAGCCTGTGAAGTCGCACAATGTCTGTTGCTCTAACCCTAACCCAAGTGTAAGAAAAGACCACATTGTGTCGCTCTAACATCACTGAGGATATCTCAGCCATTGACATAAACTCTGCCTCCAGATCAGGCACCTGTTTTAAAGGAGGAACATTTAAATTGAATGAAACATCACGTTACCCAGTTATACCTTATGGTCCCTGGTTTGAAGACGCCATTTACAAAAGTAAAAAAACGACAGTGAGGGTCCTGCGAGCAGACCCTCTGGCACTCTTCATCACTGGACGTGAACAACGATTTGTAGTTTGCCCCCGGGAAGGCCATGTTCTGGTACAGCGGAGACCGACAAGTTGGTTCTGCCCAGGTGAGAAGACAAAGAGAGTTAAGGAGAGGGTGCCCATACATCACAAATATATAAACTGTTTTTTAGAATTATGTAAAATGTTTGTGAGCTTACGCAGCTCTGGGTTGCAGTATTTGAGAGAAAAGCCCGAAGTGACACCCTGTAGTGGAGTCCGGACGTTGGGCTTTTTAGAGGGAGTGGACTTGAGGTAGCAGTAGAACTTCCTGCAGAGAGAAGCATGCATCCATTATCAATAACGTTGAGGGTTGGATGGGGTTAGCTGGAGCTGAACCCAGCATCACATTCACACCTATGGACAATTTAATCTAACCCCAATCTGTATGTCTTTAGGACTGTGGGAGGAAGCCAGAGTACCAAGATAATTACTGACAGGAGAGGGGCACTTCAGGGGTCGATCAGATTTCCGCTGGGGTCAGTGCCCCCCTGGCTGCACCCCTTGATCTGACCCTGCTTTGGCTGAATTCATCATTAAAACATTACAGGGCTTCAATGGATTGTATCATGAGTTATGTGATGCGTCAGTGTTAGATACCTCTTATCTTTGGTCCAGTCATGTCGAAGAAAGGTAAAGAAGAGACAGGAGGGGTGCTCGGTGCACAGCTGCTGACAGTGCCTTGCATCCGGAGAGCAGAGAGTGGTTATATCTGATCCCGGGAAATTCACATTCTCGATGAACTCTTGAGCGCAATCTGAACAAATGGGAAAGACAAACATGAACACAATTAAATGTACATATAAACACAGATTTGACTTCATATATGTGGTAAAAATAGGCTATTCAAACTGTGGCCACAGTCTCGTCAAGTAGTGTATGAGTTACCTTGACTAAAGCAGAGGCTGCAGATAGAGAGCAGACCCAGCAAAATCCAACAGGTTCCCATCTTCTTGTTTTTCGCCACAGAGGAAAATAAGATCACTGAAAAGCAACTGCAGTAGAAGGAGGCGTCTCTGCAACTGCACACAGGCCAAGGGGCCGTTGCAACATTTATACATCCGATCTATTTGTACAACTAAGTATTGACACAATCATTGGTTGGTTGACAATGATACAGCCCCTAAATGTGCAATTGTGGAGGTGAGGGGGCTGGGAGAGCACCTTCACCTTCACCACAGAGGATCAATCAGCACAAGTGAGAGCTGTTAGCTGATTGATCCACACGTTTAAAAAGGCAGCAACTGAGCTGCCTCACGGAAGAGGACTCAGAGGACTCAGAACAATATTGTATCATATACACCTTCATATTTTAATGTCCTATTTACAGGGAATGCATGATTTACCACATGCTCTTCATACATAGATTTAAATTTGACTTTGGTTTAAAGGCACTTTAAAAATCGGTGTAAAATACATTTTTAAGTTAATCCCATGAAAAGCTTTACATAACACAGCACAGTCCTGTGCAGGGACGTGCACACACATTTTGGGGAGCAGGGGCTAAAGTGAGAAAAAGTTAAATATATTATCACATCTCTGACTAGCTTAACAATTTATTTTAATACCCTCACATCATTGTTAAATACTCAACAGTAGTAGAATGAGTAGTGATTAGATGAGGAGCCTACAATCAAAATGATGCAGTCTAAGGCAGGACACTACAGGCAAAAACATTGTTTTTTCTTGTACTTAATTAATTTAGCTTCCATGTCATCTTCTTTCACTCTAATGGAAAGAAAACGTCAAATAACACCATTTAGTGGTTTGTTTTACCCTCTGTCCGTTTGCTATCAAGACACAAGTTCACTATATATGTTTTTTGTCTTTAGGCTAGTTAGCTGTAAACCTGAGGAACTGGTAGATTAGTTCATCAGCACTCAGCTCCACACAAGCAAAGAAAAAACAGGACAAATGGAACAGGAGCTGGGAGGTGCTGCCTGTCTGACATAACTGTGATGACTGTGTGCTCACTAGTGCACCTTCACCAGCCTCACGATTCAGCAGTCAACGATTCGAATGCACAACAATGCATTTCAATGTATTAATCAAGTGAAAAAGTCCAGATTGACTGTTTTCATACTTTGAGGATCCCTACTGACCCCCTTCAAAAACCGAAAAGAAGACTATCAGACCCCCCCCAACTCAAAAAGGAAACACACTAAACATTTCACAATAGCTGCTGCCACTCAGATGGCAGAGAGACTCTCCAGCTTTCCTTAAATACCCCTCCACATAATCACACTCATCACACTCACCTGAGAGGAGAGAGAGAGTGAGGAAAAGGAGGAGGAAACAACTAAAGCACGTAACAAAAGGACAAAATGCAGGCACACCGAATTATTGAACCTAAAAACAGTGGATCCAAAGATCAAACTGATTGCATTTTGTTCTCTTCAACCTCTGAATAGAATGTGAAAATTGAATGTCATTGAATAGGTGTCAGATAAAATATCATATCCTGCACACATGCACACACAGAGATGCATGAATGAATCACGAAATATATATGTTTTTAGGAAACATAAGAACATGGTAAAATTACATTTAAAATACTTTTTACTTTTTACTGAACATGCTTCTCTGATGTCTATCAGTAGTCTATTACACAACTTGGGAGGATAATTTACAAAAGCTGCATCTCCTATTTTCTTTCGGCTGTTGTTGGGAACCTCTAATAGACTTGTTGCAGATGATCTCAGTGTTCTAGAGGGAATATAGCTAACAGAGTTATTTATCTTCTAGGGTTAGGAGTCACGGATGCTAACAATGATAGGTTTCATAGCCTTGTGCCAGAAGATACAAAAATATTAATAAAAATGTCCAAAAAGCAAAACTGGCATTTGCAACATTTATCATGAATAATTAATACAAGCAGAAATGTTAGGTATCTTATAATGTCATTGAATGGTTGTATTAGAATATCTTGTTGCAGAGACACATTTTAATACCATTGCTCATCTCACTGATACTTTATCTCTCTGCAATAAGAAGTAGAGCTCTGTGAATACTGACTTTCAAACAAATGAAGCAGGATGAAAACTTATTTCATTTATTTTTCATGTTACAACACAAAAACAATCATCTGTGTTTTAAATGGCAAACAACTGATCATGTGAGGACGAACCAACAGTCCAGAGAGAGGCATGAAGTGTGGGTGTGAAGTCAGATGTGATGTTGCAGCCTGAATGAGGATAAGGAAAGTGTGTGTGTGTGTGTGTGTGTGTGTGTGTGTGTGTGTGTGTGTGTGTGTGTGTGTCTGTGTGTCTGTGTGTGTGTGTGTCTCTACACACAGTTCTTCAGAATCCGGACACGACATTATTCAATTTATTAACTCTGGGAGGAGCAGGTGCTGTGATGACACGCTTGAGATAACAGCGGCCCCTGGGACACAAAATCAACGAACAAGATTAAACACCATGTAGACAACACTAGATAGTTGATCTGTTAGGAAGTTAACAAGTCTACTTAGGAGCAGGGCCAAACCTCAACCACACCTGCAATCACCTGTCAAGACTAAATATACTTGATCAACCCATCATGCTCTGTTTGTCTTCTCTTCCCTTCATACATCCTTCCACACATCCCTTCATCTTCCTTCCCTCATCCCTCATCCCTTCATCCTCTTTCCTTCCTCCCTCATCTCTTATCTTCACCTCAACCCCTTCCCTCAATGTCCATTCATTATTTCCTCAACATCCAATTCATAAATTTCCATTCAAACCTTTCAATCACATATTGTTGGGGCCTGGTCCTTCCTTGTGAATAGCTACGTAAATGTTACATGATTTCTCTGTGTGAACTGAATTCCTGGTTCATGATTTTGTTGACATGAATGAACACTGTACCTGAAAGCAGAGTTGGAGTAGGATTCATTGAAGTAGGTGTAGAACTGGCAAAGAGGATCTGTACTACAGGTCCTCTGACACGTGTCTGGATCATCCATCGACTCAAAGCGAAGGTCAGAACCTTGGAAACTGACTCCTTCATGAGACACTTGAAGCCAACCTGTCAGCAGAGAGGGACAGGGTCAGACTCCCCCTGCTGGCCAAAGCACAAACATACTACTCTAACAAGTATTACATAATAACCAGATGTAAGTGTCACCTATCTACACATGTTGCAAAACGTCAGAGACTCAGTTCATCATTGATATTTGTTGGATTTATAATGGGTGAATGATACATTTCTTCATAGACGTGTGTGTAAAACAGTTCAGAGCCAGTGTGTGTGGTTTGTGACGGTCAACGAACACTGTGTCCAGTCTCAGTGTTTTGTTATACATACTGTTATCCATCTGGCAGAAGTGCACCGGTATCCCAGATGTGACTCCCACTTTGGCTCTGGTCCCCATTAAAGATGGATTTCCCTTCAAGTAACATTGGAAGTTGTCACTGCATAAAAAACATAATCAATAGAAATATGTCTGAGTTTAGAGAAAGTCAAGCAGATTAACATATTTAGCTGAATTTGCAGAACCATATGTTCAACCCACTATAGGACCGTCAAGAAACTGTCCCAGGAACAACAAATAAGGTGATATATATATATACACACACACACAACATATACAGATACTTTACACTTTCTAATGTTGAAGGTTTTTGTGTTTGCCACATGAGAAGTTAAAGTTTATTGAAGTTCTTGTTTCACACTACCTGGTATAAGAGAAATATGTACAGCGTGGTTTATCAGTGCACAGAGCCTGACAGTGTTCAGCAGAGGCAGCAGGCAGCTTGTCAATGTCGTGTCCTGGGATGTCAGTGTTTAAGAGAAGCTTTCCCTGGCAAACTGTAAAACAAACAGGTAATATAATAAGAAAACATATTGTAAAAGACCTCCCGCAGGATGTTGTGCTTCCACCTGTGCATACCTGGTCCAAAGTATTGAGGTATTTGCAGTTTGTGGGAGAATCCAGATACTGCTCCAACTTCTCTCTCTATAACAGGAGTCCTCGGTACCGACCAGCTGTGTTTAATGTGACATTTTTATCGGGGAAAGAACAAAGAAACAACACCATCATTTAATGTTAGAACCTGCGATGTCACTCAACCCTCCTGACGCCAGAGATCCACCTCCCTTCTCATTGGATGGATTCAATGAAGTCACTCATCACAAGGGAAACTACTCAGTCTGTGAAGTCGCACAATGTCTGTTGCTCTAACCCTATTTTCACCTTTATAAATTGAGGGTTTATTTTGAACGATTTAAACAAGTGATGTTATTGAGGTTGAATGATGGGAAATGTAGGCTCCAGATGTTTTCATGGTTGACAAGCAAGGGACTAAGAGACTGCTGCTTTAAACAGAGAACATGTTACTTCTGCCACTAGGGGTCTCTCAATCAAAACAACAACAAAGGTCCTTATTAATGGGGAAAATACTACATTTGTGGGTTTCTCTCCAAGCTTGCCCGTGATTCACAAGGCCTTCTGGGTACCCCTAGGTTCGAAGAGAGGGTCTGAAAAATCTCTGTTTCGATGGCTATAAAGCCCTACCCCTTAGCCCTACCCCTTAGCCCCAACAGATATTGGGACAGCATACCCCTACACGTGAATGCCCAACAGGAAGGGGAAGGGCTAAGGGGCGAAATGGGATTGGGCCTAAGAGTCTGCTTCTTTAAACGGACAACATGTAACTTCGGCCACTAGGGGTCTCTCAATCAAAACAAAAACAAAAGATCTTGTTTGATGACTCCGTGAAGCAGCATAGGATCATGGGAGTTTTTGTCTTCACCACCATTGCCAAAGAAAATCTACCTGACGTGACTGAGACGCAAAATAATGGATGAGGTGATGTGATAAATTGTTATTCACGTCAAGCACCAAAAAGCAAAGACTACTTGTGATCATTACGAGTGACCAATACAGACTGAGAAAGGATTTTGCTTCATTAAACGTTGTTTGCTCTGGACATTGTAGCAGGGACAATGTAAAGCTGATATGACTCAATTAGAAGGAGACCAAACGATATGTAGCATATCATAACCCTCACTCACACATGCCCAAAAAGGTTAGTGTCCTCCCTCTACATCCATACACTGAGGTTTAACTCAACCAAGGAATGAAACATAACGTTACCCAGTTATACCTTATGATCCCTGGTGTGAAGACGTCATTTACAAAAGTAAAGAACAGACAGTGAGGGTCCTGCGTGCAGACCCTCTGACACTCATCATCACTGGACGTGAACAATGATTTGTAGTTTGCCCCCGGGAAGTCCATGTTCTGGTACAACTGAGACCGACCAGGTTTTTCTGCCCAGGTGAGAAGACAAAGAGAGTTAAGGAGAGCGTGCCCATACATCACAAATATATAAACTGTTTTTTAGAATGATGTAAAATGTTTGTGAGCTTACGCAGCTCTGAGGTGCAGTTTTTGAGAGAAAAGCCCGAAGTGACACCCTGTAGTGGAGTCTGGATGTTGGGCTTTAGAGAGGGAGTGGACTTGAGGTAGCAGTAGAAGTTCCTGCAGAGAGAAGCATGCATCCATTACCTATACAGCTGAGGGTTGGATGGGGTTAGCGGGAGCTGATGCCAGCATCACATTCACACCTATGGACAATTTTATCTAACACCAATCTGTATGTTTTTAGGACTGTGGGAGGAAGCCAGAGTACCAAGAGAAATACTGACAGGAGAGGGGCACTTCAGGGGTCGATCAGAATTCCGATGGGGTCTGATCCCGGGATATCCACATTCTCGATGAACTGTTGAGCGCATTCTAAAGAAATGGTTAAAACAAACATAAACACAATTAAATGTACACATAAACACAGATTAAACAGATTTGACTACATATGATATGTGGTAAAAAAGCCTATTAAAACTGTGGCCACAATCTCGTCAAGTAGTGTATGTGTTACCTTTACTAAAGCAGAGGCTGCAGATAGAGAGCAGACCCAGTAAAATCAAACAGGTTCCCATCTTCTTGTTTTCGCCACAGAGGAAAATAAGATCATGAAATGCAACTGTAGTAGAAGAAGGCGTCTCTGCAACTGCACACAGGCCAAGGGGCCGTTGCAACATTTATACATCCTATCTATTTGTACAACTAAGTGTTGACACAATCATTGGTTGGTTGACAATGATACAGCCCCTTAATATGCAATTGTGGAGGTGAGGGGGCTGGGAGAGCACCTTCACCTTTACCACAGAGGATCAATCAGCACAAGTGAGAGCTGTTAGCTGATTGATCCACACGGTTAAAAAAGGCAGCAACTGAGCTGCCTCACGGAAGAGGACTCAGAGGACTCAGAACAATATTGTATCATATACCTTCATATTTTAATGTCCTATTTACAGGGAATGCATGATTTACCACATGCTCTTCATACATAGATTTAAATTTGACTTTGGTTTATAGGCACTTTAAAAATCTGTTTAAAATATTTTTTTTAAGATAATCCCATGAAAAGCTTTACATAACACAGCACGGTCCTGTGCAGGGACGTGCACACACATTTTGGGGAGCAGGGGCTAAAGTGAGAAAAAGTTAAATATAGTATCACATCTCTGACTAGCCTAACAATTTATTTTAATACACTCACATCATTGTTAAATACTCAACAGTAGTAGAATGAATAGTGATTAGATGAGGAGGCTACAATCAAAATGATGCAGTCTAAGGCAGGACACTACAGGCAAAAACATTGTTTTTTCGTGTACCTAATTAATTTTGCTTCCATGTCATCTTCTTTCACTCTAATGGAAAGAAAACGTCAAAAAGTACACATTTAGTTGGTGTTTGTTTTACCCTCTGTCCGTTTGCTAGCAAGACACAAGTTTACTATATATGTTTTTGTCTTTAGGCTAATTACCTGAGGAACTGGTAGATTAGTTCATCAGCACTCAGCTCCACACAAGCAAAGAAAAAACCGTACAACTGGAACAGGAGCTGGGAGGTGCTGCCTGTCTGACATGATTGTGATGACTGTGTGCTCACTAGTGCACCTTCACCAGCCTCACGATTCCATTACGATTCAGCAGTCAACAATTCGAATGCACAACAATGCATCTCGATGTATTTCAATGTATCACATCTACCATTTCCTATATCATTGCAAATGGCTGCATTTTCATCAGTTAATATCAGTTAATAAAATCAGTCAGACAAACATGAACTCTGTTTTTATTTAGAAAGTGCTTTAAAAAGTATTATGGACTGTTTCTGTTATTACAAGTGTGCTGTAATTTACAAAATAAGGTTTTCAATTCATAAATCAGACTACAACAGTAAGTGTATGACAGTGGTCAGTGCTCTCCACACTGATTTGTCTTTTATCCAGTTTAGACCGGTGTGCTGCACCTAAGGCTTAAAAGGTCAAACTCTGATTATAGCCTTTACTGCATCAAGATGGCACTGTCTGCCCCCCCTAGCAAAAAAACCACTGGACTGAAGTGCATTACTATTAATATTATACTCCTGTTTGTGCACAGCTTCCCTGTAAAACAAGTATATTGATTGAATAAAGAAAACATAAACGATTTATTTTGTTTTTAACGATGTCCCACCACTGAATAATTAGAAAACCACTGCTTCAGGACCAGGACAGACACACACATTAAAGGTCCGGTCCTCCTGAGTCTCTGTTGGAGTCTGCTTCCTCCTCACTCCTCCTCTGACCTGCGCTCACTTTAACAATAAACACTGTTGGGACCTAGTATTTGTGAACTATAGTTGGGCCGACATGTTCAGCCAAAGCATGCAACCACATGTTTCTTAGTTCTGGATACAAACCAGAGCCTCCAGAACTCAGTGACCCAGGGTGCTTCACCTTCACACCTAGGTGTTCAAACTGCCCCTGGACACAGTTTTTGACCATTAATGGTCACTCTGGGCCCCATGACCCATGAGGTCACCAGGCCAATATAAGCCAAGTTCCCGCTCTCTTCTTTTTTCCTACTCACTTCTCCTGGAGGAGAGGTGTAGCTCTCCAGCTCACCCAGCCAGGGAAACTTCCTCCCTACCCAAGCTCTACCAACCTTCAAGCCGGCCTGCCTGGAGCAGACTGCTAAAACTTTCCAAAAGGCAGCGACGCGAGAGCCTGCCTAAGAACTTCAGCACAAGAGCTGCATCGCACAGCAGAACCACAACAACAGAAGCCACAAACCAGCAAGACGTCTTTACTGAACTTTGTCATTGAAAATTCTGTAAAGTCAAGCACATGTCATACAGTTGTCTCTTGGTAAGTTTAATTCGCACCTGCAGGTGGACTCAGAGTACAAATCACCAGAAGGACATTATACAATGAGCAAAGATCTAGAGGAGAATGAACATTTTTCTACACTACAAGCCCCTCCCTAAGAGGAGCAAAAGGTTATCAATCAGCCTCTTTGATGTACGATCAGGCTGGGCAGACATCCTGTCTCCATCTCTGTCCCAGCCCCCTGGAGTGACTTCTGACATGTACCATCTGTCTCAGAGACCCCTTATCTTCGTTTACAAGACAAAAGACCCCCGTCCTGTATACACGTAAGAGATCCCTACACCCATCTACTCAAACCCCTTGAGTGACCCCTGCAGTGACTATTTGTCCAGTGTCACACAAAGGGAGGAAGCCATAAACATCTATTACCTCAAGCAACACTCGTAAAGTTTAAGTTAACCCACGAGAACTACATCTGTTCATTCATCTTTCTACATACATGTCTGTTTCTTCTATTAATCATTACACAAATGCAGAAACGCCCAATACAACTTCAAACAGCATATCAACCTTTTCCCCCTTTTTCGTGGACGGGTAACACAATTGGGCTTAATAATTACACTAGGCTAAACAAAGACTGTTCAATTCTATTCATGTGATGTTTATAAGTTTGATTTGTGTTGTTGGGATATTTGCTAATAAGTTACTTGAAAGTTAATGTTAGTTATGTTATGCCCTTCAGTCTTTTTTTGCATGCAACTAACCACTTTCTCTAACCTGGCACCAACACCTCACACATCTCCCCAAACTTAACACATACATGTGATCTCAGCCACATGATCCGAACACTCCGGGGGTCTTTGGTCTTCATAGTGATAAGTCGGCATTTTGAAAGCACAATCACTCACATGTATACACACACACACACACACACACACACACACACACACACACACACACACACACATGTATATAGTAAGTACAACTTAAATAGTTTATGTTTTTATACTTTTATTATCTTCAAAATAAATGTTTTTCTTTAACAAATGTTGTCTTCATTAATGTTGCATAAGTGTGAATTTTACCATCCTCTACACTGTCAAGAACTCCATATCTTTCAACTTTGCTAACTACCTATAGTTATTAGTTATTAATTTAATTATTAATCAGAGTTCCAAATTTGTAGTTAGTACTTTCATGAGACTTATTCAATAAATTGGCTATCTTGTCCCTTCCTTTGAAGGGTGGTGCCCCGAGGTAACTTGAATCAATTAAAGTTACATTTAATATTATGTTTAATATTAATCCTCAATATTTTTTCTGATTACCAAATTTATTGAATGCCCAAAGGCACACCATTTAATGGTATCACGCTTAAGGTTTAATATTCACAACAACACCATCACTGATCACAAGTTATTAGGACACGTACAGGACTGAAGTTTACTTTGTATTGGTTTGATTCACTCTGGAGTTCATGAGACATGTTTCAACCTGCTACACAACAGGAGATGTAACATGACGCACAAAGTCAGGACATCAGGGTTAAGATGAAACGTGGTGTTTTAAAGGCCCCATATTTTACACCTTTCCTGGAATTTAATTTGAGGTATTGGTACCGCTAAAATTATATATCAGTGGATTAAAGTAAAAAAAACTGTTGCAATGTGTATTTCCAAGTCCACTCTCCTGCTTCTCTCTGGAGCTGCAGACAGAACAGACTGTTTTCACCTGCCTCTTAAGCCTCTCCTCTGATTGGCTGACTGCACATTGAGTGAAACGTGACCAGGCCGATCACCAGTCTCATTCTGGTGCATTGACTCTCTCTTGTAAACACAGCTGAAAGTCACGTTGGTGTTTGCATGCCGCTATAGAAAGCCACATATTTACAGTCGGTTACAACAGGATGTTTCTGAACGGCTTCAGCTCCACACAAGCAAATAAAAAACAGCACAACTGGAACAGGAGCTGGGAGGTGCTGCCTGTCTGACATGACTGATGACTGTGTGCTCACTAGTGCACCTTCACCAGCCTTATGATTCCATGACGATTCAGCAGTCAGCGATTCAAATGCACAACAATGCATCTCGATGCATTTCAATGTATTAATCGAGTGAAAAGGTCCGGAGTGACTGTTTTAATACTTTGAGGATCCCTACTGACCCCCTTCAAAAACCGAAAAGAAGACTATCAGACCCCCCCAACTCAAAAGGAAACACACTAAACATTTCACAATTGCTGCTGCCACTCAGATGGCAGAGAGACTCTCCAGCTTTCCTTAAATACCCCTCCACATATCACACTCATCACACTCACCTGAGAGGAGAGAGAGAGTGAGGAAAAGGAGGAGGAAACAACTAAAGCACGTAACACAAGGACAAAATGCAGGGACACCGAATTATTTAACCTAAAACCAGTGGATCCAAAGATCAAACTGATTGCATTTTGTTCTCTTCAACCTCTGAATAAAATGTGAAAATTGAATGTCATTGAATAGGTGTCAGATAAAAGATCATATCCTGCAGACTTGCACACACAGAGATGCATGAATGAATCACGAAATATATATGTTTTTAGGAAACATAAGAACATGGTAAAATTACATTTAAAATACTTTTTTTTAAAGACTTTTACTGAACTTGCTTCTCTGATGTCTATCAGTAGTCTATTCCACAACTTGGGAGGATAATTTACGAAAGCTGCGTCTCCTATTTTCTTTCGGCTGTTGTTGGGAACCTCTAATAGACTTGTTGCAGATGATCTCAGTGTTCTAGAGGGAATATAGCTAACAGAGTTATTTTTCTTCTGGGGTTAGGAGTCACGGATGCTAACAATGATAGGTTTCATAGCCTTGTGCCAGAAGATACAAAAATATTAATAAAAATGTCCAAAAAGCGAAACTGTCAGGCATTTGCAACATTTATCATGAATAATTAATACAAGCAGAAATGTTAGGTATCTTATAATGTCATTGAATGGTTGTATTAGAATATCTTGTTGCAGAGACACATTTTAATACCATTGCTCATCTCACTGATACTTTATCTCTGTGCAATAAGAAGTAGAGCTCTGTGAATACTGACTTTCAAATAAATGAAGCAGGATGAAAACTTATTTCATTGTCAGTTGTATTTTTCAAGTTACAACACAAAAACAATCATCTGTGTTTTAAATGGCAAACAACTGATCATGTGAGGACCAACCAACAGTCCAGAGAGAGGCATGAAGTGTGGGTGTGAAGTCAGATGTGGCATTCCAGCCTGAATGAGGATAAGGAAAGTGTGTGTGTTTGTGTGTGTGTCTCTACACACAGCTCTTCAGGGAGAATCCGGACACGACATTATTCAATTTATTAACTTTGGGAGGAGCAGGTGCTGTGATGACACGCTTGAGATAACAACGGCCCTTGTGACACAAAATCAACAAACAAGATTAAACACCATGTAGACAACACTAGATAGTTGATCTGTTAGGAAGTTAACAAGTCTACTTAGGAGCAGGGCCACACCTCAACCACACCTGCAATCACCTGTCAAGACTAAATATACTTGATCAACCCATCATGCTCTGTTTGTCTTCCCTTCCCTTCATCTTCCTTCCCTCATCCCTTCATCCTCTTTCCTTCCTCCCTCATCTCTTATCTTCACCTCAACCCCTTCCCTCAATGTCCAATGTTATTAATTAAATTATCCTCTTTCCTCTTTCCTCCCTCCCTCCTCTCCTATCTTCATCTCAATGTCCATTCATTATTTCCTCAACATCCAATTTATCAATTTCCATTCAAACATTTCAATCACATATTGTTTGGGCCTGGCCCTTCCTAGTGAAGATCAAGTTAAATGTTACATGATTTCTCTGTGTGAACTGAATTCCTGGTTCATAATTTTGTTGACATGAATGAACACTGTACCTGAAATCAGGGTTGGAGTAGGATTCATTGAAGTAGGTGTAGAACTGGCAAAGAGGATCTATAGTACAGGTCCTCTGACACGTGTCTGGATCTTCCATCGACTCAAAGCGAAGGTCAGAACCTTGGAAACTGACTCCTTCATGAGACACTTGAAGCCAACCTGTCAGCAGAGAGGGACAGGGTCAGACTCCCCCTGCTGGCCAAAGCACAGACGTACAACTCTAACAAGTATTACATAATAACCAGATGTAAGTGTCACCTATCTACACATGTTGCAAAATGTCAGAGACTCAGTTCATCATTGATATTTGTTGGATTTATAATGGGTGAATGATTCATTTCTTCATAAACATGTGTGTAAAACAGTTCAGAGCCAGTGTGTTTGTGGTTTGTGATGGACAACAAACACTGTGTCCAGTCTCAGTGTTTTGTTATACATACTGTCATCCATCTGGCAGAAGTGCACCGGTATCCCAGATGTGACTCCCACTTTGGTTCTGGTCACCATTACAGATAGATTTACCTTCAAGTAACATCGGAAGTTACGATTGAATAAAAAATACGTTTAGAGAGTTTAGAGAAAACCAAGCAGATTAACATATTTAGCTGAATTTGCAGAACCATACGTTCAACCCACTATAGGATTGTCAAGATACTGTCCCAGGAACCACAAATAAGGTGTACAGTATATATAGTTACTTTACACTTTCTAATGTTGAATGTATTTCTGTTTGCCACATGAGAAGTTAAAGTTTATTTAACTGGTTGTTTCACACTACCTGGTATAAGAGAAATATGTACAGCATGGTTTATCAGTGCACAGAGCCCGACAGTGTTCAGCAGAGGCGGCGGGCAGCTTGTCAATGTCGTGTCCTGGGATGTCAGTGTTCAAGAGAAGCTCATCCTGGTAAACTGTAAAACACACAGGCAATATAATAAGAAAACATATTGTAAAAGACCTCCCGCAGGATGTTGTGCTTCCACCTGTGCATACCTGGTTCAAAGTATTGAGGTATTTGCAGTTTGTGGGAGAATCCAGATACTGCTCCAACCTCTCTCTTTATAACAGGAGTCCTCGGTACCGACCAGCTGTGTTTAAGGTGACATTTGTATCTGGGAAAGAACAAAGATGTAATAATTTAATGTTAGAACCTGCGACGTCACTCAACCCTCCTGACGCCAGAGATCCTCCTCCTTTCTCAATGGATGGATTCACTGAAGTCACTCATCACGAGGGAAACTACTCAGCCTGTGAAGTCGCACAATGTCTGTTGCTCTAACCCTAACCCAAGTGTAAGAAAAGAACACATTGTGTCGCTCTAACATCACTGAGGTTATCTCAGCTTGTGCTTTTTCTGGACGAGAACAGAAAACCTGCTTTATAAAGTGAGGGTTTTGAATTTGAAAGATGTAAACAAGTGATGTAATTGGGGTTGAATGATGAGAAATGTAGGATCCAGATGTTTTCATGGTTGACCAATACAAGGGACTAAGGCCCAATCCCATTCGCCCCTTGGCCCTACCACTACCCCTTGTTTTCTAGGGTTATCTTGAAACAGAGTCATAAGGGGTAGTGGTTGAAATCTTAGCCCCAAGAATTGGGACAGCACTTCAAGAAGCCGTTACATCATAATTAGTCGTCGCAAAAACCCAACATGTCATCAGTAGTCGTCGATGTAAACAGACAAGACAGTTTTGCCGGGGATGTCATTGTAATAAGATTGTTGAGATCTTAAATAAACAAATGCTATTGTTTGCAGTCACAAAAGTGACAAACCTATAATATCCAATTAACATCTATGCTAATGCAGGTGAACCAATGACATTTGAAATTGAAAAGCTTGGATGCTCGGTATTACATTTAAGTTTTTAATTACATGTGCAGTAATATAGGAAATTGTAGATGTGATACATTCGAGATGCATTGTTGTGCATTCGAATCGTTGACTGCTGAATCGTAATGGAATCATAAGGCTGGTGAAGGTGCACTAGTGAGCACACAGTCATCACAGTCATGTCAGACAGGCAGCACCTCCCAGCTCCTGTTCCAGTTGGACTGTTTTTTCTTTGCTTGTGTGGAGCTGAGTGCTGATGAACTAATCTACCAGTTCCTCAGGTTTACAGCTAACTAGCCTAAAGACAAAAACAAATATAGTGAACTTGTGTCTTGCTAACAAACAGACAGAGTGTAAAACAAACACCAACTAAATGTGTATTTTGTCACGTTTTCTTTCCATTAGAGCGAAAGAAGATGACATGGAAGGAAAATTAATTAAGTAAACCAAAAAAATTTTGATTGTAGGCTTCTCATCTAATCAGTATTCATTCTACTACTGTTGAGTATTTAACAATTATGTGAGTGTATTAAAATAAATTGTTAAGTTAGTCAGAGATGTGATACTATATTTAACTTTTGGTTTTAGAATTTTTTTTTTAATATAAATAATTATGAGAAGTGCCCTTTTTCTCACTTTAGCCCCTGCCCCCAAAAATGTCTGTGCAGGTCCCTGCTCCACAGGTCAACAAGTGACTCTGCTCCTCTGATGTTTTCTAATCATCACATTTAGAACTGATCTTTATAAAAAGCTGCTGAAGTCATATTTATGCTCCTGGATAAGCGATGCGTTTCTTCTTCTGCAACAATGAAGTTAAAACACCACGTTGCATCTTAACCCTGATGTCCTGACTTTGTGCGTCATGGTAAATCTTGTGTTGTGTAGAAGGTTTAAACATGTGTCTCATAAACTCTAGAGCGAATCAAACAAACACAAAGTAAACGTCAGTCCTGTATGTGTCCCAATAACTTGTGATCAGTGATGGTGTTTATTGTTAAAGTGTAAAGTGAGCTCAGGTAAGAGGAAGAGTGAGGAGGAAGCAGATTCCGACAAAGACTCAGGAGGACCGGACCTTTAATGTGCGTCTGTCCTGGTCCGGAAGAAGTGGTGTTCTAATTATTCAGTGGTGGGACATCGCTAAAAACAACATGAATCGATTATGTTCTGTCTTTGTATCGATGAAAAGTTGTCCACGTCGCGATGCATCTAAGAATCAAGAAATGTCCGCAGCTCTAGTGCTCAGCACTATGCAGGAGACGTGGAGGGAGGGAGGGCAGGGACAATCTCCCGAACTGATATTGATTGTTAATTCAATCAATATATTTGTTTGACAGAGAAGCAGTGCACAGCAGTATAATTTTCATTTATTAAAAAAAAGCACCCCCAAAAAAGGGAGAATGAAAAAAAAGGGCAGGGGCTCAAGCCCCCTTTGATGTGTGCACGTGCCAGCTCACCTACATCTATATCATTCTGTATGATGTTTGTGCGTGAAGGCACGTCAGCAAACACCGACCTATGTGACAACATGCAAGTGAGCTAAAATGGGGTCAAGCTAAATTAACCCTTTAATTTCCATAACTTTGACCTGACAGCTCAACAAAGGCAATAACTGGGCTGAAAGCTGCGGTGCTGGATGCCACAGTGTCTGCCAGCTGCTCTTGTGCCATAGATGTGTTCTACCAGGGCTTCAACTTCAACCACCGCACTACCCTCTACCACAGCAGACAACAGGTTGACAAACTGAGGAGAAGTAGGCACATCTAACTCCTCTGTATCCATAAAACTGTACAAAATCATTATATGATTACTCAAAGCACAATGCTTAAACATGGCCTGGGTCACAGCACAAGCCAAAGACACCTGAGGATACTTTGTAACCAATCCGTCAGACACTCTGTCACCATCGGGACGGCTGAAACCAAACCCAGCTCCTCTGAGTTGGTTGGGTTGGGATTGTTGTCAGCTGGTGAGTCCATGCAGGGTGTGGCTGCTCCTCCCAAATCAGAAGAGGTGGCTTCCAGCATGTGGTCTGCTGGTTTTGCACGGTCTGTTTATTGTGTAGTTTGGTGTTAATAAATCCCATGGTTTGGGCTGTTTTCAAGGCTTCTTGTTGTTGATTTGTGTTAATGACGGTCATTGAAACGAGCGTATTAACAAAACAAAGAAGAAACCAATGTTAAAGTTAATTTAATCTGTGGGAGCGTGGAGGCCTGGCCGAAAAAGAACAGAAAAATGGGACGGTCTGGACCAACCACGCAATGGGCCGTCAGATCCAGATACTTCCTCATCTACCTCAGCAACAATATATGAATGAAACAAAAACAAGACTATCAGACCCCCCCCCCCGCCAACTCAACTCAAAAGGAACACACAATAAACACTTCCATGAGTAATGCTGCCACTCAGATGACAGAGAGACTCTCCAGCTTTCCTTAAATACCCCTCCACATAATCACACTCATCACACTCAGCTGAGAGGAGAGAGAGAGTGAGGAAAAGGAGGAGGAAACAACTAAAGCACGTAACAAAAGGACAAAATGCAGGGACACAGAATTATTTAACCTAAAACCAGTGGATCCAAAGATCAAACTGATTGCATTTTGTTCTCTTCAACCTCTGAATAGAATTTGAAAATTGAATGTCATTGAATAGGTGTCAGAGAGAAGATCATATCCTGCAGACTTGCACACACAGAGATGCATGAATGAATCACGAGCTATGTTTTTAGGAAACATAAGAACATGGTAAAATTACATTTAAAATACTTTTTTTTGAAGACTTTTACTGAACTTGCTTCTCTGATGTCTATCAGTAGTCTGTTCCACAACTTGGGAGGATAATTTACAAAAGCTGCCTCTCCAATTTTCTTTCGGCTGTTGTTGGGAACCTCTAATAGACTTGCTGCAGATGATCTCAGTGTTCTAGAGGGAATATAGCTAACAGAGTTATTTTTATTATATCTTCCAGGGTTAGGAGTCAAAGATGCTAACAATGATAGGTTTCATAGCCTTGTGCCAGAAGATACAAAAATATTAATACAAATTTCCGCAGAGCGAAAATTTGTCAGGCATTTGCAACATTTATTAGAGCTAATAACTAAATGCAGAAATGTTAGGTATCTTACAATATCATTGAATGGTTGTATTAGAATATGTTGTTACACAGACACATTTTAATATCATTGCTCATCTCACTGATACTTTATCTATCTCCAATAAGAAGTAGAGCTCTGTGAATACTGACTTTCAAATAAATGAAGCAGGATGAAAACTTATTTCATTGTCAGTTTTATTTTTCAAGTTACAACACAAAAACAATCATCTGTGTTTTAAATGGCAAACAACTGATCATGTGAGGACGAACCAACAGTCCAGAGAGGTGTGTGTCTGGGTGTGAAGTGGCGTTCTGGCCTGAATGAGGATAAGGAAAGTGTGTGTGTGTGTGTGTGTGTGTGTGTGTGTCTCTACACACAATTCTTCAGGGAGAATCCGGACACGATATTATTCAATTTAATAACTTTGATAGGAGCAGGTGCTGTGATGACACGTTTGAGATAACAGCGGCCCCTGGGACACAAAATCAAAAAACAAGATTAAACACCATGTAGACAACACTAGATAGTTGATCTGTTAGGAAGTTAACAAGTCTACTTAGGAGCAGGGCCACACCTCAACCACACCTGCAATCACCTGTCAAGACTAAATATACCTGATCAACCCATCATGCTCTGTTTATCTTCCCTTCCCTTCATCTTCCTTCCCTCATCCCTTCATCCTCTCTTTCCTTCCTCCCTCATCTCTTATCTTCACCTCAACCCCTTCCCTCAATGTCCATTCATTATTTCCTCAACATCCAATTTATCAATTTCCATTCAAACCTTTCAATCACATATTGTTTGGGCCTGGTCCTTCCTTGTGAATAGCAAGGTAAATGTTATATGATTTCTCTGTGTGAACTGAATTCCTGGTTCATGATTTTGTTGACATGAATGAACACTGTACCTGAAAGCAGAGTTGGAGTAGCATTCCTTGAAGTAGGTGTAGAACTGGCAAAGAGGATCTGTACTACAGGTCTTCTGACACGTGTCTGGATCATGCATCAACTCAAAGCGAAGGTCAGAACCTTGGAAACTGACTCCTTCATGAGACACTTGAAGCCAACCTGTCAGCAGAGAGGGACAGGGTCAGACTCCCCCTGCTGGCCAAAGCACAGACGTACAACTCTAACAAGTATTACATAATGACAAGATGTAAGTGTCACCTATCTACACATGTTGCAAATCGTCAGAGACTCAGTTCATCATTGATATTTGTTGGATTTATAATGGGTGAATGATACATTTCTTCATAAACGTGTCTGTAAAACAGTTCAGAGTCAGTGTGTGTGGTTTGTGAAGGTCAACAAACACTGTGTCCAGTCTCAGTGTTTTGTTATACATACTGTCATCCATCTGGCAGAAGTGCACCGGTATCCCAGATGTGATTCCCACTTTGGTTCTGGTCACCATTACAGATGGATTTCCCTTCAAGTAACATTGGAAGTTATCACTGCATAAAAAATAAGTTTAGAGAGTTTCGAGAAAACCAAGCAGATTAACATATTTAGCTGAATTTGCAGAACTATATGTTCAACCCCCTATAGGAATGTCAAGATACTGTCCCAGGAACAACAAATAAGGTGTACAGTATATATAGTTACTTTACACTTTCTAATGTTCAAGGTTTTTTTGTTTGCCACATGAGAAGTTAAAGTTTATTTAAGTGCTTGTTTCACACTACCTGATATAAGAGAAATATGTACAGCGTGGTTTATCAGTGCACAGAGCCTGACAGTGTTCAGCAGATGCGGCGGGCAGCTTGTCAATGTCGTGTCCTGGGATGTCAGTGTTTAAGAGAAGCTTTCCCTGGCAAACTGTAAAACACACAGGTAATATAATAAGAAAACATATTGTAAAAGATCTCCCGCAGGATGTTGTGCTTCCATTTGTGCATACCTGGTTTAAAGTATGGAGTTATTTGCAGTTTGTGGGAGAATCCAGATACTGCTCCAACCTCTCTCTTTATAACAGGAGTCCTCGGTACCGACCAGCTGTGTTTAAGGTAACATTTGTATCTTGGAAAGAACAAAGAAACAACACCATCATTTAATGTTAGAACCTGCGATGTTCTGACGTCAGAGATCCACCTCCCTTCTCAATGGATGGATTCACTCAATTCACTCATCACAGGGAAAACCACTCAGCCTGTGAAGTCGCACAATGTCTGTTGCTCTAACCCTAACCCAAGTGTAAGAAAAGACCACATTGTGTCGCTCTAACATCACTGAGGATATCTCAACCACTGACATAAAGTCTGCCTCCAGATCAGGCACCTGTTTAAAGTAGGAACATTTAAATTGAATGAAACATTACGTTACCCAGTTATACCTTACGGTCTCTGTTTTGATGTCGCCATTTAGAAAAGCAAAAAACCGACAGTGAGGGTCCTGCGTGCAGACTCTCTGACACTCTTCAGCACTGGACGTGAACAACGTTTTGTAGTCTGCCCACGGGAAGTCCACGTTCTGGTACAGCTGAGACTGACAAGGTGGTTCTGCCCAGGTGAGAAGACAAAGAGAGTTAAGGAGAGCGTGCCCATACATCACAAATATATAAACTGTTTTTTAGAATGATGTAAAATGTTTGTGAGCTTACCAAGCTCTGAGGGGCAGTTTTTGAGAGAAAAGCCCGAAGTGATACCCTGTAGTGGAGTCCGGACGTTGGGCTTTAGAGAGGGAGTGGACTTGAGGTAGCAGTAGAAGTTCCTGCAGAGAGAAGCATGCATCCATTATCAATAACGTTGAGGTTTGGATGGGGTTAGCTGGAGCTGATGCCAGCATCACATTCACACCTATGGACAATTTAATCTAACCCCAATCTGTATGTTTTTAGGACTTTGGGAGGAAGCCAGAGTACCAATGGAATTACTGACAGGAGAGGGGCACTTCAGGGGTCGATCAGGCTTCAGCTGGGGTCAGTGCCCCCCTGGCTGCACCCCTTGATCCTGCTTTGGCTGTATTCATCTTTAAAACGTTACAGGGCTTCAATGGATTGTATCATGAGTTATGTGATGCGTCAGTGTTAGATACCTGTTATCTCTGGTCCAGTCATGTCGAACAAAGCTAAAGAAGAGACAGGAGGGGTGCTCGGTGCACAGCTGCTGACAGTGCCTTGCATCCGGAGAGTAGAGAAATGTTATATCTGATCCCGGGAAATCCACATTCTCGATTAACTCTTGAGCGCATTCTGAAGAAATGGGAAAAACAAACAAACACAATTACATGTACACATAAACACAGATTTGACTACATATGATACGTGGTAAAAAATGCTTTTCAAACTGTGGCCACAGTCTCGTCAAGTAGTGTATGAGTTACCTTTACTAAAGCAGAGGCTGCAGATAGAGAGCAGACCCAGTAAAATCAAACAGGTTCCCATCTTCTTGTTTTCGCCACAGAGGAAAATAAGATCACTGAAAAGCAACTGCAGCAAAAGGAGGTGTCTCTGCAACTGCACACAGGCCAAGGGGCCGTTGCAACATTTATACATCCGATCTATTTGTACAACTAAGTATTGACACAATCATTGGTTGGTTGACAATGATACAGCCCCTAAATGTGCAATTGTGGAGGTGAGGGGGCTGGGAGAGCACCTTCACCTTCACCACAGAGGATCAATCAGCACAAGTGAGAGCTGTTAGCTGATTGATCCACACGTTTAAAAAGGCAGCAACTGAGCTGCCTCACGGAAGAGGACTCAGAGTACTCAGAACAATATTGTATCATATACCTTCATATTTTAATGTCCTATTTACAGGGAAAGCATGATTTACCACATGCTCTTCATACATAGATTTAAATTTGACTTTGGTTTAAAGGCACTTTAAAAATCTGTGTCAAATCAATTTTTAAGTTAATCCCATGAAAAGCTTTACATAACACAGCACGGTCCTGTGCAGGGACGTGCACACACATTTTGGGGAGCAGGGGATAAAGTGAGAAAAAGTTAAATATAGTATCACATCTCTGACTAGCTTAACAATTTATTTTTATACCCTCACACTCACATCATTGTTAAATACTCAACAGTAGTAGACTGAATAGTGATTAGATGAGGAGCCTACAATCAAAATGATGCAGTCTAAGAAAGGACACTACAGGCAAAAACATTGCTTTTTCTTGTACTTAATTAATTTTGCTTCCATGTCATCTTCTTTCACTCTAATGGAAAGAAAACGTCAAATAACACCATTTAGTTGGTGTTTGTTTTACCCTCTGTCCGTTTGCTAGCAAGACACAAGTTCACTATATATGTTTTTTGTCTTTAGGCTAATTAGCTGTAAACCTGAGGAACTGGTAGATTAGTTCATCAGCACTCAGCTCCACACAAGCAAAGAAAAAACAGTCCAACTGGAACAGGAGCTGGAAGGTGCTGCCTGTCTGACATAACTGTGATGACTGTGTGCTCACTAGTGCACCTTCACCAGCCTCACGATTCAGCAGTCAACGATTCAAATGCACAACAATGCATCTCGATGCATTTCAATGTATTAATCGAGTGAAAAAGTCCGGAGTGACTGTTTTCATACTTTCAGGATCCCTACTGACCCCCTTCAAAAACCGAAAAGAAGACTATCAGACCCCCCCAACTCAAAAAGGAAACACACTAAACATTTCACAAGTGCTGCTGCCACTCAGATGGCAGAGAGACTCTCCAGCTTTCCTTAAATACCCCTCAACATATCACACTCATCACACTCACCTGAGAGGAGAGAGAGAGAGTGAGGAAAAGGAGGAGGAAACAACTAAAGCACGTAACAAAAGGACAAAATGCAGGGACACAGAATTATTTAACCTAAAACCAGTGGATCCAAAGATCAAACTGATTGCATTTTGTTCTCTTCAACCTCTGAATAGAATTTGAAAATTGAATGTCATTGAATAGGTGTCAGATAAAAGATCATATCCTGCAGACTTGCACACACAGAGATGCATGAATGAATCACGAAATATATGTTTTTAGGAAACATAAGAACATGGTAAAATTACATTTAAAATACTTTTTTTTAAAGACTTTTACTGAACTTGCTTCTCTGATGTCTATCAGTCGTCTATTCCACAACTTGGGAGGATAATTTACAAAAGCTGCATCTCCTATTTTCTTTCAGCTGTTGTTGGGAACCTCTAATAGACTTGTTGCAGATGATCTCAGTGTTCTAGAGGGAATATAGCTAACAGAGTTATTTTTCTTCTGGGGTTAGGAGTCACAGATGCTAACAATGATAGGTTTCATAGCCTTGTGCCAGAAGATACAAAAATATTAATAAAAATGTCCAAAAAGCGAAACATTCAGGCATTTGCAACATTTATCATGAATAATTAATACAAGCAGAAATTTTAGGTATCTTATAATATCATTGAATGGTTGTATTAGAATATCTTGTTGCAGAGACACATTTTAATACCATTGCTCATCTCACTGATACTTTATCTCTCTGCAATAAGAAGTAGAGCTCTGTGAATACTGACTTTCAAATAAATGAAGCAGGATGAAAACTTATTTCATTGTCAGTTTTATTTTTCATGTTACAACACAAAAACAATCATCTGTGTTTTAAATGGCAAACAACTGATCATGTGAGGACGAACCAACAGTCCAGAGAGAGGCATGAAGTGTGGGTGTGAAGTCAGATGTGATGTTGCAGCCTGGATAAGGAAAGTGTGTGTGTGTGTGTGTGTGTGTGTGTGTGTGTGTGTGTGTGTGTGTGTGTGTGTGTGTGTGTCTCACTGTTTGTCTCACTGTGTGTCTCTACACACAGTTCTTCAGAATCCGGACACGACATTATTCAATTTATTAACTTTGGGAGGAGCAGGTGCTGTGATGACACGCTTGAGATAACAACGGCGCCTGGGACACAAAATCAACGAACAAGATTAAACACCATGTAGACAACACTAGATAGTTGATCAAACGATATGTAGCATATCATAACCCTCACTCACACATGCCCAAAAAGGTTAGTGTCCTCCCTCTACATCCATACACTGAGGTTTAACTCAACCAAGGAATGAAACATCACGTTACCCAGTTATACCTTATGATCCCTGGTGTGAAGACGTCATTTACAAAAGTAAAGAACCGACAGTGAGGGTCCTGCGTGCAGACCCTCTGACACTCTTCATCACTGGACGTGAACAACGATTTGTAGTTTGGCCCCAGGAAGTCCACGTTCTGGTACAGCTGAGACCGATCAGGTTGTTCTGCCCAGGTGAGAAGACAAAGAGAGTTAAGGAGAGCGTGCCCATACATCACAAATATATAAACTGTTTTTTAGAATGATGTAAAATGTTTGTGAGCTTACGCAGCTCTGAGGTGCAGTTTTTGAGAGAAAAGCCTGAAGTGACACCCTGTAGTGGAATCTGGACGTTGGGCTTTAGAGAGGGAGTGGACTTGAGGTAGCAGTAGAAGTTCCTGCAGAGAGAAGCATGCATCCATTATCTATAACGTTGAGGGTTGGATGGGGTTAGCGGGAGCTGATGCCAGCATCACATTCACACCTATGGACGATTTTATCTAACCCCAATCTGTATGTTTTTGGGACTGTGGGAGGAAGCCAGAGTACCAAGGGAAATACTGACAGGAGAGGGGCACTTCAGGGGTCGATCAGAATTCCGATGGGGTCTGATCCCGGGAAATCCACATTCTCGATGAACTGTTGAGCGCATTCTGAAGAAATGGGAAAAACAAACATAAACACAATTAAATGTACACATAAACACAGATTAAACAGATTTGACTACATATGATATGTGGTAAAAAAGCCTATTAAAACTGTGGCCACAATCTCGTCAAGTAGTGTATGTGTTACTTTGACTAAAGCAGAGGCTGCAGATAGAGAGCAGACCCAGTAAAATCAAACAGGTTCCCATCTTCTTGTTTTCGCCACAGAGGAAAATAAGATCATGAAATGCAACTGTAGTAGAAGAAGGCGTCTCTGCAACTGCACACAGGCCAAGGGGCCGTTGCAACATTTATACATCCGATCTATTTGTACAACTAAGTGTTGACACAATCATTGGTTGGTTGACAATGATACAGCCCCTTAATGTGCAATTGTGGAGGTGAGGGGGCTGGGAGAGCACCTTCGCCTTTACCACAGAGGATCAATCAGCACAAGTGAGAGCTGTTAGCTGATTGATCCACATGGTTAAAAAGGCAGCAACTGAGCTGCCTCACGGAAGAGGACTCAGAGGACTCAGAACAATATTGTATCATATACCTTCATATTTTAATGTCCTATTTACAGGGAATGCATGATTTACCACATGCTCTTCATACATACAATGTTTTTGCCTGTAGTGTCCTGACACTACAGGCAAAAACATTGTTTTTTCGTGTACCTAATTAATTTTGCTTCCATGTCATCTTCTTTCACTCTAATGGAAAGAAAACGTCAAAAAATACACATTTAGTTGGTGTTTGTTTTACACTCTGTCCGTTTGCTAGCAAGACACAAGTTTACTATATATGTTTTTGTCTTTAGGCTAATTAGCTGAGGAACTGGTAGATTAGTTCATCAGCACTCAGCTCCACACAAGCAAAGAAAAAACCGTACAACTGGAACAGGAGCTGGGAGGTGCTGCCTGTCTGACATGACTGATGACTGTGTGCTCACTAATGCACCTTCACCAGCCTCACGATTCCATTACGATTCAGCAGTCAACGATTCGAATGCACAACAATGCATCTCGATGTATTTCAATGTATCACATCTACCATTTCCTATATTACTGCAAATGGCTGCATTTTCATCAGTTAATATCAGTTAATAAAATCAGTCAGACAAACATGAACTCTGTTTTTATTTAGAAAGTGCTTTAAAAAGTATTATGGACTGTTTCTGTTATTACAAGTGTGCTGTAATTTACAAAATAAGGTTTTCAATTCATAAATCAGACTACAACAGTAAGTGTATGACAGTGGTCAGTGCTCTCCACACTGATTTGTCTTTTATCCAGTTTAGACCGGTGTGCTGCACCTAAGGCTTAAAAGGTCAAACTCTGATTATAGCCTTTACTGCATCAAGATGGCACTGTCTGCCCCCCCTAGCAAAAAAACCACTGGACTGAAGTGCATTACTATTAATATTATACTCCTGTTTGTGCACAGCTTCCCTGTAAAACAAGTATATTGATTGAATAAAGAAAACATAAACGATTTATTTTGTTTTTAACGATGTCCCACCACTGAATAATTAGAAAACCACTGCTTCAGGACCAGGACAGACACACACATTAAAGGTCTGGTCCTCCTGAGTCTCTGTTGGAGTCTGCTTCCTCCTCACTCCTCCTCTGACCTGCGCTCACTTTAACAATAAACACTGTTGGGACCTAGTATTTGTGAACTATAGTTGGGCCGACATGTTCAGCCAAAGCATGCAACCACATGTTTCTTAGTTCTGGATACAAACCAGAGCCTCCAGAACTCAGTGACCCAGGGTGCTTCACCTTCACACCTAGGTGTTCAAACTGCCCCTGGACACAGTTTTTGACCATTAATGGTCACTCTGGGCCCCATGACCCATGAGGTCACCAGGCCAATATAAGCCAAGTTCCCGCTCTCTTCTTTTTTCCTACTCACTTCTCCTGGAGGAGAGGTGTAGCTCTCCAGCTCACCCAGCCAGGGAAACTTCCTCCCTACCCAAGCTCTACCAAACTTCAAGCCGGCCTGCCTGGAGCAGACTGCTAAAACTTTCCAAAAGGCAGCGACGCGAGAGCCTGCCTAAGAACTTCAGCACAAGAGCTGCATCGCACAGCAGAACCACAACAACAGAAGCCACAAACCAGCAAGACGTCTTTACTGAACTTTGTCATTGAAAATTCTGTAAAGTCAAGCACATGTCATACAGTTGTCTCTTGGTAAGTTTAATTCGCACCTGCAGGTGGACTCAGAGTACAAATCACCAGAAGGACATTATACAATGAGCAAAGATCTAGAGGAGAATGAACATTTTTCTACACTACAAGCCCCTCCCTAAGAGGAGCAAAAGGTTATCAATCAGCCTCTTTGATGTACGATCAGGCTGGGCAGACATCCTGTCTCCATCTCTGTCCCAGCCCCCTGGAGTGACTTCTGACATGTACCATCTGTCTCAGAGACCCCTTATCTTCGTTTACAAGACAAAAGACCCCCGTCCTGTATACACGTAAGAGATCCCTACACCCATCTACTCAAACCCCTTGAGTGATCCCTGCAGTGACCATTTGTCCAGTGTCACACAAAGGGAGGAAGCCATAAACATCTATTACCTTAAGCAACACTCGTAAAGTTTAAGTTAACCCACGAGAACCACATCTGTTCATTCATCTTTCTACATACATGTCTGTTTCTTCTATTAATCATTACACAAATGCAGAAACGCCCAATACAACTTCAAACAGCATATCAACCTTCCCCCTTTTCGTGGACGGGTAACACAATTGGGCTTAATAATTACACTAGGCTAAACAAAGACTGTTCAATTCTATTCATGTGATGTTTATAAGTTTGATTTGTGTTGTTGGGATATTTGCTAATAAGTTACTTGAAAGTTAATGTTAGTTATGTTATGCTCTTTAGTCTTTTTTTGCATGCAACTAACCACTTTCTCTAACCTGGCACCAACACCTCACACATCTCCCCAAACTTAACACATACATGTGATCTCAGCCACATGATCCCAACACTCCAGGGGGTCTTTGGTCTTCATAGTGACAAGTCGCCATTTTGAAAGCACAATCACTCACATGTATACACACACACACACACACACACACACACACACACATCTGTATATAGTAAGTACAACTTAAATAGTTTATGTTTTTATACTTTTATTATCTTCAAAATAAATGTTTTTCTTTAACAAATGTTGTCTTCATTAATGTTGCATAAGTGTGAATTTTACCATCCTCTACACTGTCAAGAACTCCATATCTTTCAACTTTGCTAACTACCTATAGTTATTAGTTATTAATTTAATTATTAATCAGAGTTCCAAATTTGTAGTTAGTACTTTCATGAGACTTATTCAATAAATTGGCTATCTTGTCCCTTCCTTTGAAGGGTGGTGCCCCGAGGTAACTTGAATCAATTAAAGTTACATTTAATATTATGTTTAATATTAATCCTCAATATTTTTTCTGATTACCAAA
The DNA here is from genome assembly GCF_009819705.1 of Hippoglossus hippoglossus. Classification (NCBI taxonomy): domain Eukaryota; kingdom Metazoa; phylum Chordata; class Actinopteri; order Pleuronectiformes; family Pleuronectidae; genus Hippoglossus; species Hippoglossus hippoglossus. The sequence goes on from NC_047161.1 coordinate 15,000,368, forward strand.
TTTATTGAATGCCCAAAGGCACACCATTTAATGGTATCACGCTTAAGGTTTAATATTCACAACAACACCATCACTGATCACAAGTTATTAGGACACGTACAGGACTGACGTTTACTTTGTATTGGTTTGATTCACTCTGGAGTTCATGAGACATGTTTCAACCTGCTACACAACAGGAGATGTAACATGACGCACAAAGTCAGGACAACAGGGTTAAGATGAAACGTGGTGTTTTAAAGGCCCCATATTTTACACCTTTCCTGGAATTTAATTTGAGGTATTGGTACCGCTAAAATCATATATCAGTGGATTAAAGTAAAAAAAACTGTTGCAATGTGTATTTCCAAGTCCACTCTCCTGCTTCTCTCTGGAGCTGCAGACAGAACAGGCTGTTTTCACCTGCCTCTTAAGCCTCTCCTCTGATTGGCTGACTGCACATTGAGTGAAACGTGACCAGGCCGATCACCAGTCTCATTCTGGTGCATTGACTCTCTCTTGTAAACACAGCTGAAAGTCACGTTGGTGTTTGCATGCCGCTATAGAAAGCCACATATTTACAGTCGGTTACAACAGGATGTTTCTGAACGGCTTCAGCTCCACACAAGCAAATAAAAAACAGCACAACTGGAACAGGAGCTGGGAGGTGCTGCCTGTCTGACATGACTGATGACTGTGTGCTCACTAGTGCACCTTCACCAGCCTTATGATTCCATGACGATTCAGCAGTCAGCGATTCAAATGCACAACAATGCATCTCGATGCATTTCAATGTATTAATCGAGTGAAAAAGTCCGGAGTGAATGTTTGCATACTTTGAGGATCCCTACTGACCCTCTTCAAAAACCGAAAAGAAGACTATCAGACCCCCCCAACTCAAAAGGAAACACACTAAACATTTCACAATTGCTGCTGCCACTCAGATGGCAGAGAGACTCTCCAGCTTTCCTTAAATACCCCTCCACATAATCACACTCATCACACTCACCTGAGAGGAGAGAGAGAGTGAGGAAAAGGAGGAGGAAACAACTAAAGCACGTAACAAAAGGACAAAATGCAGGGACACAGAATTATTTAACCTAAAACCAGTGGATCCAAAGATCAAACTGATTGCATTTTGTTCTCTTCAACCTCTGAATAGAATTTGAAAATTGAATGTCATTGAATAGGTGTCAGATAAAAGATCATATCCTGCAGACTTGCACACACAGAGATGCATGAATGACTCACGAAATATATATGTTTTTAGGAAACATAAGAACATGGTAAAATTACATTTAAAATACTTTTTTTTAAAGACTTTTACTGAACTTGCTTCTCTGATGTCTATCAGTAGTCTATTCCACAACTTGGGAGGATAATTTACGAAAGCTGCGTCTCCTATTTTCTTTCGGCTGTTGTTGGGAACCTCTAATAGACTTGTTGCAGATGATCTCAGTGTTCTAGAGGGAATATAGCTAACATAGTTATTTTTCTTCTGGGGTTAGGAGTCACGGATGCTAACAATGATAGGTTTCATAGCCTTGTGCCAGAAGATACAAAAATATTAATAAAAATGTCCAAAAAGCGAAACTGTCAGGCATTTGCAACATTTATCATGAATAATTAATACAAGCAGAAATGTTAGGTATCTTATAATGTCATTGAATGGTTGTATTAGAATATCTTGTTGCAGAGACACATTTTAATACCATTGCTCATCTCACTGATACTTTATCTCTCTGCAATAAGAAGTAGAGCTCTGTGAATACTGACTTTCAAACAAATGAAGCAGGATGAAAACTTATTTCATTTATTTTTCATGTTACAACACAAAAACAATCATCTCTGTTTTAAATGGCAAACAACTGATCATGTGAGGACCAACCAACAGTCCAGAGAGAGGCATGAAGTGTGGGTGTGAAGTCAGATGTGATGTTGCAGCCTGAATGAGGATAAGGAAAGTGTGTGTGTGTGTGTGTGTGTGTGTGTGTGTGTGTGTGTGTGTGTGTGTGTGTGTGTGTGTGTGTGTGTGTGTGTGTGTGTGTGTGTGTGTGTGTCTCTACACACAGTTCTTCAGAATCCGGACACGACATTATTCAATTTATTAACTTTGGGAGGAGCAGGTGCTGTGATGACACGCTTGAGATAACAACAGCGCCTGGGACACAAAATCAACGAACAAGATTAAACACCATGTAGACAACACTAGATAGTTGATCTAATAGGAAGTTAACAAGTCTACTTAGGAGCAGGGCCAAACCTCAACCACACCTGCAATCACCTGTCAAAATTAAATACACTTGATCAACCCATCATGCTATGTTTTTCTTCTCTTCCCTTCATACATCCTTACACACATCCCTTCATCTTCCTTCCCTCATCCCTTCAAACTCTCTTTCCTTCCTCCCTCATCTCTTATCTTCACCTCAACCCCTTCCCTCAATGTCCATTCATTATTTCCTCAACATCCAATTTATCAATTTCCATTCAAACCTTTCAATCACATATTGTTTGGGCCTGGTCCTTCCTTATAGCAAGGTAAATGTTATATGATTTCTAAGTGTGAACTGAATTCCTGGTTCATGATTGTGTTGACATGAATGAACACTGTACCTGAAATCAGAGTTGGAGTAGGATTCATTGAAGTAGGTGTAGAACTGGCAAAGAGGATCTGTACTGCAGGTCCTCTGACACGTGTCTGGATCATCCATCGACTCAAAGCGAAGGTCAGAACCTTGGAAACTGACTCCTTCATGAGACACTTGAAGCCAACCTGTCAGCAGAGAGGGACAGGTTCAGACTCCCCCTGCTGGCCAAAGCACAGACATACTACTCTAACAAGTATTACATAATAACGAGATGTAAGTGTCACCTATCTACACATGTTGCAAAACGTCAGAGACTCAGTTCATCATTGATATTTGTTGGATTTATAATGGGTGAATGATACATTTCTTCATAGACGTGTGTGTAAAACAGTTCAGAGCCAGTGTGTGTGGTTTGTGACGGTCAACAAACACTGTGTCCAGTCTCAGTGTTTTGTTATACATACTGTCATCCATCTGGCAGAAGTGCACCGGTATCCCAGATGTGACTCCCACTTTGGCTCTGGTCCCCATTAAAGATGGATTTCCCTTCAAGTAACATTGGAAGTTATCACTGCATAAAAAAATAATCAATAGAAATATGTCTGAGTTTAGAGAAAGTCAAGCAGATTAACATATTTAGCTGAATTTGCAGAAACATATGTTCAACCCACTATAGGACCGTCAAGAAACTGTCCCAGGACCAACAAATAAGGTGATATATATATATATATATACAGTTACTTTACACTTTCTAATGTTGAAGGTTTTTCTGTTTGCCACATGAGAAGTTAAAGTTTATTGAAGTTCTTGTTTCACACTAACTCGTATAAGAGAAATATGTACAGCGTGGTTTATCAGTGCACAGAGCCCGACAGTGTTCAGCAGAGGCGGCGGGCAGCTTGTCAATGTCGTGTCCTGGGATGTCAGTGTTTAAGAGAAGCTCACCCTGGCAAACTGTAAAACACACAGGTAATATAACAAGAAAACATATTGTAAAAGACCTCCCGCAGGATGTTGTGCTTCCACCTGTGCATACCTGGTCCAAAGTATTGAGGTATTTGCAGTTTGTGGGAGAATCCAGATACTGCTCCAACTTCTCTCTTTATAAAAGGAGTCCTCGATACCGACCAGTTGTGTTTAAGGTGACATTTGTATCTGGGAAAGAACAAAGAAACAACACCATCATTTAATGTTAGAACCTGCGATGTCACTCAACCCTCCTGACGCCAGAGATCCTCCCTTCTCATTGGATGGATTCAATGAAGTCACTCATCACAAGGGAAACTACTCAGTCTGTGAAGTCGCACAATGTCTGTTGCTCTAACCCTATTTTCACCTTTATAAATTGAGGGTTTATTTTGAACGATTTAAACAAGTGATGTTATTGAGGTTGAATGATGGGAAATGTAGGATCCAGATGTTTTCATGGTTGACAAGCAAGGGACTAAGAGACTGATGCTTTAAACAGAGAACATGTTACTTCTGCCACTAGGGGTCTCTCAATCAAAACAACAACAAAGGTCCTTATTAATGGAGAAAATACTACATTTGTGGGTTTCTCTCCAAGCTTGCCCGTGATTCACAAGGCCTTCTGGGTACCCCTAGGTTCGAAGAGAGGGTCTGAAAAATCTCTGTTTCGATGGCTATAAAGCCCTACCCCTTAGCCCCAACAGGTATTGGGACAGCATACCCCTACACGTGAATGCCCAACAGGAAGGGGAAGGGCTAAGGGGCGAAATGGGATTGGGCCTAAGAGTCTGCTTCTTTAAACGGACAACATGTAACTTCGGCCACTAGGGGTCTCTCAATCAAAACAAAAACAAAAGATCTTGTTTGATGACTCCGTGAAGCAGCATAGGATCATGGGAGTTTTTGTCTTCACCACCATTGCCAAAGAAAATCTACCTGACGTGACTGAGACGCAAAATAATGGATGAGGTCATGTGATAAATTGTTATTCACGTCAAGCACCAAAAAGCAAAGACTACTTGTGACCATTACGAGTGACCAATACAGACTGCGAAAGGATTTTGCTTCATTAAACGTTGTTTGCTCTGGACATTGTAGCAGGGACAATGTAAAGCTGATATGACTCAATTAGAAGGAGACCAAACGATATGTAGCATATCATAACCCTCACTCACACATGCCCAAAAAGGTTAGTGTCCTCCCTCTACATCCCTCCACTGAGGTTTAACTCAACCAAGGAATGAAACATAACGTTACCCAGTTATACCTTATGATCCCTGGTGTGAAGACGTCATTTACAAAAGTAAAAAACCGACAGTGAGGGTCCTGCGTGCAGACCCTCTGACACTCATCATCACTGGACGTGAACAACGATTTGTAGTCTGCCCCCAGGAAGTCCACGTTGTGGTACAGCTGAGACCGATCAGGTGGTTCTGCCCAGGTGAGAAGACAAAGAGAGTTAAGGAGAGCGTGCCCATACATCACAAATATATAAACTGTTTTATAGAATGATGTAAAATGTTTGTGAGCTTACGCAGCTCTGACGTGCAGTTTTTGAGAGAAAAGCCCGAAGTGACACCCTGTAGTGGAATCTGGACGTTGGGCTTTAGAGAGGGAGTGGACTTGAGGTAGCAGTAGAAGTTCCTGCAGAGAGAAGCATGCATCCATTATCTATAACGTTGAGGGTTGGATGGGGTTAGCTGGAGCTGATGCCAGCATCACATTCACACCTATGGACAATTTTATCTAACCCCAATCTGTATGTTTTTAGGACTGTGGGAGGAAGCCTGAGTACCAAGGGAAATACTGACAGGAGAGGGGCACTTCAGGGGTCGATCAGAATTCCGATGGGGTCTGATCCCGGGATATCCACATTCTCGATGAACTGTTGAGCGCATTCTGAAGAAATGGGAAAAACAAACATAAACACAATTAAATGTACACATAAACACAGATTAAACAGATTTGACTACATATGATATGTGGTAAAAAAGCCTATTAAAACTGTGGCCACAATCTCGTCAAGTAGTGTATGTGTTACTTTGACTAAAGCAGAGGCTGCAGATAGAGAGCAGACCCAGTAAAATCAAACAGGTTCCCATCTTCTTGTTTTCGCCACAGAGGAAAATAAGATCATGAAATGCAACTGTAGTAGAAGAAGGCGTCTCTGCAACTGCACACAGGCCGAGGGGCCGTTGCAACATTTATGCATCCGATCTATTTGTACAACTAAGTGTTGACACAATCATCGGTTGGTTGACAATGATACAGCCCCTTAATGTGCAATTGTGGAGGTGAGGGGGCTGGGAGAGCACCTTCACCTTTACCACAGAGGATCAATCAGCAAAAGTGAGAGCTGTTAGCTGATTGATCCACACGGTTAAAAAGGCAGCAACTGAGCTGCCTCACGGAAGAGGACTCAGAGGACTCAGAACAATATTGTATCATATACCTTCATATTTTAATGTCCTATTTACAGGGAATGCATGATTTACCACATGCTCTTCATACATAGATGTAAATTTGACTTTGGTTTATAGGCACTTTAAAAATCTGTTTAAAATATATTTTTTAAGTTAATCCCATGAAAAGCTTTACATAACACAGCACGGTCCTGTGCAGGGACGTGCACACACATTTTGGGGAGCAGGGGCTAAAGTGAGAAAAAGTTAAATATAGTATCACATCTCTGACTAGCCTAACAATTTATTTTAATACACTCACATCATTGTTAAATACTCAAGAGTAGTAGAATGAATAGTGATTAGATGAGGAGCCTACAATCAAAATGATGCAGTCTAAGGCAGGACACTACAGGCAAAAACATTGTTTTTTCGTGTACCTAATTAATTTTGCTTCCATGTCATCTTCTTTCACTCTAATGGAAAGAAAACGTCAAAAAATACACATTTAGTTGGTGTTTGTTTTACCCTCTGTCCGTTTGCTAGCAAGACATAAATTCACTATATATGTTTTTGTCTTTAGGCTAATTACCTGAGGAACTGGTAGATTAGTTCATCAGCACTCAGCTCCACACAAGCAAAGAAAAAACCGTACAACTGGAACAGGAGCTGGGAGGTGCTGCCTGTCTGACATGACTGTGATGACTGTGTGCTCACTAGTGCACCTTCACCAGCCTCACGATTCAGCAGTCAACGATTCGAATGCACAACAATGCATCTCGATGTATTTCAATGTATCACATCTACAATTTCCTATATTATTGCAAATGGCTGCATTTTCATCAGTTAATATCAGTTAATAAAATCAGTCAGACAAACATGAACTCTGTTTTTATTTAGAAAGTGCTTTAAAAAGTATTATGGACTGTTTCTGTAATTACAAGTGTGCTGTAATTTACAAAATAAGGTTTTCAATTCATAAATCAGACTACAACAGTAAGTGTATGACAGTGGTCAGTGCTCTCCACACTGATTTGTCTTTTATCCAGTTTAGACCGGTGTGCTGCACCTAAGGCTTAAAAGGTCAAACTCTGATTATAGCCTTTACTGCATCAAGATGGCACTGCCTGGCCCTGCCTGCCCCCCCCCCCAGGAAAGCCACTTGACTGAGGTGCATTACTATTAATATTAATATTATACTCCTGTTTGTGCACAGCTTCCCTGTAAAACAAATATATTGATTGAATAAAGAAAACTTAAACGATTTAGTTTGTTATTAGCGATGTCCCACCACTGAATAATTAGAAAACCACTGCTTCAGGACCAGGACAGACACACACATTAAAGGTCCGGTCCTCCTGAGTCTTTGTCGGAGTCTGCTTCCTCCTCACTCCTCCTCTGACCTGCGCTCACTTTACACTTTAACAATAAACACTGTTGGGACCGAGTACCTGTGAACTATAGTTGGGCCGACATGTTCAGCCAAAGCATGCAACCACATGTTTCTTAGTTCTGGATACAAACCAGAGCCTCCAGAACTCAGTGACCCAGGGTGCTTCAACTTCACACCTAGGTGTTAAAACTGCACCTGGACACAATGTTTGACCACTAATGGTCACTCTGGGCCCCATGACCCATGAGGTCACCAGGCCAATATAAGCCCAGTTCCCTCTCTCTTCCTTTTTTTTCCTACTCACTTCTCTTGGAGGAGAGGTGTAGCTCTCCAGCTCACCCAGCCAGGGAAACTTCCTCCCTACCCAAGCTCTACCAACCTTCAAGCCGGCCTGCCTGGAGCAGACTGCTAAAACTTTCCAAAAGGCAGCGACGCGAGAGCCTGCCTAAGAACTTCAGCACAAGAGCTGCATCGCACAGCAGAACCACAACAACAGAAGCCACAAACCAGCAAGACGTCTTTACTGGACTTCAAACAGCATATCAACCTTTTCCCCCTTTTTCGTGGACGGGTAACACAACTGGGCTTAATAATTGCACTTGGTTAAACAAAGACTGTTCAATTCTATTCATGTGATGTTTATAAGTTTGATTTGTGTTGTTGTGATATTTGCTAATAAGTTACTTGAAAGTTAATGTTAGTTATGTTATGCTCTTCAGTCTTTTTTTGCATGCAACTAACCACTTTCTCTAACCTGGCACTAACACCTCACACATCTCCCCAAACTTAACACATACATGTGATCTCAGCCACATGATCCCAACACTCCAGGGGGTCTTTGGTCTTCATAGTGACCAGTCTCCATTTTTAAAGCACAATCACTCACATATATACACACACACACACACACACACATACGCATACTCACAAACACATCTGTATATAGTAAGTACAACTTTAGTAGTTTGTGTTTTTGTACTTTATCTTCATAATAAATGTTTTTCTTTAACAAATGTTGTCTTCATTAATGTTGCATAAGTGTGAATTTTACCATCCTCTACACTGTCGAACTCCATATCTTTCAACTTTGCTAACTACCTATATGGTAATTTTGGTTATAGTTATCAATTAAATTATCCTCTTTCCTCCCTCCCTCATCTCCTATCTTCACCTCAATGTTCATTCATTATTTCCTCAACATCCAATTTATCAATTTCCATTTGAACCTTTCAATCACATATTGTTTGGGCCTGGTCCTTCCTTGTGAATAGCAAGGTAAATGTTACATGATTTCTCTGTGTGAACTGAATTCCTGGTTCATGATTTTGTTGACATGAATGAACACTGTACCTGAAATCAGAGTTGGAGTAGGATTCATTGAAGTAGGTGTAGAACTGGCAAAGAGGATCTATAGTACAGGTCCTCTGACACGTGTCTGGATCGTCCATCGACTCAAAGCGAAGGTCAGAACCTTGGAAACTGACTCCTTCATGAGACACTTGAAGCCAACCTGTCAGCAGAGAGGGACAGGGTCAGACTCCCCCTGCTGGCCAAAGCACAGACGTACAACTCTAACAAGTATTACATAATAACCAGATGTAAGTGTCACCTATCTAAACATGTTGCAAAACGTCAGAGACTCAGTTCATCATTGATATTTGTTGGATTTATAATAGGTGAATGATACAATTCTTCATAAAAGTTTGTATAAAACAGTTCAGAGCCAGTGTGTGTGGTTTGTGACGGTCAACGAACAGTGTTTCCAGTCTCAGTGTTGGTTTGTGATACATACTGTCATCCATCTGGCAGAAGTGCACCGGTATCCCTGATGTGACTCCCACTTTGGTTCTGGTCACCAATACAGATGGATTTCCCTTCAAGTTACATTGGACGTTATCACTGCATCAAAAGGAATCAATTGAAATATGTCTGAGTTTAGAGAAAACCAAGCACATTAACATATTTAGCTGAAATTGCAGAACCATTCATCAACCCCCTATAGGACCGTCAAGAAACTGTTCCAGGAACAACAAACAAGGTGATATATATAGACAATATATGCACTTACTTTACACATTCTAATGTTGAAGGTTTTTCTGTTTGCCACATGAGAAGTTAAAGTTTATTTAAGTGCTTGTTTCACACTAACTCGTATAAGAGAAATATGTACAGCGTGGTTTATCTCTGTTTCGATGGCTATAAAGCCCTACCCCTTAGCCCCAACAGGTATTGGGACAGCATACCCCGACACGTGAACGTGCAACAGGAAGGGGAAGGGGCGAAATGGGATTGGGCCTAAGAGTCTGCTTCATTAAATGGACAACATGTAACTTCGGCCACTAGGGGTCTCTCAATCAAAACAAAAACAAAAGATCTTGTTTGATGACTCCGTGAAGCAGCATAGGATCATGGGAATGGTTGTCTTCACCACCATTGCCAAAGAAAATCTACCTGACGTGACTGATACGCAAAATAATGGATGAGGTCATGTGATAAATTTGTATTCACGTCAAGCACCAAACAGCAAAGACTACTTGTGACCATTACGAGTGACCAATACAGACTGAGAAAGGTTTTTCCTTTGTTAAACATTGTTTGCTCTGGACATTATAGCAGGGACGGGTAAAGCAGGTATGACGCAATTAGAAGGCGACCAAACGATATGTTGCATATCATAACCCTCACTCACACATGCCCAAAAAGGTTAGTGTCCTCCCTCTACATCCCTCCACTGAGGTTTATCTCAACCAATGACATAAACTCTGCCTTCAAAGGAGGAACATTTAAATTAAATGAAACATTACGTTACCCAGTTATACCTTATGGTCTCTGGTGTGAAGACGCCATTTACAAAAGTAAAGAACAGACAGTGAGGGTCCTGCGTGCAGACCCTCTGACACTCTTCATCACTGGACATGAACAACGATTTGTAGTCTGCCCCCACGAAGTCCACGTTGTGGTACAGCTGAGACCGATCAGGTTGTTCTGCCCAGGTGAGAAGACAAAGAGAGTTAAGGAGAGCGTGCCCATACATCACAAATATATAAACTGTTTTTTAGAATGATGTAAAATGTTTGTGAGCTTACGCAGCTCTGAGGTGCAGTTTTTGAGAGAAAAGCCCGAAGTGATACCCTGTAGTGGAGTCCGGACGTTGGGCTTTAGAGAGGGAGTGGACTTGAGGTAGCAGTAGAAGTTCCTGCAGAGAGAAGCATGCATCCATTATCTATACAGCTGAGGGTTGGATGGGGTTAGCTGGAGCTGATGCCAGCATCACATTCACACCTATGGACAATTTAATCTCACCCCAATCTGTATGTTTTTTGGACTGTGGGAGGAAGCCAGAGTACTCAGAGAAAACTGACTAGGACATGAGGAGAAGCAATTTACTTATCAAACATTTTTATGGGTGTGACATGTTCTGGTGTGTGACAGGGCCTGATAACAAATATATGAAAAAACGATGTAAAGAAATCGTTGAGAATTGGTCACGATTGGTCTCAGTGGCCGACGTAGGATTTTTGAAAATCAGGGGCGATAAAGGGGCCACAATTTACACAGAGGGGCTAATGTCCAACATCCATGCACAATTCCTGATTCAGTAAGGTGCTCATTCCTTGTTTACTGTTAGCTCTACAGCTTTGAGCAAAGCCACATATCATTGAATATATGACGTCTTCAAATACACTGTTAATTAAAAAAAGATTACAAAATAAAAATTATTTAAACGAAATCGGCATATTTATTGTTATTATTATTTGTAGATTGTTTAAAAGAAAAATACTGACAAGAGAGGGGCACTTCAGGGGTCGATCAGGCTTCAGCTGGGGTCAGTGCCCCCCTGGCTGCAGCCCTTGATCTGACCCTGCTTTGGCTGTATTCATCTTTAAAACATTACAGGGCTTCAATGGATTGTATCATGAGTTATGTGATGCGTCAGTGTTAGATACCTCTTATCTCTGGTCCAGTCATGTCGAACAAAGGTAAAGAAGAGACAGGAGGGGTGCTCGGTGCACAGCTGCTGACAGTGCCTTGCATCCGGAGAGTAGAGAAATGTTATATCTGATCCTGGGAAATCCACATTCTCGATTAACTCTTGAGCGCATTCTGAAGAAATGGGAAAAACAAACAAACACAATTAAATGTACACATAAACACAGATTAAACAGATTTGACTACATATGTGGTAAAAAAAAAGGCTGTCAAAACTGTGGCCACAGTCTCGTCAAGTAGTGTATGTGTTACCTTGACTAAAGCAGAGGCTGCAGAAAGAGAGCAGAGCCTGTAAAATCAAACAGGTTCACATCTTGAGGGACAGGGTCAGACTCCCCCTGCTGGCCAAAGCACAGACATACTACTCTAACAAGTATTACATAATAACCAGATGTAAGTGTCACCTATCTACAGATGTTGCAAAACGTCAGAGACTCAGTTCATCATTGATATTTGTTGGATTTATAATGGGTGAATGATTCATTTCTTCATAAACATGTGTGTAAAACAGTTCAGAGTCAGTGTGTGTGGTTTGTGATGGTCAACAAACACTGTGTCCAGTCTCAGTGTCTTGTGATACATACTGTCATTCATCTGGCAGAAGTGCACCGGTATCCCAGATGTGACTCCCACTTTGGCTCTGGTCCCCATTAAAGATGGATTTCCCTTCAAGTTACATTGGAAGTTATCACTGCATAAAAAAATAATCAATAGAAATATGTCACAGCTGCTGACAGTGCCTTGGATCCGGAGAGTAGAGAAATGTTATATCTGATCCCGAGAAATCCACATTCTCGATTAACTCTTGAGCGCATTCTGAAGAAATGGGAAAAACAAACAAACACAATTAAATGTACACATAAACACAGATTTGACTACATATGTGGTAAAAAAAAAGGCTGTCAAAACTGTGGCCACAGTCTCGTCAAGTAGTGTATGTGTTACCTTGACTAACGGAGAGGCTGCAGATAGAGAGCAGACCCAGTAAAATCAAACAGGTTCCCATCTTCTTGTTTTCACCACAGAGGAAAATAAGATCACTGAAAAGCAACTGCAGTAGAAGAAGGCGTCTCTGCAACTGCACACAGGCCAAGGGGCCGTTGCAACATTTATACATCCGATCTATTTGTACAACTAAGTGTTGACACAATCATTGGTTGGTTGACAATGATACAGCCCCTTAATGTGCAATAACCAAGAAAAACTGAAATAAAAAACTCATGCACAATAGTGTATCATATACCTTCAAATTTTAATGTCCTATTTTCAGGGAATGCATGATTTACCACATGCTCTTCATATATGGATTTAAATTTGACTTTGGTTTAAAGGCACTTTAAAAATCGGTGTCAAATCAATTTTTAAGTTAATCCCATGAAAAGCTTTACATAACACAGCACGGTCCTGTGCAGGGACGTGCACACACATTTTGGGGAGCAGGGGCTAAAGTGAGAAAAAGTTAAATATAGTATCACATCTCTGACTAGCTTAACAATTTATTTTAATACCCTCACACTCACATAATTGTTAAATACTCAAGAGTAGTAATATGAGGAGTGATTAGATGAGGAGCCTACAATCAAAATGATGCAGTTTAAGGCAGGACACTACAGGCAAAAACATTGTTTTTTCTTGTACTTAATTAATTTTGCTTTCATGTCATCTTCTTTCAATCAAATGGAAAGAAAACGTGACAAAATACACATTTAGTTGGTGTTTGTGTTACCCTCTGTCCGTTTGCTAGCAAGACACAAGTTCACTATATTTGTGTTTGTCTTTAGGCTAATTACCTGAGGAACTGGTAGATTAGTTCATCAGCACTCAGCTCCACACAAGCAAAGAAAAAACAGTCCAACTGGAACAGGAGCTGGGAGGTGCTGCCTGTCTGACATGACTGTGATGACTGTGTGCTCACTAGTGCACCTTCACCAGCCTCACGATTCAGCAGTCAACGATTCAAATGCACAACAATGCATCTCGATGCATTTCAATGTATCACATCTACAATTTCCTATATTATGGCACATGGCTGGATTTTCATCAGTTAATATCAGTTAATAAAATCAGTCAGACAAACATGAACTCTGTTTTTATTTAGAAAGTGCTTTAAAAAGACTGTTTCTGTTATTAAAAGGTGTTCTGTAATTTACAAAATAAGGTTTTCAATTCATAAATCAGACTACAACAGTAAGTGTATGACAGTGGTCAGTGCTCTCCACACTGATTTATGTGTTTTTTTCAAGTTTCTCCAAGTTTTAGCAGGACAGTCGGCCAATGTAGGAGTAACATCCCGAGTTACAGTACGGAGTCTCTCAGCCCCACCCAGCGAGAAGAGTGCGAATTCATGATGACATCTTCGGAGAGGAAGTACGAAACGCGACGTTTCAATAACATACTTCTTAGAATAGACTGAGTGAAAAAGCCCGGAGTGACTGTTTTCATACTCTGAGGATCCCTACTGACACCCTTCAAAAACCAAAAAGAAGACTATCAGACCCCCCAAACTCAAAACAAAAAACACAAACATTTCACGAGTGCTGCTGCCACTCAGATGGCAGAGAGACTCTCCAGCTTTCCTTAAATACCCCTCCACATATCACACTCATCACACTCAGCTGAGAGGAGAGAGAGAGTGAGGAAAAGGAGGAGGAAACAACTAAAGCACGTAACAAAAGGACAAAATGCAGGGACACCGAATTATTTAACCTAAAACCAGTGGATCCAAAGATCAAACTGATTGCATTTTGTTCTCTTCAACCTCTGAATAGAATTTGAAAATTGAATGTCATTGAATAGGTGTCAGATAAAAGATCACATCCTGCAGACTTGCACACACAGAGATGTATGAATGAATCACGAGATATATATCTTTTTAGGAAACATAAGAACATGGTAAAATTACGTTTAAAAGACTTTTTTTTAAAGACTTTTACTGAACTTGCTTCTCTGATGTCTATCAGTAGTCTGTTCCACAACTTGGGAGGATAATTTACAAAAGCTGCGTCTCCAATTTTCTTTCAGCTGTTGCTGGGAACCTCTAATAGACTTGCTGCAGATGATCTCAGTGTTCTAGAGGGAATATAGCTAACAGAGTTATTTTTCTTATATCTTCTAGGGTTAGGAGTCACAGATGCTAACAATGATAGGTTTCATAGCCTTGTGCCAGAAGATACAAAAAATTCCAAAAATTCCAAAAAGCGAAACTGTCATTCATTTATCATGAATAATTAATACAAGCAGAAATTGTAGGTATCTTATAATGTCATTGAATGGTTGTATTTGAATATCTTGTTGCAGAGACACATTTTAATATTATTGCTCATCTCACTGATACTTTATCTATCTCCAATAAGAAGTAGAGCTCTGTGAATACTGACTTTCAAATAAATGAAGCAGGATGAAAACTTATTTCATTGTCAGTTTTATTTTTCAAGTTACAACACAAAAACAATCATCTGTGTTTTAAATGGCAAACAACTGATCATGTGAGGATGAACCAACAGTCCAGAGAGGTGTGTGTCTGGGTGTGAAGTCAGATGTGATGTTGCAGCCTGAATGAGGATAAGGAAAGTGTGTGTGTGTGTGTCTCTACACACAGCTCTTCAGGGAGAATCCGGACACGACATTATTCAATTTATTAACTTTGGGAGGAGCAGGTGCTGTGATGACACGCTTGAGATAACAGCGGCCCCTGGGACACAAAATCAACGAACAAGATTAAACACCATGTAGACAACAGTAGATAGTTGATCTGTTAGGAAGTTAACAAGTCTACTTAGGAGCAGGGCCAAACCTCAACCACACCTGCAATCACCTGTCAAGACTAAATATACCTGATCAACCCATCATGCTCTGTTTTTCTTTCCATCCCTTCATCAATCCTTTCACACATCCCTTCATCTTCCTTCCCTCATCCCTTCATCCTCTTTCCTTCCTCCCTCATCTCTTATCTTCACCTCAACCCCTTCCCTCAATGTCCAATGTTATTAATTAAATTATCCTCTTTCCTCTTTCCTCCCTCCCTCCTCTCCTATCTTCATCTCAATGTCCATTCATTATTTCCTCAACATCCAATTTATCAATTTCCATTCAAACCTTTCAATCACATATTGTTTGGGCCTGGTCCTTCCTAGTGAAGATCAAGTTAAATGTTATATGATTTCTCTGTGTGAACTGAATTCCTGGTTCATAATTTTGTTGACATGAATGAACACTGTACCTGAAAGCAGAGTTGGAGTAGGATTCATTGAAGTAGGTGTAGAACTGGCAAAGAGGATCTATAGTACAGGTCCTCTGACACGTGTCTGGATCATCCATCGACTCAAAGCGAAGGTCAGAACCTTGGAAACTGACTCCTTCATGAGACACTTGAAGCCAACCTGTCAGCAGAGAGGGACAGGGTCAGACTCCCCCTGCTGGCCAAAGCACAAACATACTACTCTAACAAGTATTACAAAATAACCAGATGTAAGTGTCACCTATCTACACATGTTGCAAAACGTCAGAGACTCAGTTCATCATTGATATTTGTTGGATTTATAATGGGTGAATGATTCATTTCTTCATAGACGTGTGTGTAAAACAGTTCAGAGTCAGTGTGTGTGGTTTGTGATGGTCAACAAACACTGTGTCCAGTCTCAGTGTTTTGTTATACATACTGTCATCCATCTGGCAGAAGTGCACCGGTATCCCAGATGTGACTCCCACTTTGGCTCTGGTCCCCATTACAGATGGATTTCCCTTCAAGTAACATCGGAAGTTACGATTGCATAAAAAATAAGTTTAGAGAGTTAAGAGAAAACCAAGCAGATTAACATATTTAGCTGAATTTGCAGAACCATACGATCAACCCCCTATAGGATTGTCAAGATACTGTCCCAGGAACAACAAATAAGGTGTACAGTATATACAGTTACTTTACACTTTCTAATGTTGAATGTATTTCTGTTTGCCACATGAGAAGATAAAGTTTATTTAACTGGTTGTTTCACACTACCTGGTATAAGAGAAATATGTACAGCATGGTTTATCAGTGCACAGAGCCTGACAGTGTTCAGCAGAGGCGGCGGGCAGCTTGTCAATGTCGTGTCCTGGGATGTCAGTGTTCAAGAGAAGCTCATCCTGGTAAACTGTAAAACACACAGGTAATATAATAAGAAAACATATTGTAAAGACCTCCCGCAGGATGTTGTGCTTCCATTTGTGCATACCTGGTTCAAAGTATTGAGGTATTTGCAGTTTGTGGGAGAATCCAGATACTGCTCCAACTTCTCTCTTTATAACAGGAGTCCTCGGTACCGACCAGCTGTGTTTAAGGTGACATTTGTATCTGGGAAAGAACAAAGATGTAATAATTTAATGTTAGAACCTGCGACGTCACTCAACCCTCCTGACGCCAGAGATCCTCCTCCTTTCTCATTGGATGGATTCACTGAAGTCACTCATCACAAGGGAAACTACTCAGCCTGTGAAGTCGCACAATGTCTGTTGCTCTAACCCTAACCCAAGTGTAAGAAAAGAACACATTGTGTCGCTCTAACATCACTGAGGTTATCTCAGCTTGTGCTTTTTCTGGACGAGAACAGAAAACCTGCTTTATAAAGTGGGGGTTTTGAATTTGAAAGATGTAAACAAGTGATGTAATTGGGGTTGAATGATGAGAAATGTAGGATCCAGATGTTTTCATGGTTGACCAATACAAGGGACTAAGGCCCAATCCCATTCGCCCCTTGGCCCTACCACTACCCCTTGTTTTCTAGGGTTATCTTGCCCCTTGAAACGGAGTCATAAGGGGTAGTGGTTGAAATCTTAGCCCCAAGAATTGGGACAGCACTTCAAGAAGCCGTTACATCATAATTAGTCGTCGCAAAAACCCAACATGTCATCAGTAGTCATCGATGTAAACAGACAAGACAGTTTTGCCGGGGATGTCATTGTAATAAGATTGTTGAGATCTTAAATAAACAAATGCTATTGTTTGCAGTCACAAAAGTGACAAACCTATAATATCCAATTAACATCTATGCTAATGCAGGTGAACCAATGACATTTGAAATTGAAAAGCTTGGATGCTCGGTATTACATTTAAGTTTTTAATTACATGTGCAGTAATATAGGAAATTGTAGATGTGATACATTCGAGATGCATTGTTGTGCATTCGAATCGTTGACTGCTGAATCGTAATGGAATCATAAGGCTGGTGAAGGTGCACTAGTGAGCACACAGTCATCACAGTCATGTCAGACAGGCAGCACCTCCCAGCTCCTGTTCCAGTTGGACTGTTTTTTCTTTGCTTGTGTGGAGCTGAGTGCTGATGAACTAATCTACCAGTTCCTCAGGTTTACAGCTAATTAGCCTAAAGACAAAAACAAATATAGTTTACTTGTGTCTTGCTAACAAACAGACAGAGTGTAAAACAAACACCAACTAAATGTGTATTTTGTCACGTTTTCTTTCCATTAGAGCGAAAGAAGATGACATGGAAGCAAAATTAATTAAGTAAACAAAAAAAATTTTGATTGTAGGCTCCTCATCTAATCAGTATTCATTCTACTACTGTTGAGTATTTAACAATCATGTGAGTGTATTAAAATAAATTGTTAAGTTAGTCAGAGATGTGATACTATATTTAACTTTTGGTTTTAGAATTTTTTTTTTTATATAAATAATTATGAGAAGTGCCCTTTTTCTCACTTTAGCCCCTGCCCCCAAAAATGTCTGTGCAGGTCCCTGCTCCACAGGTCAACAAGTGACTCTGCTCCTCTGATGTTTTCTAATCATCACATTTAGAACTGATCTTTATAAAAAGCTGCTGAAGTCATATTTATGCTCCTGGATAAGCGATGCGTTTCTTCTTCTGCAACAATGAAGTTAAAACACCACGTTGCATCTTAACCCTGATGTCCTGACTTTGTGCGTCATGGTAAATCTTGTGTTGTGTAGAAGGTTTAAACATGTGTCTCATAAACTCTAGAGCGAATCAAACAAACACAAAGTAAACGTCAGTCCTGTATGTGTCCCAATAACTTGTGATCAGTGATGGTGTTTATTGTTAAAGTGTAAAGTGAGCTCAGGTAAGAGGAAGAGTGAGGAGGAAGCAGACTCCGACAAAGACTCAGGAGGACCGGACCTTTAATCTCCTGAACTGATATTGATTGTTAATTCAATCAATATATTTGTTTGACAGAGAAGCAGTGCACAAACAGGAGTATAATTTTCATTTATTAAAAAAAAGCACCCCCAAAAAAGGGAGAATGAAAAAGGGGCAGGGGCTCAAGCCCCCTTTGATGTGTGCACGTGCCAGCTCACCTACATCTATATCATTCTGTATGATGTTTGTGCGTGAAGGCACGTCAGCAAACAACGACCTATGTGACATCATGCAAGTGAGCTAAAACGGGGTCAAGCTAAATTAACCCTTTAATTTCCATAACTTTGACCTGACAGCTCAACAAAGGCAATAACTGGGCTGAAAGCTGCGGTGCTGGATGCCACAGTGTCTGCCAGCTGCTCTTGTGCCATAGATGTGTTCTACCAGGGCTTCAACTTCAACCACCGCACTACCCTCTACCACAGCAGACAACAGGTTGACAAACTGAGGAGAAGTAGGCACATCTAACTCCTCTGTATCCATAAAACTGTACAAAATCATTAAATGATTACTCAAAGCACAATGCTTAAACATGGCCTGGGTCACAGCACAAGCCAAAGACACCTGAGGATACTTTGTAACCAATCCGTCAGACACTCTGTCACCATCGGGACGGCTGAAACCAAACCCAGCTCCTCTGAGTTGGTTGGGTTGGGATTGTTGTCAGCTGGTGAGTCCATGCAGGGTGTGGCTGCTCCTCCCAAATCAGAAGAGGTGGCTTCCAGCATGTGGTCTGCTGGTTTTGCACCGTCTGTTTATTGTGTAGTTTGGTATTAATAAATCCCATGGTTTGGGCTGTTTTCAAGGCTTCTTGTTGTTGATTTGTGTTAATGACAGTCATTGAAACGAGCGTATTAACAAAACAAAGAAGAAACCAATGTTAAAGTTAATTTAATCTGTGGGAGCGTGGAGGCCTGGCCAAAAAAGAACAGAAAAATTGGACAGTCTGGACCAACCACGCAATGGGCCATCAGATCCAGATACTTCCTCATCTACCTCAGCAACAATATATGAATGAAACAAAAACAAGACTATCAGACCCCCCCCCCCAACTCAACTCAAAAGGAACACACAATAAACACTTCCACGAGTGCTGCTGCCACTCAGATGGCAGAGAGACTCTCCAGCTTTCCTTAAATACCCCTCCACATAATCACACTCATCACACTCAGCTGAGAGGAGAGAGAGAGTGAGGAAAAGGAGGAGGAAACAACTAAAGCACGTAACAAAAGGACAAAATGCAGGGACACCGAATTATCTAAACTAAAAACAGTGGATCCAAAGATCAAACTGATTGCATTTTGTTCTCTTCAACCTCTGAATAGAATTTGCAAATTGAATGTCATTGAATAGGTGTCAGAGAGAAGATCATATCCTGCAGACTTGCACACACAGAGATGCATGAATGAATCACGAAATATATGTTTTTAGGAAACATAAGAACATGGTCAAATTACATTTAAAATACTTTTTTTTGAAGACTTTTACTGAACTTGCTTCTCTGATGTCTATCAGTAGTCTATTCCACAACTTGGGAGGATAATTTACAAAAGCTGTGTCTCCTATTTTCTTTCAGCTGTTGTTGGGAACCTCTAATAGACTTGTTGCAGATGATCTCAGTGTTCTAGAGGGAATATAGCTAACAGAGTTATTTTTATTACATATTCTAGGGTTAGGAGTCAAAGATGCTAACAATGAGGTTTCATAGCCTTGTGCCAGAAATTACAAAAATATTAATACAAATTTCCGCAAAGCGAAAATTTGTCAGGCATTTGCAACATTTATTAGAGCTAATAACTACATGCAGACATTTTAGGTATCTTACAATATCATTGAATGGTTGTATTTGAATATCTTGTTGCAGAGACACATTTTAATATCATTGCTCATCTCACTGATACTTTATCTCTCTGCATTAAGAAGTAGAGCTCTGTGAATACTGACTTTCAAATAAATGAAGCAGGATGAAAACTTATTTCATTGTCAGTTTTATTTTTCAAGTTACAACACAAAAACAATCATCTGTGTTTTAAATGGCAAACAACTGATCATGTGAGGACCAACCAACAGTCCAGAGAGAGGCATGAAGTGTGGGTGTGAAGTCAGATGTGATGTTGCAGTCTGAATGAGGATAAGGAAAGTGTGTGTGTGTGTGTGTGTGTGTGTGTGTGTGTGTGTGTGTGTGTGTGTGTGTGTGTGTGTCTCTACAAAAAGCTCTTCTGGGAGAATCCGGACACGACATTATTCAATTTATTAACTCTGGGAGGAGCAGGTGCTGTGATGACACGCTTGAGATAACAGCGGCCCCTGGGACACAAAATCAAAAAACAAGATTAAACACCAGGTAGACAACACTAGATAGTTGATCTGTTAGGAAGTTAACAAGTCTACTTAGGAGCAGGGCCACACCTCAACCACACCTGCAATCACCTGTCAAAATTAAATTCACTTGATCAACCCATCATGCTCTGTTTATCTTCCCTTCCCTTCATACATCCTTACACACATCCCTTCATCTTCCTTCCCTCATCCCTTCATCCTCTCTTTCCTCCCTCCGTCATCTCCTATCTTCACCTCAACCCCTTCCCTCAATGTCCATTCATTATTTCCTCAACATCCAATTTATCAATTTCCATTGAAACCTTTCAATCACATATTGTTTGGGCCTGGTCCTTCCTTGTGAATAGCTAGGTAAATGTTACATGATTTCTCTGTGTGAACTGAATTCCTGGTTCATGATTGTGTTGACATGAATGAACACTGTACCTGAAAGCAGAGTTGGAGTAGGATTCATTGAAGTAGGTGTAGAACTGGCAAAGAGGATCTATAGTACAGGTCCTCTGACACGTGTCTGGATCATCCATCGACTCAAAGCGAAGGTCAGAACCTTGGAAACTGACTCCTTCATGAGACACTTGAAGCCAACCTGTCAGCAGAGAGGGACAGGGTCAGACTCCCCCTGCTGGCCAAAGCACAGACATACTACTCTAACAAGTATTACATAATAACCAGATGTAAGTGTCACCTATCTACACATGTTGCAAAACGTCAGAGACTCAGTTCATCATTGATATTTGTTGGATTCATAATGGGTGAATGATTCATTTCTTCATAAACGTGTCTGTAAAACAGTTCAGAGTCAGTGTGTGTGGTTTGTGACGGTCAACAAACACTGTGTCCAGTCTCAGTGTTTTGTTATACATACTGTTATCCATCTGGCAGAAGTGCACCGGTATCCCAGATGTGACTCCCACTTTGGTTCTGGTCCGCATTACAGATGGATTTCCCTTCAAGTAACATTGGAAGTTATGACTGCATAAAAAATAAGTTTAGAGAGTTTAGAGAAAACCAAGCAGATTAACATATTTTGCTGAATTTGCAGAACCATACGTTCAACCCCCTATAGGATTGTCAAGATACTTTTCCAGGAGCAACAAATAATGTGATATATTTATACAATATATAGAGTTACTTTACACTTTCTAATGTTGAATGTATTTCTGTTTGCCACATGAGAAGTTAAAGTTTATTTAAGTGCTTGTTTCACACTACCTGGTATAAGAGAAATATGTACAGCGTGGATTATCAGTGCACAGAGCCTGACAGTGTTCAGCAGAGGCGGCGGGCAGCTTGTCAATGTCGTTTCCTGGGATGTCAGTGTTTAAGAGAAGCTTTCCCTGGCAAACTGTAAAACACACAGGTAATATAATAAGAAAACATATTGTAAAAGACCTCCCGCAGGATGTTGTGCTTCCATTTGTGCATACCTGGTTCAAAGTATTGAGTTATTTGCAGTTTGTGGGAGAATCCAGATACTGCCCCAACCTCTCTCTTTATAACAGGAGTCCTCGGTACCGACCAGCTGTGTTTAAGGTGACATTTGTATCTTGGAAAGAACAAAGAAACACCATCATTTAATGTTAGAACCTGCGATGTTCTGACGCCAGAGATCCACCTCCCTTCTCATTGGATGGATTCACTGAATTCACTCATCACAGGGAAAACCACTCAGCCTGTGAAGTCGCACAATGTCTGTTGCTCTAACCCTAACCCAAGTGTAAGAAAAGACCACATTGTGTCGCTCTAACATCACTGAGGATATCTCAACCACTGACATAAAGTCTGCCTCCAGATCAGCCACCTGTTTAAAATAGGAACATTTAAATTCAATGAAACATTACGTTACCCAGTTATACCTTATGGTCTCTGGTGTGAAGACGTCATTTACAAAAGTAAAAAACCGACAGTGAGAGTCCTGCGTGCAGACCCTCTGACACTCTTCATCACTGGATGTGAACAACGATTTGTAGTCTGCCCCCAGGAAGTCCACGTTCTGGTACAGCTGAGACCGACCACGTGGTTCTGCCCAGGTGAGAAGACAAAGAGAGTTAAGGAGAGCGTGCCCATACATCACAAATATATAAACTGTTTTTTAGAATGATGTAAAATGTTTGAGCTTACGCAGCTCTGGGTGGCAGTTTTTGAGAGAAAAGCCCGAAGTGACACCCTGTAGTGGAGTCCGGACGTTGGGCTTTAGAGAGGGAGTGGACTTGAGGTAGCAGTAGAAGTTCCTGCAGAGAGAAGCATGCATCCATTATCTATACAGCTGAGGGTTGGATGGGGTTAGCTGGAGCTGATGCCAGCATCACATTCACACCTATGGACAATTTTATCTAACCCCAATCTGTATGTTTTTAGGACTGTGGGAGGAAGCCAGAGTACCAAGAGAAATACTGACAGGAGAGGGGCACTTCAGGGGTCGATCAGATTTCAGCTGGGGTCAGTGCCCCCCTGGCTGCACCCCTTGATCCTGCTTTGGCTGTATTCATCTTTAAAACGTTACAGGGCTTCAATGGATTGTATCATGAGTTATGTGATGCGTCAGTGTTAGATACCTGTTATCTCTGGTCCAGTCATGTCGAACAAAGGTAAAGAAGAGACAGGAGGGGTGCTCGGTGCACAGCTGCTGACAGTGCCTTGCATCCGGAGAGTAGAGAAATGTTATATCTGATCCCGGGAAATCCACATTCTCGATGAACTCTTGAGCGCATTCTGAAGAAATGGGAAAAACAAACATAAACACAATTACATGTACACATAAACACAGATTTGACTACATATGATATGTGGTAAAAAAAGGCTATTCAAACTGTGGCCACAGTCTCGTCAAGTAGTGTATGTGTTACCTTGACTAAAGCAGAGGCTGCAGATAGAGAGCAGACCCAGTAAAATCAAACAGGTTCCCATCTTCTTGTTTTCGCCACAGAGGAAAATAAGATCACTGAAAAACAACTGCAGCAAAAGGAGGTGTCTCTGCAACTGCACACAGGCCAATGGGCCGTTGCAACATTTATACATCCGATCTATTTGTACAACTAAGTGTTGACACAATCATTGGTTGGTTGACAATGATACAGCCCCTAAATGTGCAATTGTGGAGGTGAGGGAGCTGGGAGAGCACCTTCACCTTCACCACAGAGGATCAATCAGCACAAGTGAGAGCTGTTAGCTGATTGATCCACACGTTTAAAAAGGCAGCAACTGAGCTGCCTCACGGAAGAGGACTCAGAGGACTCAGAACAATATTGTATCATATACCTTCATATTTTAATGTCCTATTTACAGGGAATGCATGATTTACCACATGCTCTTCATACATAGATTTAAATGTGACTTTGGTTTAAAGGCACTTTAAAAATCGGTGTAAAATACATTTTTAAGTTAATCCCATGAAAAGCTTTACATAACACAGCACGGTCCTGTGCAGGGACGTGCACACACATTTTGGGGAGCAGGGGATAAAGTGAGAAAAAGTTAAATATAGTATCACATCTCTGACTAGCTTAACAATTTATTTTAATACACTCACACAATTGTTAAATACTCAAGAGAAGTAGAATGAGTAGTGATTAGATGAGGAGCCTACAATCAAAATGATGCAGTCTAAGGCAGGACACTACAGGCAAAAACATTGTTTTTTCGTGTACTTAATTAATTTTGCTTCCATGTCATCTTCTTTCACTCTGATGGAAAGAAAACGTCAAAAAATACACATTTAGATGGTGTTTGTTTTACACTCTGTCTGTTTGCTAGCAAGACATAAATTCACTATATTTGTTTTTGTCATTAGGCTAATTACCTGAGGAACTGGTAGATTAGTTCATCAGCACTCAGCTCCACACAAGCAAAGAAAAAACAGTACAACTGGAACAGGAGCTGGGAGGTGCTGCCTGTCTGACATGACTGTGATGACTGTGTGCTCACTAGTGCACCTTCACCAGCCTCACGATTCAGCAGTCAACGATTCGAATGCACAACAATGCATCTCGATGTATTTCAATGTATCACATCTACCATTTCCTATATTATTGCAAATGGCTGCATTTTCTTTAGTTAATATCAGTTAATAAAATCAGTCAGACAAACATGAACTCTGTTTTTATTTAGAAAGTGCTTTAAAAAGTATTATGGACTGTTTCTGTAATTACAAGTGTGCTGTAATTTACAAAATAAGGTTTTCAATTCATAAATCAGACTACAACAGTAAGTGTATGACAGTGGTCAGTGCTCTCCACACTGATTTGTCTTTTATCCAGTTTAGACCGGTGTGCTGCACCTAAGGCTTAAAAGGTCAAACTCTGATTATAGCCTTTACTGCATCAAGATGGCACTGCCTGCCCCCCCCAGGAAAGCCACTGGACTGAAGTGCATTATTATTAATATTATACTCCTGTTTGTGCACAGCTTCCCTGTAAAACAAATATATTGATTGAATAAACAAAACATAAACGACTTATTTTGTTTATAGCGATGTCCCACCACTGAATAATTAGAAAACCACTGCTTCAGGACCAGGACACACACACACATTAAAGGTCCGGTCCTCCTGAGTCTCTGTTGGAGTCTGCTTCCTCCTCACTCCTCCTCTGATCTGCGCTCACTTTACACTTTAACAATAAACACTGTTGGGACCTAGTATTTGTGAACTATAGTTGGGCCGACATGTTCAGCCAAAGCATGCAACCACATGTTTCTTAGTTCTGGATACAAACCAGAGCCTCCAGAACTCAGTGACCCAGGGTGCTTCAACTTCACACCTAGGTGTTCAAACTGCCCCTGGACACAACGTTTGACCACTAATGGTCACTCTGGGCCCCATGACCCATGAGGTCACCAGGCCAATATAAGCCAAGTTCCCGCTCTCTTCTTTTTTTCTACTCACTTATCCTGGAGGAGAGGTGGAGCTCTCCAGCTCACCCAGCCAGGGAAACTTCCTCCCTACCCAAGCTCTACCAACCTTCAAGCCGGCCTGCCTGGAGCAGACTGCTAAAACTTTCCAAAAGGCAGCGACGCGAGAGCCTGCCTAAGAACTTCAGCACAAGAGCTGCATCGCACAGCAGAACCACAACAACAGAAGCCACAAACCAGCAAGACCTCTTTACTGGACTTCAAACAGCATATCAACCTTTTCCCCCTTTTCATGGACGGGTAACACAACTGGGCTTAATAATTACACTAGGCTAAACAAAGACTGTTCAATTCTATTCATGTGATGTTTATAAGTTTGATTTGTGTTGTTGTGATATTTGCTAATAAGTTACTTGAAAGTTAATGTTAGTTATGTTATGCTCTTCAGTCTTTTTTTGCATGCAACTAACCACTTTCTCTAACCTGGCACCAACACCTCACACATCTCCCCAAACTTAACACATACATGTGATCTCAGCCACATGATCCCAACACTCCAGGGGGTCTTTGGTCTTCATAGTGACCAGTCGCCATTTTGAAAGCACAATGACTCACACACACACACACACACACACACACACACACACACACACACACACACACACACACACACACACACACACCTGTATATAGTAAGTACAACTTAAATAGTTTATGTTTTTATACTTTTATTATCTTCAAAATAAATGTTTTTCTTTAACAAATGTCATCTTCATTAATGTTGCATAAGTGTGAATTTTACCATCCTCTACACTGTCAAGAACTCCATATCTTTCAACTTTGCTAACTACCTATAGTTATTAGTTATTAATTTAATTATTAATCAGAGTTCCAAATTTGTAGTTAGTACTTTCATGAGACTTATTCAATAAATTGGCTATCTTGTCCCTTCCTTTGAAGGGAGGTGCCCCGAGGTAACTTGAATCAATTAAAGTTACATTTAATATTATGTTTAATATTAATCCTCAATATTTTTTCTGATTACCAAATTTATTGAATGCCCAAAGGCACACCATTTAATGGTATCACGCTTAAGGTTTAATATTCACAACAACACCATCACTGATCACAAGTTATTAGGACACGTACAGGACTGACGTTTACTTTGTATTTGTTTGATTCACTCTGGAGTTCATGAGACATGTTTCAACCTGCTACACAACAGGAGATGTAACATGACGCACAAAGTCAGGACATCAGGGTTAAGATGAAACGTGGTGTTTTAAAGGCCCCATATTTTACACCTTTCTGGGATTTAATTTGAGGTATTGGTACCGCTAAAATGATATATCAGTGGATTAAAGTAAAAAAAACTGTTGCAATGTGTATTTCCAAGTCCACTCTCCTGCTTCTCTCTGGAGCTGCAGACAGAACAGGCTGTTTTCACCTGCCTCTTAAGCCTCTCCTCTGATTGGCTGACTGCACATTGAGTGAAACGTGACCAGGCCGATCACCAGTCTCATTCTGGTGCATTGACTCTCTCTTGTAAACACAGCTGAAAGTCACGTTGGTGTTTGCATGCCGCTATAGAAAGCCACATATTTACAGTCGGTTACAACAGGATGTTTCTGAACGGCTTCAGCTCCACACAAGCAAATAAAAAACAGTACAACTGGAACAGGAGCTGGGAGGTGCTGCCTGTCTGACATGACTGATGACTGTGTACTCACTAGTGCACCTTCACCAGCCTTATGATTCCATGACGATTCAGCAGTCAGCGATTCAAATGCACAACAATGCATCTCGATGCATTTCAATGTATTAATCGAGTGAAAAAGTCCGGAGTGATGGTTTTAATACTTTGAGGATCCCTACTGACCCCCTTCAAAAACCGAAAAGAAGACTATCAGACCCCCCCAACTCAAAAGGAAATATACTAAACATTTCACAATTGCTGCTGCCACTCAGATGGCAGAGAGACTCTCCAGCTTTCCTTAAATACCCCTCCACATATCACACTCATCACACTCACCTGAGAGAAGAGAGAGAGTGAGGAAAAGGAGGAGGAAACAACTAAAGCACGTAACAAAAGGACAAAATGCAGGGACACAGAATTATTTAACCTAAAACCAGTGGATCCAAAGATCAAACTGATTGCATTTTGTTCTCTTCAACCTCTGATTAGAATTTGAAAATTGAATGTCATTGAATAGGTGTCAGATAAAAGATCATATCCTGCAGACTTGCACACACAGAGATGCATGAATGAATCACGAAATATATATGTTTTTAGGAAACATAAGAACATGGTCAAATTACATTTAAAATAATTTTTTTTAAAGACTTTTACTGAACTTGCTTCTCTGATGTCTATCAGTAGTCTATTCCACAACTTGGGAGGATAATTTACAAAAGCTGCGTCTCCTATTTTCTTTCGGCTGTTGTTGGGAACCTCTAATAGACTTGCTGCAGATGATCTCAGTGTTCTAGAGGGAATATAGCTAACAGAGTTATTTTTCTTCTAGGGTTAGGAGTCACGGATGCTAACAATGATAGGTTTCATAGCCTTGTGCCAGAAGATACAAAAATATTAATACAAATGTCCAAAAAGAAAAACTGTCAGGCATTTGCAACATTTATCATGAATAATTAATACAAGCAGAAATTTTAGGTATCTTATAATATCATTGAATGGTTGTATTAGAATATCTTGTTGCAGAGACACATTTTAATACCATTGCTCATCTCACTGATACTTTATCTCTTTGCAATAAGAAGTAGAGCTCTGTGAATACTGACTTTCAAACAAATGAAGCAGGATGAAAACTTATTTCATTTATTTTTCATGTTACAACACAAAAACAATCATTTGTGTTTTAAATGGCAAACAACTGATCATGTGAGGACGAACCAACAGTCCAGAGAGAGGCATGAAGTGTGGGTGTGAAGTGGAGTTCCGGCCTGAATGAGGATAAGGAAAGTGTGTGTGTGTCTCTACACTCGATAGTTGATCTGTTAGGAAGTTAACAAGTCTACTTAGGAGCAGGGCCAAACCTCAACCACACCTGCAATCACCTGTCAAGAATAATTATACTTGATCAACCCATCATGCTCTGTTTATCTTCCCTTCCCTTCATACATCCTTCCACACATCCCTTCATCTTCCTTCCCTCATCCCTTCATCCTCTCTTTCCTTCCTCCCTCATCTCCTATCTTCACCTCAACCCCTTCCCTCAATGTCCATTCATTATTCCCTCAACATCCAATTCATCAATTTCCATTCAAACCTTTCAATCACATATTGTTGGGGCCTGGTCCTTCCTTGTGAATAGCCAGGTAAATGTTACATGATTTCTCTGTGTGAACTGAATTCCTGGTTCATGATTTTGTTGACATGAATGAACACTGTACCTGAAAGCAGAGTTGGAGTAGGATTCATTGAAGTAGGTGTAGAACTGGCAAAGAGGATCTATAGTACAGGTCCTCTGACACGTGTCTGGATCATCCATCGACTCAAAGCGAAGGTCAGAACCTTGGAAACTGACTCCTTCATGAGACACTTGAAGCCAACCTGTCAGCAGAGAGGGACAGGGTCAGACTCCCCCTGCTGGCCAAAGCACAAACATACTACTCTAACAAGTATTACATAATAACCAGATGTAAGTGTCACCTATCTACACATGTTGCAAAACGTCAGAGACTCAGTTCATCATTGATTATTTGTTGGATTCATAATGGGTGAATGATTCATTTCTTCATAAATGAGTGTATAAAACAGTTCAGAGTCAGTGTGTGTGGTTTGTGATGGTCCACAAACACTGTGTCCAGTCTCAGTGTTTTGTTATACATACTGTTATCCATCTGGCAGAAGTGCACCGGTATCCCAGATGTGACTCCCACTTTGGTTCTGGTCACCATTACAGATGGATTTCCCTTCAAGTAACATTGGAAGTTATCACTGCATAAAAAATAAGTTTAGAGAGTTTAGAGAAAACCAAGCAGATTAACATATTTAGCTGAATTTGCAGAACCATACGTTCAACCCCCTATAGGATTGTCAAGATACTGTCCCAGGAACAACAAATAAGGTGATATATTTATACAATATATAGAGTTACTTTACACTTTCTAATGTTGAATGTATTTCTGTTTGCCACATGAGAAGTTAAAGTTTATTTAAGTGCTTGTTTCACACTACCTGGTATAAGAGAAATATGTACAGCGTGGATTATCAGTGCACAGAGCCTGACAGTGTTCAGCAGAGGCGGCGGGCAGCTTGTCAATGTCGTGTCCTTGGATGTCAGTGTTTAAGAGAAGCTTTCCCTGGCAAACTGTAAAACACACAGGTAATATAATAAGAAAACATATTGTAAAAGACCTCCCGCAGGATGTTGTGCTTCCATTTGTGCATACCTGGTTCAACGTATTGAGTTATTTGCAGTTTGTGGGAGAATCCAGATACTGCTCCAACTTCTCTCTTTATAACAGGAGTCCTCGGTACCGACCAGCTGTGTTTAAGGTGACATTTGTATCTGGGAAAGAATAAAAAAACACCATCATTTAATGTTAGAACCTGCGATGTTCTGACGCAAGAGATCCACCTCCCTTCTCAATGGATGGATTCACTGAATTCACTCATCACGAGGGAAAACCACTCAGCCTGTGAAGTCGCACAATGTCTGTTGCTCTAACCCTAACCCAAGTGTAAGAAAAGACCACTTTAAACTCTTTCAAGAACTAACATCACTGAGGTTATCTCAACCACTGACATACACTCTGCCTCTAGATCAGCCACCTGTTTAAATGAGGAACATTTACATTGAATGAAACATTACGTTACCCAGTTATACCTTATGGTCTCTGGTGTGAAGACGCCATTTACAAAAGTAAAGAACCGACAGTCAGGGTCCTGTGTGCAGACCCTCTGACACTCTTCATCACTGGACATGAAGAAGAATTTGTAGTCTCCCTTCAGGAAGTCCACGTTCTGGTACAGCTGAGACCGACTAGGTTGTTCTGCCCAGGTGAGAAGACAAAGAGAGTTAAGGAGAGCGTGCCCATACATCACAAATATATAAACTGTTTTTTAGAATGATGTAAAATGTTTGAGCTTACGCAGCTCTGGGTGGCAGTTTTTGAGAGAAAAGCCCGAAGTGACACCCTGTAGTAGAGTCCGGACGTTGGGCTTTAGAGAGGGATTGGACTTGAGGTAGCAGTAGAAGTTCCTGCAGAGAGAAGCATGCATCCATTACCTATACAGCTGAGGGTTGGATGGGGTTAGCTGGAGCTGATGCCAGCATCACATTCACACCTATGGACAATTTAATCTAACCCCAATCTGTATGTTTTTAGGACTGTGGGAGGAAGCCAGAGTACCAAGAGAATTACTGACAGGAGAGGGGCACTTCAGGGGTCGATCAGGTTTCCGCTGGGGTCTGATCCCGGGAAATCCACATTCTCGATTAACTCTTCAGCGCATTCTGAAGAAATGGGAAAAACAAACATAAACGCAATTAAATGTACACATAAACACAGATTAAACAGATTTGACCACATATGATATGTGGTAAAAAAGGCTATTAAAACTGTGGCCACAGTCTCGTCAAGTATGTGTTACTTTGACTAAAGCAGAGGCTGCAGATAGAGAGCAGACCCAATAAAATCAAACAGGTTCCCATCTTCTTGTTTTCGCCACAGAGGAAAATAAGATCATGAAATGCAACTGTAGTAGAAGAAGGCGTCTCTGCAACTGCACACAGGCCGAGGGGCCGTTGCAACATTTATACATCCGATCTATTTGTACAACTTAGTGTTGACACAATCATTGGTTGGTTGACAATGATACAGCCCCTTAATGTGCAATAACCAAGAAAAACTTAAATAAAAATATCATGCACAATAGTGTATCATATACCTTCATATTTTAATGTCCTATTTACAGGGAAAGCATGATTTACCACATGCTCTTCATACATTGATTTAAATTTGACTTTGGTTTAAAGGCACTTTAAAAATCTGTGTCAAATCAATTTTTAAGTTAATCCCATGAAAAGCTTTACATAACACAGCACGGTCCTGTGCAGGGACGTGCACACACATTTTGGGGAGCTGGGGCTAAAGTGAGAAAAAGTTAAATATAGTATCACATCTCTGACTAGCTTAACAATTTATTTTAATACCCTCACACTCACATAATTGTTAAATACTCAACAGTAGTAGACTGAATAGTGATTAGATGAGGAGCCTAAAATCAAAATGATGCAGTCTAAGGCAGGACACTGCAGGCAAAAACATTGTTTTTTCGTGTACTTAATTAATTTTGCTTCCATGTCATCTTCTTTCACTCTGATGGAAAGAAAACGTGACAAAATACACATTTAGTTGGTGTTTGTTTTACACTCGGCCTGTTTGTTAGCAAGACACAAGTTCACTATATTTGTTTTTGTCTTTAGGCTAATTAGCTGTAAACCTGAGGAACTGGTAGATTAGTTCATCAGCACTCAGCTCCACACAAGCAAAGACAAAACAGGACAAATGGAACAGGAGCTGGGAGGTGCTGCCTGTCTGACATGACTGTGATGACTGTGTGCTCACTAGTGCACCTTCACCAGCCTCACGATTCAGCAGTCAACGATTCGAATGCACAACAATGCATCTCGATGAATTTCAATGTATCACATCTACAATTTCCTATATTACTGCACATGTAATTAAAAACTTAAATGTAATACCGAGCATCCAAGCTTTTCAATTTCAAATGTCATTGGTTCACCTGCATTAGCATAGATGTTAATTGGATATTATAGGTTTGTCACTTTAGTGACTGCAAACAATAGCATTTGTTTATTTAAGATCTTGACAATCTTATTACAATGACATCCCCGGCAAAACTGTCATGTCTGTTTACAGTTTTCACCTGACAGCTCCACAAAGGTAATAACTGGGCTGAAAGCTGCGGTGCTGGATGCCACAGTGTCTGCCAGCTGCTCTTGTGCCATAGATGTGTTCTACCAGGGCTTCAACTTCAACCACCGCACTACCCTCTACCACAGCAGACAACAGGTTGACAAACTGAGGAGAAGTAGGCACATCTAACTCCTCAGTATCAATAAAACTGTACAAAATCATTATATGTTTACTCAAAGCACAATGCTTAAACATGGCCTGGGTCACAGCAATGTTAAAGTGCCCATATTTTACACCTTTCTGGGATTTCATTTGAGTTATTGGTACCCCTAAGATGATATGTCAGTGGTTTAAAGTCGAAAAAACTGCTGCAATGTCTATTTCCATGTCCTCTCTTCTGCCTCTCTCTGGCAGAATAGAACAGGCTGTTTTGCCTGCCTCTTTAATTATTTATGAGCCCCTCCTCTGATTGGCTGACTGCACTTTGAGTGACACGCGACCAGGCCTGTCACCGGTCTCCTTCTGGCGCATTCACTCTTGTAAACATAGCTGAAAGTCACGTTGGTATGTTTGCATACCGCTATAGAATTCCAGCCACATATTTACAGTCGGTTACAACGGGATGTTTCTGAACGGTAAGTTACACCATCCTCATGTTTGGTCAAGTTTTAGCAGGACAGTCGGCCAATGTAGGAGTAACGTCCCGAGTTACAGTACGGAGTCTCTCAGCCCCACCCAGCGAGAAGAGTGCGAATTCATGATGACATCTTCGGAGAGGAAGTACGAAACGCGACGTTTCAATAACATACTTCTTAGAATAGACTGAGTGAAAAAGCCCGGAGTGACTGTTTTCATACTTTGAGGGTCCCTACTGACCCCCTTCAAAAATCAAAAAGAAGACTATCAGACTCCCCCCACAACTCACAAGGCAAAGGAAACACACAATAAACACTTCCACGAGTGCTGCTGCCACTCAGATGGCAGAGAGACTCTCCAGCTTTCCTTAAATACCCCTCCACATATCACACTCATCACACTCAGCTGAGAGGAGAGAGAGAGTGAGGAAAAGGAGGAGGAAACAACTAAAGCATGTAACAAAAGGAGAAAATGCAGGGACACCGAATTATTTAAACTAAAACCAGTGGATCCAAAGATCAAACTGATTGCATTTTGTTCTCTTCAACCTCTGAATAGAATTTGAAAATTGATTGTCATTGAATAGGTGTCAGAGAGAAGATCATATCCTGCAGACTTGCACACACAGAGATGTATGAATGAATCACGAGATATATATGTTTTTAGGAAACATAAGAACATGGTAAAATTATATTTAAAATTCTATCTTATACTTTTTTTTTACTGAACGTGCTTCTCTGATGTCTATCAGTCGTCTGTTCCACAACTTGGGAGCATGATTTACAAAAGCTGCATCTCTTATTTTCTTTCAGCTGTTGTTGGGAACCTCTAATAGACTTGACTTGTTGCAGAGACACATTTTAATATCATTGCTCATCTCACTGATACTTTACCTCTCTGCAATAAGAAGTAGAGCTCTGTGAATACTGACTTTCAAATAAATGAAGCAGGATGAAAACTTATTTCATTGTCAGTTTTATTTTTCAAGTTACAACACAAAAACAATCATCTGTGTTTTAAATGGCAAACAACTGATCATGTGAGGACCAACCAACAGTCCAGAGAGGTGTGTGTGTGGGTGTGAAGTGGCGTTCCGGCCTGAATGAGGATAAGGAAAGTGTGTGTGTGTCTCTACACACAGCTCTTCAGGGAGAATCCGGACACGACATTATTCAATTTATTAACTTTGGGAGGAGCAGGTGCTGTGATGACACGCTTGAGATAACAGCGGCCCCTGGGACACAAAATCAAAAAACAAGATTAAACACCATGTAGACAACACTAGATAGTTGATCTGTTAGGAAGTTAACAAGTCTACTTAGGAGCAGGGCCACACCTCAACCACACCTGCAATCACCTGTCAAGACTAAATATACCTGATCAACCTATCATGCTCTGTTTTTCTTTCCATCCCTTCATCTTCCTTCCACACATCCCTTCATCTTCCTTCCCTCATCCCTTCATCCTCTCTTTCCTTCCTCCCTCATCTCTTATCTTCACCTCAACCCCTTCCCTCAATGTCCATTCATTATTTCCTCAACATCCAATATATCAATTTCCATTTGAACCTTTCAATCACATATTGTTTGGGCCTGGTCCTTCCTTGTGAATAGCTAGGTAAATGTTACATGATTTCTCTGTGTGAACTGAATTCCTGGTTCATGATTTTGTTGACATGAATGAACACTGTACCTGAAAGCAGAGTTGGAGTAGGATTCATTGAAGTAGGTGTAGAACTGGCAAAGAGGATCTGTACTGCAGGTCCTCTGACACGTGTCTGGATCATCCATCGACTCAAAGCGAAGGTCAGAACCTTGGAAACTGACTCCTTCATGAGACACTTGAAGCCAACCTGTCAGCAGAGAGGGACAGGGTCAGACTCCCCCTGCTGGCCAAAGCACAAACATACTACTCTAACAAGTATTACATAATAACCAGATGTAAGTGTCACCTATCTACACATGTTGCAAAACGTCAGAGACTCAGTTCATCATTGATATTTGTTGGATTCATAATGGGTGAATGATTCATTTCTTCATAAATGAGTGTATAAAACAGTTCAGAGCCAGTGTGTGTGGTTTGTGACGGTCAACAAACACTGTGTCCAGTCTCAGTGTTTTGTTATACATACTGTTATCCATCTGGCAGAAGTGCACCGGTATCCCAGATGTGACTCCCACTTTGGCTCTGGTCCCCATTACAGATGGATTTCCCTTCAAGTAACATTGGAAGTTATCACTGCATAAAAAAATAATCAATAGAAATATGTCTGAGTTTAGAGAAAGTCAAGCAGATTAACATATTTAGCTGAATTTGTAGAACCATATGTTCAACCCCCTATAGGACCGTCAAGATACTGTTCCAGGAGCAACAAATAAGGTGATATATATACAGTATATATACATATATACAGTTACTTTACACTTTCTAATGTTCAAGGTTTTTCTGTTTGCCACATGAGAAGTTAAAGTTTATTTAAGTGCTTGTTTCACACTACCTGGTATAAGAGAAATATGTACAGCGTGGATTATCAGTGCACAGAGCCCGACAGTGTTCAGCAGAGGCGGCAGGCAGCTTGTCAATGTCGTGTCCTGGGATGTCAGTGTTTAAGAGAAGCTCACCCTGGCAAACTGTAAAACACACAGGTAATATAATAAGAAAACATATTGTAAAATACCTCCCGCAGGATGTTGTGCTTCCACCTGTGCATACCTGGTCCAAAGTATTGAGTTATTTGCAGTTCGTGGGAGAATCCCGATACTGCTCCAACCTCTCTCTTTATAACAGGAGTCCTCGGTACCGACCAGCTGTGTTTAAGGTGACATTTGTATCTGGGAAAGAACAAAGAAACAACACCATCATTTAATGTTAGAACCTGTGACGTCACTCAACCCTCCTGACGCCAGAGATCCTCCTCCTTTCTCATTGGATGGATTCACTGAAGTCACTCATCACAAGGGAAACTACTCAGTCTGTGAAGTCGCACAATGTCTGTTGCTCTAACCCTAACCCAAGTGTAAGAAAAGAACACATTGTGTCGCTCTAACATCACTGAGGTTATCTCAGCTTGTGCTTTTTCTGGACGAGAACTTTGTTGCGTATCATAACCCTGACTCACACATGCCCAAAAAGGTTAGTGTCCTCGCTCTACATCCCTCCACTGAAGTTTATCTCAACCAATGACATAATAATCTGCCTTCAAAGGAAGAATGTTTAAATTAAATGAAACATTACGTTACCCAGTTATACCTTATGGTCTCTTGTGTGAAGACGCCATTTACAAAAGTAAAGAACCGACAGTGAGGGTCCTGTGTGCAGACCCTCTGACACTCTTCATCACTGGACGTGAACAACGATTTGTAGTCTGCCCCCAGGAAGTCCACGTTCTGGTACAGCTGAGACTGACAAGGTTGTTCTGCCCAGGTGAGAAGACAAAGAGAGTTAAGGAGAGCGTGCCCATACATCACAAATATATAAACTGTTTTTTAGAATGATGTAAAATGTTTGAGCTTACGCAGCTCTGAGGTGCAGTTTTTGAGAGAAAAGCCCGAAGTGACACCCTGTAGTGGAGTCCGGACGTTGGGCTCTTGAGAGGGAGTGGACTTGATGTAGCAGTAGAAGTTCCTGCAGAGAGAAGCATGCATCCATTACCTATAACGTTGAGGGTTGGTGGGGGTTAGCTGGAGCTGATACCAGCATCACATTCACACCTATGGACAATTTAATCTAACCCCAATCTGTATGTTTTTAGGACTGTGGGAGGAAGCCAGAGTACCAAGAGAATTACTGACAGGAGAGGGGCACTTCAGGGGTCGATCAGGCTTCAGCTGGGGTCAGTGCCCCCCTGGCTGCACCCCTTGATCTGACCCTGCTTTGGCTGTATTCATTTTTAAAACGTTACAGGGCTTCAATGGATTGTATCATGAGTTATGTGATGCGTCAGTGTTAGATACCTCTTATCTCTGGTCCAGTCATGTCGAACAAAGGTAAAGAAGAGACAGGAGGGGTGCTCGGTGCACAGCTGCTGACAGTGCCTTGCATCCGGAGAGTAGAGAAATGTTATATCTGTTCCCGGGAAATCCACATTCTCGATGAACTCTTCACCGCATTCTGAAGAAATGGGAAAAACAAACATACACAATTAAATGTACACATAAACACAGATTAAACAGATTTGACTACATATGTGGTAAAAAAAAGACTATTATAAATGTGGCCACAGTCTCAGCAAGTAGTGTATGTGTTACCTTGACTAAAGCAGAGGCTGCAGATGGAGAGCAGAGCCAGTAAAATCAAACAGGTTCCCATCTTCTTGTTTTCGCCACAGAGGAAAATAAGATCACTGAAACGCAACTGCAGTAAAAGGAGGTGTCTCTGCAACTGCACACAGGCCAATGGGCCGTTGCAACATTTATACATCCGATCTATTTGTACAACTTAGTGTTGACCCAATCCTTGGTTGGTTCACAATGATACAGCCCCCTAAATGTGCAATAAGTGAAAATATAAAACTCATGTACAATATTGTATCATATACCTTTGTTATTGTAATGTCCAATTTACAGGGAACGCATGATTTACGACATGCTCTTCATACATGGACTTACTTAAAAAAATCTTTGTAAAATCAGTTTTAAAGTAAATCCCATGCAAGGTTTCACATAACACAGCATGTTCCTGTGTTGTGTAAACAAGGTATGTCCTCGCACAGCTGTTTACTGTTTCAGAGTCCACATTGACTGCTCCGAGGAAGAGTCACATGAAGGGGTCATGTTTTATTTTGCGTCGAGTCTGGAGTAAAAGACTGAGCGGCTCAGTGAGATGAAGCTGAGGATGAGAACATCACAAGGGCTCTGACCCAGACTGTGATATTTTCAGTGTTTCTTTGTAGTGTAGGTATGACAAGATTTTTAAAGAAGTTCTATTTAGACACTGTGTTGGCTGGAATGCCATGAAAACAGGTCTGAAAACCAGAATGAGGTCAAACCAAACCACTGACCTCTGCTGTCAAAACTCTAAAAGTGCAGGGATGACTGTCAAGAGATTACACATGATAAAAAAAATTGCCATCAAAATTGCAAACTTGCCCTTTGTGACCAGGTTAAATGACTTTGGTCAAATATACTTATACAGTTATAGTTTAATACCATCGCATCTTTATACCTCATGTGTTTAATTTATATCCCACAATTTTTTTGTTTAGTATTTTCTATATAGCCCATCAATCATAGCTATTCATTACTTTGTGCAGAAAGTTTAGAAAAGCATGCACAACCAAACTTGATAAACACAAGGTCCTGGGCAGAAGTGACTAAAACCAAAAGGCCTGTGCCTGAAATGTTCAATAAAAATAAAATTAAAAGTTTATGGGAGCATCAACTGATGTGCAGATGTTCTTGTCTTCTAGTTTTTACTTTACTAACAGATGGGCAATTTGATCACCTGTAGCCATATGCAACAGCCACCTTTATAGTCTTGTTTTTCCTTTAGGTTTATAAATTATATATGTTGCACTTTGGTCCATGAGAAATATTTAGTTCAATTTGATTGCTCCTCTGATCACAGACCTGTGAATTATATTCCTGTTAAAAATAGATTCAAAGAAGGCTCAGTGTAAACTGATATTGAAATGAATACAAGATGCACCACTGAAAGTCAGTTTTTATTGCAGGATGAAACATGCGTCTTTTACGTCACAGTCAAATGATAATAGAAAATGAACACGCACAGTTATAGCAAATGCATGTTTCCTGACAGCTACAGTAGTGCAGTCCGAGGGATGGTTACATATTACACAACGAGAGCGGAGGGTGCACGTTTTGAATCTCAGACGTCTTTCAGCGTGTCTTGACCCTGTGGAGTCTCCAGCCAGGTTGGGGGCCAGCTGGCTTTGATGCTGGGCCGCTCCTTCAGACAGTTGTAGTACGCCGTCAGTTTGGGGTAACGCTCTTCAGTCAACCTGCAGAATGGAGAGCGGTCACTGCGCATGCATTGCTTTTTGTCATGCAGCTCAACACCGTTTTCCGTCGATTTGATCCACTTACCCAAAACGGAAGAGATAAGCCACTCCTGGGAAAACAGTCACATCAGCCAGGGAGAAGCTCTTTCCTGCCAGGAACGAGCCGGACGCCTGTAAAACAGCAGAGGAGCGGAATCCACATTCATGACTATCACAGTGGGATTCAGCAGTGATGTGGTTATAGCTCGACTAACAAAAAACGGAGAGAAAAGGCTAGTCGGCATCTGTCCAAATGTAACATGAACTTAGACCCTTTTAAATTCACTAACTATTATATTTTATTCAGTCTACACAAAGATCGAAATGGGAAAACAAGTTGCAGTTTTACTTGGGGTTATGTATTGGACCATGTCTTGGCTGGGTGCAGTGACTTGTGGTACTAAACGCAAAGTAAAAAACACAACTTGTCATTTTCACACTTCAGATCTTGTACCAAATTTAAACTTTGATAACTTTGGGGTCAAATAGGTCAATTTTGTTTGCCCCATTTCCACTTTAGATGCAAAGTTAAGATTATCATGTTGCATCTTTAGTTCTTTGTATAGTTAAAAAACACACAATATAAAATAATGATAGATCTAAAATTATTTATTTGTGGTATTAGTTTAAACAATTGTGTGTAGTTACTAATACAGACCACAATGTGGCAGTAATGTCTAGTTCAAGGTTACAGGGAAGAAAGTGAAG
Organism: Hippoglossus hippoglossus; assembly: GCF_009819705.1. Taxonomy (NCBI): domain Eukaryota; kingdom Metazoa; phylum Chordata; class Actinopteri; order Pleuronectiformes; family Pleuronectidae; genus Hippoglossus; species Hippoglossus hippoglossus. Next base: position 15,040,276 of record NC_047161.1, read on the forward strand.
AGGTAGGGAAAAAAAGAGATTGACTGATTTCTTTTGCACGAGTTAGATGGGCATGTAATGACACGCAGTCGCTCAATAAAAAAGGTTAAACGCAGAAACGTGACACATCATTAATTGTGGAGTTCACAGCAAAGTCCCCACACATGGCTCAGCTTTATATTTAACCTATAGGTGCACGAGTTGTATCGATCCTCTAACTCTCAACTAAAAAAGGGGAACAAGCTACCAAACACTGTATTGAACGACTCTGTAGCCTTTTTAATGCACTGCGTTTTGCTTTTAAAACAGTTGGTGAAAGCTGACGCCTCAAAATGGCAGCTGCTCAACCTGATAGTCGGAGATGCCAAAATGTCCATATACAGCAGCAGCAGCAGCAGCAAGAGCACAGTGGAGGGAAAGACAGATAAGGAAGCACTTCCTGTCATATCAATTTTTTGGATCAACATGGATCTTTCTCTCGTTTACCTTCTTCAGATATCCCTCCCACAGCTTCAGCTCAGTGCTCAGATTCTCTTTGTTTCTCTTCACAGCAGAGTCGTGTCTCTCTTCCTCCGGGACCTTCCAGGTGTAGTAGATAACATCCGCTGACAGAAAGGAAAGTCAAACAGGCATTCAGTCGTGGCAGCCGAGGACTTCGGCAAAGATACAAATGGATAAAAGTCTATTAAGACGCTGCACAACATGGACTCCCACTGTGTGCTGAGACGGATTGTTTTCATTTCCCTTCAGCAGCAGAGGGGAGGGGAGGGGGGGGTCAGTCAGGAGGTTATTATGCAACATTAGTTCCAAACTGGAGAGAGAAACAACTGCTCAAATAAAGTTTAAAGCAGCCAACTCAGGAGAGAATATGTTCACTTATTGCACAACCTGTTGATTGCAATTCAGAATCTTTTTTCTCTTTTGCACCACCCTGTCCCATGACTTCAGCTGCAAGCGGCTCTGAGCATGTGATCCTTTGTGGGATTAACATGTGACCTCTCAACTTCACTACCTGATTCATAGGGTGCACACAACACAGAAGTGTTTTGTGAATGTGATGCTCATTAGTGCACGCCGCAGCATGCGTTTTAACAGCTCAGGTCTCTCGGGGTGGGAGAGGGCTGGTCGCTGTTCAGCTCCTGGAGACATCAAGTCTCTGGAGTTTAAGAGGTTGCAGATTGTTGTACGATGTTGCCAGGTGCAGGTCAAAGTCTCACAAGACAGCCCGACCAATGACAACAACAATTTAGATTATGGATTTATTGCTGGGAGAAAGCCTGGTTCTAATTTAATAAATCACTGAATCTAAGTGGTTAAACATTTGTTTGGAGGAATGAACATCTTCCGATACATTTCCAGGAGCAACAGGTTGTATGTTGCCTTGCAAAACAGTGGTCAAACACTTTCAGGGTTTGACGTACCCATTTTCTGGGTGAGCGTGAGACCCTCAAACATGCGCTGGTACATCATGGCCTGCTCAGCGGGGCAGTCAGGGATCAGCTTGTTTCCCTGGGACTTGAACTGGCTCTGTTGTTATGGAGAAATGAAAAAGACCAACGGCTGTGAACAGCTGCATGGAGCTCCAGTTTCTTTTCCTGTGCAGGGTAAGGTTTCCGTTTGTCTGCAGAGATCACATGGGCCACACCTTGGATGGATATGGTTTCACTACAAGGTAACTATAGGACTTGTGCAACAAATTCTCACCTCCAGGTACATGCAGGCGGCGTAGGACTCGTTCAGAAGGTTGCTCCCATGTTTGAAGGAAGGAAGCTTTAAGACATAAGAGTGGAGTTAATGCATTGTTTTTATACTCTGCTAAAAAATGTATACATATCAGTGTATTCCAGCAAAATTATCGCATTTGAGGAGTACACTCACCTGACCCCTGGGGTTCATTTTCATCACCACTTCTGACTTGTGCTCCATTTTCTCGAAGGAGAGCATTGTGCTGTTGTAGCCCTGCAGGTTCTTCTCCTCCAGCGCGATCATCAGCCTCCAGCAGGGAGGAGAGCCGGAGCCCCACAGCAGAGTCATGTCCTTGGCCATGGTTTCAGAGAGAAGCTGCAGCACCTGTAAGGACCTGGAGCGGAGGAATGGAGGAGGTGAAACGTGAGGCAGGAGTGGGACAGACTCGTGCTTATATAGCAGCACGTCTCCTGCACATCTGGATTGGTGGAAATAAGTCCCTTCCCCTTTTTTGCGTGATCGCCAAAGATATTGACTCAAGATAGTTCGCACCCTGTCCAAGTATGTTAACCCTTCCCTTAGTAACTCAGGGCAACATGATGTCATATTAAAATACACTTGTTTTTATCAACTGCAAAAAAAAAGAAGCACAGATGAAAAACATACAAATAAAAACACATGGAAAATAGCCAACAGAATAAAAACACAGTCTTGACGAAATAAAAGAATTTCAAGCATGACTAAAATGGCTCCTGCTTGTGCGAACAGGCAGTAGCAGAGCTAAATGTGTGGAGGGGGGGGGGGCTTCTCTTGCTTTGTATTAATACTCTTTGCGCTCAGTGGCGCGTAACGCGTAAAGAACAGAGAAACATGAATTAAAACAGTTTCTCCACTAATGAAGGAACTTATTTGAATAAATATTAAATCAATAAAAACATAAAAGCATGTATATAGGACACTTCAACGCTGAAATTCCAATGTTACATTTCAAACGATGCATTGAAAAGGGATTTTAAGTTTGTAGCTCTTATTCTTAAAGCGTGTATAGAGATCAGATGGCTGCAGTTATCAATATATGCACCATTAAAACTACACTATTGCATTTTAGTTTTTATTTTAAACTTATTTCTTTGGTGATTGAGCGTCTGCTGCAGCCTGAAGTTGGAAACTCACAATGACTCAGCAGTTTCCAGTCACCCCTGCACACACACACCCCTGCACGCACGCACGCGCACGCGCGCGCGCACACACACACACACAAGACCAGTTCTGGGTTCAGTCATCCAAACAATCAGTTATCCACTGGATGTAACAGACACCACCTGGAGCTAATTCACCACTGACATTTTACACTGACAGTGAATGAATAATGGAAAAGTGAGCAGCCGCTGTTCACATTGTTCACAATCTTGCGGTCAGGAGAGACGTTGAGTGTTTGATTGGTTGCCCCTGTCAACACTAACCTGTGAGTGGAGATGAACCACAATCCTGTCATGCACACACACAGAGCTGTCACTTCTTTGCTGTTTTTCGTCTACAGGTACATTCAAAAACAACCTGCAGATTAGAAGTACATGAAACATATGAATTTGCTGAGGATCAGTATTCATTTTTCCCGGTCACATTGAGTATATCTTCATATTCAATCGAGTCAGATCATTTAGCTTGAGTGAACGGGCGACATTCCACCTCACATTCAAAAGAAAATCTTCATCAGATCTTCAATCTTCATCATCAGTTTCTTCACCAGTGTCGTTCTGTTTGACAAGCATGACACAGCTGTTTACTCTTGACAAAGCTTATTGGTGGATGAAAAACTACAGTGCACTGTACTAACACTTCACCAGTGTCATTCTGCTTGATAAGCATGACGCAGCCATTTTCTCTTGTCACAACTTATTGGTGGATGAAAAAACTACAGTGCACTGTACTAATGTTTTTATATTAAATGTTGTCATGGCCCCATTTTTTCGAGTTTTCACCCCTGTCTTTATTTGCTTGTTTGTTGTTTTGTTTATTTGCAAGAAATCCAAAGCATAGAAACTGATCTTTTTATGTCAAAAAGATAAATGTTTTCATGGATTTGACAGTAAGCAGTATATTTATTCTGTTAGTATTGCCTGTCTGTGAACTTCTCATTTGCCACTATGCGTATTGCTCCTGTCAGACGGGCAGCAGGGGATGTTGGTTAGATGGAACAGCCCCGTGTAATTGTCAGCCGATGGGACAAAACTGGGGGGGGAAGCCCCACGCACGTCCACGGTACCAAGAAGTATCGGATCCAGAGACGGATTCAAAGGCCAAGATGCAAACTAGACGTCTAGTGCTGCTCTCTGTTGTAGAACTGTAAAAGCTGCTTTGACAGGGTCTGAACCCAAGCTCATATGTATGAGCTCTACACACTGATGCACAGTCATGAGAGCACATGTCATTTCAGGGATGAAAACCGGTTCAGCCACTGCCTGTCACATAATAGAATGAATAGACTCCAATTACCTTTTCTACCTTCATCTCATCGGTGGCGTCGCACAATGGCCTGAATAGAATAATGAGTTTCAGCAACGTTCTGTTCACCTCTTATACATCAGGTCATACAATCACATACACTCTTATAACTGTAGATCAGATATACAGGATTACAATGTAGTGTGTATTATGGAGAAAATGTTTGGAGATCAGACGTGTTCTCTGGAGGCGATTCACTTTCAACACAAAGTTATATGAAACCATAGATTGTATATAACGATGAATATGCCCAAACGTTACCCTCCTGGTGGTTGGCAGTACAGGTCATAAATCCCACCTCCTCCATGCTAGTGGATGGGACATACTTTATATACAGTTTATGGCTAAAACCTATAGAAATAATCAAAATGCAGTAAAAACTCTTTTCATATGTTGCTGCAGACTATTTATTGTTCATTTGCACCCTTTGTCCAATCAATACCTTATTTTACACATACGTTATATACGTTTAACATGTCCAATATTTCTCATAAATTTGTACAGTTTCTATATCTTTAAATTTGTGCATCTAAATGGTCTATTTATTTATTCTTCCAATTCTTTTCCCCCCCAAAAAATTCTGCCATTATTACACTGATATATTTTGAACATCATCTCAACACTTGAGAGAACAAATGCAAAAGGCTGTTTAGAGAATCCAAACTCGAACTTTACACACAGAAGCAGCTTTCAAAAGTGAGTAAGTATCAGACATCTTTGAGTGTGTCTTGGCCCTTGGCGTTCTCCAGCCAATGAGGGGGCCAGCTGGCTTTAACGCTGGGTCTCTCCTTCAGCAGAGCGTAATACTGTCCGAGCTGAGGGTAACTCTCTGCAGATAACCTGGAAAACAGCAGGTAGGGAGACATTTAGTGGTTCACGGGTCAGTGTGACTTCAGGATGATGCGACAGGCCTTTCTACTCACACTCACCCAAATCTGAAAAGTGTGGCCACAGTTGGAAAAACGATCACATCAGCCAGTGAGAAGGACGGTCCTGCCAGATACTTGCCCGGCTTCAGAGAGAGACACGAACATGTCAGTGTTTGCCAACTGTGTGTGTGTGTGTGTGTGTGTGTGTGTGTGTGTGTGTGTGTGTGTGTGTGTGTGTGTGTGTGTGTGTGTGTGTGTGTGTGTGTGTGTGTGTGTTGCTAATGAACATGCAGTACCTTCTGCAGGTAACCCTCCCAGAGTTTGAGTTCAGTTGCCAGCGCCTCCCTGTTTCTCTTGAGAGCTGAGTCATGCCGCTCGTCCTCAGGGACAAACCAGTCATAGTAGATAACGGCATCTAAAACAAATAAATGAATAAAAGAAAAACCCATTTAATTGTTTTATGCTTTTACATGTTTGTTTGCTGGTTTATTTGATTGCATGATAACGCAAAAAATACAAAGCTGATTTTCACCACACTTGGTGGAGGGATGGGACCTGGGCCTGGAGCGAACCCATTCAATTTTAGATTGAGGGGATACATGTAGTTGAGAGTAAAATTTATATTTCTTTAAATAAATTTTCTTTTATATTTCTACAATAAGAACTAGAGAATCATGAGTAGGGTTGTTCGGCTTTGCTCATAAATATATTATTCAGTTTTTTTAAATAGCCTCACTAATTCCCTTATGGTGACTGTAGTTTCTAATATATTTCTCAAATAGGACTAAATAGTGTATTTATTTGGGACTACTTTCAGCAGTGGATTAATACACATCTGATCCTCAGTATTTACAGCAGTATGACAGTCATGTGGATTTGACTAACAATAAACTGGAGGGCCCATGGTCGTCATAAGAAAGTCACACAGTGCAACAGTGAGGCTCGTTGTGTTGTTTTTTTTTACAGTTTTGCTCTTTGCAAAGAAAAACAAGCTGAAAGATACAAGTGAATCACGGATTTGTTTTCATTTTGTAAAAGAAATTAAATTAAATTCAACCCCAGGCAGACTTTAGTAATTGTTGGATTTATTCATACATCCACTTGTGTCTGAACCATTGCTGCTTAAAACACATAGGATAAATATTTATGGATGACAATATGGGACAAAACAGGTAAATACAATATTCCTGATGGCATTATGGCTGCAACAGCAGCAACAACAATCTTTAAACTCCTTATATGAAGTCAACTTGTGATCAGGGGCAAGGCCACTTCTCAGCCACATATCTAATCACCAGTCAGGTATCTCTATAAACAGATTCTACATGTGAATATGAAGAATCTGTAGGGAAGGGAATTTAGGGACGGAAGCTTTCCGGCCTTCTAATTTGTCCAATCATGTATGAGCAGGCAAAAAAAAAAAAAAAAAAGTCAATGTAGAGAGCAAAGGAGGCGGAACACATTGATCAAAATGTATCAAATTTTTTTTGTGTATATATAGATTCACACTTGAGATTAGCCAAAATGTCTTCACGACCTAAAACAACTACGAAAAGTATCACGGTTTGCGTTTTGCGTGGAGAGAAAAAAGAAACTACTCTGACTGTAAACAGCGCACAATGAATGAAAGCCCCTGTCTTGGCCCAGATATCCACTGTCTATTGTCAGGCTCATTCGTCGTCAGGCGTCAGCTGATGGGCTCAGAAATCAGCTGATCCACCCATCAAGTTCCGTTCGGCTCAGATTTCTTGACCCATCTCTTCCTAACCCTCATCCGTCCACCCCTCTAGTTAACCATCATAGGTACTGGCTTGGGGAGCCCGTTGCCAGTCTCCGTACCAATCGGACACATTTTCACCTCTAGCCACTCATCTTTCCTCAACATCCAATAATCAATTTAAATTAGATACTGTTGTGGCGTGTGTCCTTGCTTGTGCGCCTGTGTGGTAATGATGAGCCAATAGGTCAGCTTCGGTTTGTGTTGCTTGGGGGTCGGCCAACAGTTGAGGGTTTCACCTGACTAATTAAGTCAGTAACTTACTAAGTTTATCGTAGAACGTCAGACCCTCAAACATGCGTTGGTACATCAGAGCTTGTTCCGCAGGGCTGTCTGGGATCAGCTGGTTTCCCTGGGACTTGAACTGACTCTGTCATGAGGAGAGAAAACACACACACACACACACACACACACAAACAAACACACACACAGTATAACCCTGTCAAACAAGTAGTCATGACGTCTTTCAGGTGATGGACTGGTTCGCTCACCTCCAGGTAAAAACAGGCTGCGTAGGATTCATTCACAACGTTGTCTCCATGTTTGAAAGAGGGGAGCTGAGGGAGAAACAGAAGTTGGCAGCATTAATCCAGTGTTAATGCTCCTGGGAGCTAATTAGCACTGAGCTGCTTCACACAAGTGCTCATGGGAACAAAACCACGTTCAGCTAGCTGCATGGGGAAATGTAACATGGGTGGTGTTTTCAAGGCAGAGACACTGTGAGGAGAACTTCAGTGTAAATAAAGACCATCACTCAGGAATCCGCCAAATTACATTCAAATTTCAAGTCAGTTTAGGTTTATCTTGCTAGCTCTCAAACTAAATAGCTGGTAAATCGTGATTTAATAACGGTGAAATGGGCTTTAATGACTTGAGAGGACTTCGGCATGATAATAGTTCATGTACTGTGATGACGAATTTATGTTCCAAGTTCATCTTCTTCTGAAACTTGTTAATAGATTTGAAAATATTGAATGGGTTTATTTTTGCTCTTTTTACGTTCAGATTTGAAGCAGGAAATCAGTGATGTTTATTTCAACGTGTCCACTAACAGCTGGTGGTTATGTTATAGCTCCAGCCGGCTCCTACCTGACCCCGGGGGTTGATTTCCAACACTTCTTGGGACTTGTTCTCCTTTTTGTCGAAGGAGAGCAGCTTGTGGTTGTAGCCCTGCAGGTTCTTCTCCTCCAGGAGGATCATCACCCTCCAGCAGGGACAGGATCCGGAGCCCCACAGCAGAGTCATGTCCTGGGCCATGGTTTCTGGATGTCGAGACGGAAAACTGGAGCTTCGCTGTCACTGCTGCAGGAGACGCGCACGGAGTAACTGACAAGAAGAAGAAAGTGTCTGCTGTTGTTCTTCACTGAATTCATGGGAATCCAAGCTGTGGTTGAAGCGCACACTGCCACCTACTGTCCGGAAGAAGAAACTACAACTTGAACTGGAATAACCGTATAAAATTGGTTGAATGTCGACATAAATCTTTCCAGACTCATATGAGGTCACCGTGACTTTTAACCTCTGAAATCTAATCCGTTATATCTGAGTCCAAGTGACAACTGGTCAAAAACGTGAAGACATTTCCCAAAGACAGATTTGGGACATCTTGTTGAACATTGTTGTGTGAAACAACCGCGACCTTGCCCTGTGACCCTTGACCACTCAAACCCAATTAGTTAATCCGTGAGTCCGAATTAACATTTTTAAAGTATTCTCTTTAGACGTTACCTTTTGTTGCATTCACAAAGCAAAAAAGAGTTTTGTGAGGTCACAGTGACCTTGACCTTTGACCCTTGACCAACACATTCTCATCAGTTAATCCGTGAATCCAAGTAAACATTTGTACCAAATTTGGAGAAAGTCCTTCGAGGCGTGCTTGAGAAATTTTCCAAAGAATGGACCACACAACCTGAAAACATAAACCTCCGGCCATGGCCATCACAGATAAAGGGGCATAAAAAATGAGAGCACAACTTCTTTACTTTATTTTAATGTCGAACAAACATACGATAAAACGATGAAGATTTTGTGCTGTGTGCTTCACAGGTCCTTCAGGATGTCGTAACCCTGCGGGATGGCCACCCAGTGAGGGGGCCAGCTGGTTTTAATGCTGGGTCTGTCCTTCAGCAGGCTGTAATATTTGGCCAGTTTGGGGTAACGTCCAACAGACAGCCTGAAGGACAGAACACAAGGTTACTGAGAAATTAAAAAGGGCCGGCATGGCTCACTCATTCTTTACAGAGAGAACTGAACTCAGTCACGTACCCGAAACGGAAAGCATAAGCAGTATTTGGAAAGACGATCACATCAGCCAGCGAGAAGGCCCCGGCCAGGTATGAGCCCGCAGCCACCTTGATGCAGAGGGCACTGCTGTCAGTACAAGTGTGTGTGTCCATGTGTGTGTATGTGCTGTGTGTACACTACCCTCTGCAGGTAACCCTCCCAGAGTTTGAGTTCAGCTGTCAGAGCCTCCCTGTGTCTGGTCACAGCAGAATCATGCCGCTCTTCTTCAGGGACAATCCACTCGTAGTAGACGACTGAGTCTAAGACAGGGCAATGTGAACATCATTGTAGAGTGGGTACTTTTCTAACTTTTAGAGTGTTGGTGCAGGTGTGTGTGTCTGAGTGTGTATCTTACTGAGTTTCTCGGTGAGGGTGAGACCCTCCATCATGCGTTGGTACATCAGAGCTTGTTCTGCAGGACTGTCAGGGATCAGCTTGTGGCCCTGAGACTTAAACTGATTCTATAACAGCAGAGATATTCGAAAAAATAAGAATAAAGATCATCTATAACATGTACAGTATTAAACATTCCATACTCAGTTTTTAAACTTTACCTCCAGGTATAAACACACGGCACTGGACTCATTGAGTATGTTGTCTCCGTGTTTGAAGGTGGGGAGCTGGCAGAATCAAATAAGGTTTAAGATTAGTCATCATGCAGCTATCAGTCCCCTTAACATCTTTTTCATCAAGTTCAATAAATTATTCTCTGCAAAAGAAATGAAAATGTTGAAAAATGTTCTGTCTCGCAAAGTTAAAGACAGTGAAAAGAACTCTTGGATCCGCCCCATGATCAAAATCTGACCCAGAATATAATGGGCTCTTCCTCGAGTCAAACCCCACATGTCCAAAAAATGTCATGGAAAACAGTTGACTAGTTTTTGCCAAATCCTTCTTACAATTAAATTAGCTAACTAATGCAGATGAAAACATAACCAGCTTATTGGAGGAGGTAATAAGTATAATATTGGCGATCTGAAATGTATCTTCTATCCAGAGGGCATCCTGTTTTTTTAATTCTTATCATGTGCATGCTACGCCGACCTGTCCTCTGGGGTTGATTTCCAGCACTTCCTGGGATTTGTGCTCTCCCCTCTCGAAGGAGAGCAGCTTGCGTTTGTAGCCGTGCAGCTTCTTCTCCTCCAGAGCGATCATCACCCTCCAGCAGGGAGGAGATCCGGCTCCCCACAGCAGAGTCATGGACTTGGCCATGGACACAATCGCAGATAAACTCAGCAAAAACCAAAACAACTACAGGTTGAAGCGAGCAGCAGCAGTGAGTGTGCGCTTTATGGCGCCTCATTGATCCAAAGGCTGGCCTCCCACGTGGTCTCCTGAGTGCTCAAGGGCACAGAAGTGAAAGCAGTAAAGAAGAAAGACAGACAGGTCGACGTTTCATTTAAGAGTTTAGTGTTTTCTTTATTGCAGAATGTGTATACACAGCATGTCAAGTGAGATTGTCCTATGTTCAGCTCACTACATTTTCATGCAGTGATGTTTCCCAGTTTTCTCTGTGCTGCGAGCCAGGAGCGCCCACTTCAGCTGGGACTCGATGTGACCACAGTTCAAAAGCTTCATGTCCAAATCCCTCCCCCCTCCACCCCTCTCCCTTTCTTTTCGGGGAGCCACATATTTTTCATCTGTGACCACGACTTTAATGTCTTTTTATCTTTTAATTACAATTCACAGAATAGCCTCTTCCTCTAACCTTTCTCTCTGGCTATAATACAAGTTTCTACAGGAAATTACAAAAATAATACAGAACATTAACCACACTACACATGCACACAGTATCTGGCAGCTTGACAAGGGCATTTACACGTTTTTTATGCAGAATTCTCTGCATTGTCCTTCAAATAGTTTATTAAAATCTTAAAAAATGTCCTCATCTTTTAGTCTTTTTACACTTTACAAACAGTTCCTCTGAGATAAAAACTTCCTTTTCCCTGTGTTTTGAAACAGTTGTTCATTTCAGCACGAAAGACCGTTAATGCTGAGTAAGGTGCACGATGTCTGAGCTTTGCAAATAAATACGGAGAGAAACTTTGTCAACATAAAAAAAAAAAGGTTATTGTCGTCAACAGTGAAGCAGGAGGTGAATAAAATGAGAGGAGGAGATGGAGAAAAGGTACAGCTATGTCCCTTTTACATGAAAGGCACACGTCAGATTAGAAACCTTTCACATTACTGCTCTCCGCTTGTCAAAGGTGCAGCTGCAGACACGAAACATTTTGCTTTCTCACAAAGGTTGATTCTTAGTAAGCCTCTTTGTCTGGGCCGATTGTTTGAAAGTGGATAAGAGAGTAAATGAAGCTTCTTCTGCCTCCCGTTCATCTTTACAACCAAAATTCACAGCTTAAATAAATGAAACACCTCACAGCTGCAGAAACTTACAAGCAAAATTATCCCTTTGGACTAATGCAACGTTTAAAATAAGTTCATATAAATAAAGTGTTTCAGCTCAGTGTCGAGGCGGCGACATTTTTATTTCCCTCTTCATATCTTCATTCATCATTTTCTCTTCACTTCCACTTCGTCTTCCGTGTGTCGCATTCAAAACACTATGGTGGCTGCAGTTTTCTCACTCAGACACATCAGGCAAGATTAGCAGCTGTCAAACATCTAAAGGGGGCATGTAACCGGTGGAATATGACTGTTCGTAATGTGTGTCGAAGGCAGGCAGCTGACAGAGGCGTGGCATCAACGCGTGCCGCTATGTTTCCACAGCGTTGAGGACGGTGGGGGGGCCGGGGATCACATTGGTGAGTCTGGAGAATCGGCTAGTCCTAAAGCAAGAGCTTCTTCTGGCGTCAGACCGTTCTTCAGAGTCCGCCTCACTGTGGGAAGAAAAGTAAAGAGACGATTAGCGATCACATGATCATGGGCTGCTGTTAATCTGGTGCTTTATTCCAATACAATACTGCATACTCATACAGTGTGCTTATAAGTGCTACCAACAGGAAATAATATTTGAGAAATATCAATCTGGAAATTGTCAGAATGTCTCCAGCAGAGGTCGACAAATGCTAACTTTTACTTCCTGGTGGTATGTTAAGTTAATGCTGCTACAGCTGATGGGCACCTTAGGGCATAGATAGCCACGTGCAGGAGTCACAGGTGAACAGTGGCAGGGAATCTGAATCACAGTTTTTCAACCGTGTGTGAGCATCTGTGTTTTTTGTCATCTTGCTAGCTTGGTAGTTCACAAGCTTGTTTTTCAGCAGTGCACTTGTCCTTTTGAAGTTGATTTTAAATAAGTCTTGATAAAGTATTTAAAACGCAGACAGGAGATCTCATCTTTTATTTTGCATCAGTATACGTAGGGAAATGACTCCAGTGGCGTTTTTGTTATTCGGTGGCCACTTTAATGGCCACAATCTGGAAAAATGCTGGATCCTACATTTCCCAAAATGCAAACAATAGTTTGTTTCATTCGACCAAGTGTCTGCTTCTGTCAAATTTCATGACCGTGGCATCTTAATGCAGGCTTTCTTTTAAAACTTTAAAGATAACCCTGATGACATCATACAATAATTTCTACAGCTGACAGGTACATTATCCAGGATTAATGTGAGCCGCTTCTTCTTTACGTGAACAACACACTCAAAAATCAGGGCTTGTTTACTGTTCATACTGATACGGTTTGATTATTATTTTGGAATAGGTTCATCACTCAGGTCGTACATGACTTGCGGTTTGCCCTGGATCTCCTCCTCTCTCTGGGCTGAGCTCTGGTTCCTGGACCCTGAGTGGCCGACCTCACGATGCGCTCCATGATCTCGTCTGCGGCGTCGTCTCCACAGATCTGAGTGTCCTCCACGACCGGAGTCCTCGGCTGCAAACTGCGACCTGAGCCGAACAAGCAAGAGAGGCATGAGCAGAAAATCCCTTTAAAGATCTGTGCCTCTTATTTTCCTCTGTGTTTATCTTTGTGACGCTGTAAGGAACTTCCTGTCACCCTCACCTCCTCCTCGTCCAGGCCGTGACCTTGTCCGTGTGCGAAGCCCCGGTACCACGCTGCTCTCCTTGTCACTGCTGCTCAGGCTGGTTCTCAGCACCGCTTTCATGTTCTCGTGTTCTGCAGCATCCTCTGTGTGGCCGAGGCCTTGAGGCTGCTCGCTCTCCTGGCTGCCACTAGGGGCGCTGGTGCTGCTGCTCGAGCCATAACGACCACACTGATAGGGAGGAACAGAATGAAAGAGAGTAAGAATTTGGCAGCTTTTATCGAAGGTATTTTTGGCTTTGACCTCACCATGCCAAACCTGAGACATCAAGGAACACATCCAACCTGTAAAGATTATAGTCTCAACTGTTTCTTATTGACTGATTCACTCAGATTTGAAGTGAAGAGAAACTTTAACGTCTCTAGTTACAGTTACTGGATGCATGCACACACACACCCACGCACACAGACATGCAGATATGCAGGCAGTACACATGTTGATACCTCACTCTCGTCTTCATCATCAGACTACAGGAGGAAGAAAGAGTGAAAGTTAAAGAACAGATAGAAGAAAATAAAGGGGAAAAGTGAAAAGGCAGCAAGATTTGGGAAAAGAGTGAGTCTCTGTACGAGGGATTCTGTGTGTGTGATGCTCACAGGAGCGTTGACGTCAATGATCATCTTTCCTCGGGTCTTGTTGCGTTCGCGATGGTCTGCCCTTTTCTGCTTCTGCTGCAGCACGCGGTCTCTGGTGGTCCGGTACTCCAGTGCAAACTCGCTGAGGATCTTGCTGAACCTGTGGACGCTGACCTCCCTCACGCTGTAGGCCGGATGACCGAGAAACAACAGGAACGAGTGGAACCTGGGAGACAGAGGAGGAGGGAAGGACATTGTAATCTAAATCTCTAGTCTTAGTATTTGAGTGTTCTTTGTTTGTTTGTACGTTGCTGCGAGGGGAGCTACCTGTTGATGATCCTGCGGTGGACAATCTTGAGAATGATGATCCTCTCGGCACAGTCCTTGAGGAAGTCGGACATCTTCTGCTTCAGCTGAGGCTTCATCTCGTGCTTGGCGATTACCTTCAGGTGGTCCCATGAGGCTTTGCAGCGGCGCTCCATCTGACACAGGTTTTCCTGCAGCTGGTCGAAATCCACCTGAAGGAGGAGATGATAAAGCAAATAAGGGAGTTGTTGGTGGGCTGTATAAAGGATTATGCTGTCTTATCTTATTATTATTACTATCAAACTTTCAATTTGAGGTCAGTTACTATCACCCACATTTCTAAAGCAAAAAATATAATTGAAACTTCTAAGATAGAACAGCTTAAAGGGTTTCAATCTAGTATACGCATACAAGCTTTTCAGTAGTGAATGTGGATCATACTTTTGCAGAACGTGTGATGGCTCCGATCTCGGAGTAGAGGTCGGTGCTCTGGGGGAAGTTCTCCACCACCACAGAGCAGGCGTGATGCAGCAGAGACTGTTTGTGGACCGTGTCTTTCACCTCTGGAACCTTCTCCAAGTACGTCAACTCAAAGCCTTTTGCCTGGACACATGAAGACACCGATTACTTACAACAAAAACAAATTATCAATACAATTTTCTATATCAACCAGAATTCTCAGGGCCTTGGATACACGTGAAAACAACTTAAAAATCATGATATAGGAAGTAGTAATGACTGAGGGGGTTGCATTTGAGGTATATAAAATTACAGGTTCTAATATGTGATGTAAATTTTAATCAACAAAATATAGACTTGGCTCATTCACACTCCATTAAAATGACTGATAACTACTAATCACTGCAGTAGAAAGGAACCTTGTCATTATGAGCCAGTAAGATGATGGTCACGACTCACATTGGTGCTATTGAGGAAGTTTCCGATTGAGAGCAGCGTGGAGAGGATGTAGCGCAGAGTTTTGTTCTTCTCCAGCTGCTCCATCCCCTCCTTCAGATCCTGCAGCGGCTCCGCTACTTCCTGAGAGGGGGAGGACACACGCACACGCACACAGACGCACACAGACACACAGACACACACACACACACACAAACATAATTAGTTGAGTCAACCTCAAAAACGTTTGTTCCATTAGTCAAGTAGTCGATACAAGATGTGAACAGGTGCGCCTCCTCTTCCCGCCGCGAACCATCTGTTCTTGTTTTAGGTCATGAGAGGCTGTTTAAAGGTCTCTGCATCTGTCAACCTTCACTACCAAATGTACTCGTACCCTTTGTTTACCCGTGTTTATGTATTTATGCGTCTGTGTTTGTGTCCCTGCGCGGTACGCTGCCCTCCATTAAACCGCCCTCGCCCCAACCGTCCCACAGACTTGAGTCGGGAACATCGCTCTACGGAACAAGCGGTCGGGTATCGTGCCTTTCATGGAGACATGAAAGACAATTGCATCCTGTGGAAAGTCGTAAAATTTACAGGACATCAAGGGATGTTTCTCATTCTCGGGGGTTTGGCTTTGAACTTCCTCTCCTGGACGCATTCTTCACTTGAGTAAAACATGGTGTGCCAGGGGAAGAAGAGGACGAGATGCTGCTAATAAGCTCGCATATTTTGTTATGATGTTATGATGTAACTATGTTGATGCTTTGCGGATGTTGTTTGCACTAAGAGGGTTGTTGATACTTTCTGACACGGGAAAAAGACACACACATGCACACATGCACTGCACATTTACTCAACCCTTTATGGTTCAAAGTTCATTTCGCTACAGTATGTTTCTGCTTTATTAAAACCACATTCACTTATTACGTATGAAAGTAAGGTTTTAATATGCATTCAACAATGGTTTTGTTTTGTTGTTCCTTAATTTGATGATGAGAAATCAAGTTTTTTGTCAGAACACTTTTAACAGATAAAAGCACTGTCCCATGTTTAAACAGACCTTCTCTGTTGCCTCATAGTCCATCTTAAAGGCCCAGAGTTGGAGTCGGGCAGAGAGCTCGCTGATGGAAGACAGAGTGAGCAGGAACTGTTCTGCTGAGCCCAGCGGGACATCGGGGTTGGCCAGCTGAGCCTCCTGGATCTTCTGCTTCTCCTCCTCTGTGGGGATCATCGTCAGGATTTTCTGAGGACAAAGACAGATATGTGGGATAAGAGAAAACATGGGTGTCATATGTGAAATGAAAGATAAGTTTCAATCATCACTTGCTCCCTTTTTTACCGTCAACCTAAATCTCTCACCTCTATGCCCTCCTTGTTGAGCGCATACTCGTCAAAGTTAAGGATGGCCGTCTTGATAGTGCGAGGAGGCGGCAGCACCGTCAGGCCGATGTTGATGGCGTTACTCCTCTTGGAATCCAGAACTATGATCTCCTGACGCTTGCCATCTGCTGCCGTTTTCTAGGACACAGAAACACAGAGCGGGTCAAAGCTGCGTGTCTTCCTCTGTGTGGTCCTCTTTATGGGCTCTAGGATTAGAGGGCTCGTTACTCCGGTTACACTCAATGCAGCAGGAACTACATGGTTATTAAGAGCAGGAAATACCATTACAGGTTAGGTCTGTACTGTATGTGTGTTTAAGTCTGCAGACATGTTGTCACTGCGCAGCCATGTCCTCGCCAGTACTCGAGGCTATCATTAGCTATTATTGGAAGAAAGTCCTAATATGTCACCACATAAAAGTGTAACAGAGAAGGTGCTAAGACGTGGTTACTGCCTCTGGGAAATTTTACTGTCATAATATGGAGACGGGTTGATTTATATTAAAGTACAACTCTGCCACATCTGAGTCTCATGTTAAACTTAATGCTATTACGATAAGACATAAGATACTAACTTTGGGGCGGCAAAGTGGTGCAGTGGTTACCACTGTTGCCTCAAAGAAAGGCTCTGGTTTCGAACATGTGTATACTGACATGCAGCTTAGGTTAAACTGTGAGGGTTGTTTGTCTCACAGAATAAAGATGGATGACATGACGGCTCCCCAAAAGTGAAGCCAAATCATTCACTAATCACGATCACTACTCCGCACACTCTGGCTTCAAATGAGGATGAGTGTGCACCCTACCTCCCGCCAAACATCAGCTGGAATTCCGTCTGACCTACAACCTGCTGTGATTTTAAAGATCCCTTTAAAACTTGGAGTCATATTTACTTGAGCTGTAGCTGGAGACCACCGTCATGCTGTCAAATTACGTGTCGACCAGAAGCCGAGCCATAGTGAGTTACTAACTCGTATCAGAAGTTGTGGATTGAAGCAGCGGCTCAGGAGTTCAAAGTGTGAGACGCCTGGCTTCAGCTCCCCTCGTTCAGGACACCATACTTTGGTTATTTAAAAGGCTTTGTGAGAATTACGAGGGATTCAACGCTCCCCTGCTTCAGTCGGGATCATGACACATGACCTCACTTAACCCTTAAAACAACAGCTTTCGAGTACTGGAGATAATGGACGCTAAACCTACAGACTGTGTGACAGGCAACATCAAGGGTGTTCGTGATGAAACGGCAGCGAGTGTTTCCCACACAGAAATCATGATGATGGTGGTAGGCGACCATAACACATGACCACGCAATGATGATGTACAGTAGTTGAAGTCCAGATCAAATATTTATTCTGGGATGACAGCACCACCTTTGGGCACCGTGTCACAATTTGAAATCGCTGCACCATTTGAATATTAAATAATTTAATAATTAATGACTAACAGCTCCTCTATTATATTACAGTGTAGTGGAGTATAGTTGTGTTCTTTACCTTTGTTACTGGCATTTCCTTCGACTTTGTCTCAAACAGGTGTTCCAGTTTTGCCGTGTCCAACTTCACTGCTTCCAGTTTTGACCAGAACGAGTCGCCACTTCTCTTATAATCTCTGTACTGGGAGTCTGTCGGACGCACCTGTTCACAAACATTAAGCAGAGACATGTATGAGACTCCCATTTCCCACAATAAAATAGGTAAACGAGAAACAAGGAATCACAAATAACAGCAGCAAAGGGAACACGGTGAGTGAGTCATAGACTTTGATGGCCCCTTAATCTTAACAGGCTAATAGAAACATGTGTCTTTAATGAACTCTTCATGTTGACCTGCAGGATCATCTGCCCAACCAAGAAAATTGGTTAAATACTGACAGACCTAAATTACTTGATTCCTCCAGGTGTAGAGAACCTGAATGTCTGCATGCCTTGCTCACCATAGTTTAATGGTTGTTAAAGTGAAATCGTTTGCTGTAATTTCCTATCACTAGTGAAGTGCCCGTTCTAAACCTGACTGTTTGGAATGGGCTGTTAGCTTGATCGTGCTCCAGAGACACTTCAGAAATATTCCCTGCCATTAGTGAGTCCTCCTCAAGCAGTTCTACAATATACTGTTGGTTTATATTTTTGGCGTCTGAACGTTGTGTGCTGAGCTTTTTACAAACAGTCTACGGTGCAGAGTGAAGTTAGAAAACTTGGTGTACATCCTACCTGGTTTATCTGCAATGACAATGTTGTGTGTTTTTATAAAATGAAACCGAATTTGCTTGATCTCTGTTCACGTGTGTGGTTTAATCACAAGTTTGAAGGATTTACTGAATTGCTGTTGTTTTTTCATACACTGCATGTCGGCTATTTCAGAGGTCTGTCAGGCAATCAACACAAGCTTCAGACCCAATTCACAACTTTTCAAATTAAAAACTCTGTAATTCAGCTCGATATACAGTATTGCAGCAACGAAACAAGACATTGTGCTTTCGCTTTGTAGAGAAATTGATAAAGAGGAAATGATTCTATGAATGCTGTTGCCATGACGGAGATCAGCACTTGCGACTCCAGTGAATGTCATTATGTAATTTAAGCAGTTCTGTGAAACCTGAACTCGAGTTGTCATCTTCTGCATAATGTATGTGTAATTTTCTCATTTTTCTGAAAAGCCTTAGTTTAGCTGGTTATTGAAAATGCTGTTGGCGTCTTGACTCACCTCGCTCCAGAAGAGCCTGATTGTCTTTTTCTTCTTGTTAAACAGAGGCGGCTCTGGGGGTGGAGGCACCGGGATTGTGGAACTAAAGGAAGGAGGAGGTGGAGGCCTCATAATCCCAAACAAGGGAGGAGGTGGGGGGCAGCGACCCATCATGGGTGGAGGTGGAGGGAAGCAGGGCGGAGGAGGAGGCGGGGGCGGGAGGTCGCCACATCCGCCCATCAAAACGGCGTCCAGGATGTCCTTGTCATCATCCTCCGTTAGGTCCGTGAAGTTGATGTCCCCGATGCGCAGCTCTCGAGGGCTGGCCAGGAGCTGGTCCCAGATTGTGTCTGATTCCTTCTTGGGTGGAGGAGGAGGGGGCTCGTTGGCGGTAGCGTCAAGGTTAGGGGGGGCTGCTCCCAGGTCCTTAATCAAGTTTCCGAATCGCTCAGCGAACTGACGGATGCTGCCCTGGTTCTCTGACTTGTCAGCACTGTTGTTGCCCTCCTCATCATTGCCCAGCTGCTCCTCAGTGTCCTCCTGGGTTTCTTTGTCCTCCCCCTCTCCTCTCTCTTTCTCCTTCTCTTTCTCCTCCTCTTCCTCCTCCTCATCACTGGGCTTCTTGTTCTGGGAGTACAGCATGTCCAGCATGAAGAGTTTGCTGTTGAGGAGTTTGCTGCACTGCTCGTTCACCTCTCCCTCCTTAAAGCCTGAGAATGAGAGGGAAAGAGAGATGTTAAAAGATGTAGAACTTTACCATTGTAACATTTAAAATACAATAAGAAGAATCATTTAACCAAGAGTCATGTATTTTACTCTTCGTTTATTATCCAATATTAAGGCTGTAATAGGTCCTGTGTATGTTTCCTTATGTAGTTTGACTTATTTTATACGTACTGTGCACTTTTTACGTTCTCTCAAAACCATGCAATATGCTCTCATCTGTAATAGAATCAATGAAATCTGAAAATATAGGAGGCACAGATAAGATCCACTTGATCTGCATCAGCATCGATAGTGAGCAGGTAACCTTTACATTCAGTTTCTAAGTAAATGGCCCCGCTCAGACCTGTTTTAACATCCATCCTGAGAGATCCGATCACAAGTGGATAGTGCTAAGTACGTGCGTCCTGAGTGTGTCTCCTGTAACCACTTGTGATCGGACTCTTCCCTGCTCTATATGCAAATAATCACGTACATTATTTGTGTTCACAAAGACCAAACACTGTTGTATTAACACAGTCTGAGTTTACAGATATGAGAGAGATGGAGAGTGAGTAGAGTCAAAAGGGACTGAATAAATTGAATCAAGCAGCTATCAAGAATCTTTTATTACCAATTTAAGAAAAGTATCAATCATTATGAGTTGGTCAGTGTTAATGTTGTGGCTACAAACCAAATCGATGTATGGACACTGAGAAGCTCATGACGCATTTACGTTCACACAGGGAAAATAATGTGGCCACGTGAGTCCAAGACCACCTCCAATGTGCTCTGAGTGATTGGATCTCAGGACACATTTGGTAACATTAAGACCTGAATTTATCACTGACCAGAGTTTAAGCGATCAGTCATGGCAGGCTGAAGAACCTGGCTTTGTGGATCCTTTCATAAAAATTATCTCTGAGTTCGTTGCATGAGGTAAACATTTGTAATTTGAGGAATAACTGCACTGGCATCGGATTAAAACTCTCAAGTAGTTGTAAATAAGTTGTAAATATAACTCAAAGGTTCCTCCAATTGGAAACTAACTTGAATCAAATGCTTTGCAGTAAAAAAAACTACCCACCATCCTCAGCGCTCCCCCTCTCCTCTCTCTCCAAGGTGCTGCTGGCAGAGGAGATGCTGGAGGCCGAGCAGTTGTCCTTCTCATTTACTTCTTCATTCTGCCGTTCCTTGTCGCTCAGGATGCCGCTGTCCTCCTCCACCTCCTCTCTCTCCTTCTCCGGTTCCTGCTCGTACTCGTCGACTGTCTCCTCTTTCTCTGCCGGCGTTTCTTCCCGCACTTCTTCTTCTTCCCCCTCCTCTTCTTCCCCCTCCTCTTCTTTCTGCTCTTCCTCCTCCTCAGCGGCGGCCTCTGCTTCTTGTCCCCCCGTTTCTACACTGGCACCGGAGTCATCCGCCTCTCCTGTGATAAAAAGTGTGTGTTACTTACAGTCCTCTTTAAGACCGTGATTTACTATCTTTATCTCTTCAATTGATAACGTGATCCCTTCAATCACACAGAAGCTTCTGTACGACTGCAATGAAATACTGTTTGAAACATGTGACATGGCTGCCTTTGATTTTAAAGGTCCCACTGTTTGCACATGGGAAACCCCTGTATCAACATGAAAAACAAAAACACACCCATACACCAATGCAAAAAAATGTGGCGGCTACACAAAGCCGGGTTGTCACAGGACCAGGATATGAACAGGAAATGAAGAATTAAGTTCCTGTTTACGTCAAAACACACTCACGTACGTGGTGCACACACGTAACTCAACAGCACAGTCTGTGCAGTGATGAAGGCGGGGTTAGAATAACACGCCGCTCTGAGGCCTCATACACTCACCTACAGTACCTCAGCTCACGGCTGTGCATGGACGCCGACACAAGGCTGTTTTCTTACACAAGATGTTTTGGCATCACACTTTTCAAAAAGCCCTTTCAAAAACCCACCTGACCCTTTCACCCTTCGTCCTCTTTCTGTGTTTCTTTCTCGTTCTGCTCTCCTGCAATATTTTCCACAATCGGTCTCTCCGCTCGCTCTTTTGCTCACACCTGCATGGTCATTTAAACAGCAGGCTAGCAGAGCTGAAACAATTTGAGGTTAAGAATGATTGCTTTGGGGGCACATTGTTGGGAATTGATCTAGTGACCCTCTGGTTTTAATTATAAGTTTCAGCTGGTAGAATCCAAAGTCATATAAGGTGTCTTTACCGCACAATACAACATTTAAGTTATAATCCTCAAGATTTTCCTGAAGCCAAACCCACGGTTTTGAAGCTACTTTGAGGCAACATATTTTTAGCAACAGCCATCAAATGCACTGTGTATACATTCAGTCATTACTTCTCTATATATAGTTATTTTCACTGTTAGTGGCAGAGTCAACCATTCCCACGTTGGACTTCACACACAATAGGGACTCATAGGAGAACATGCATGTAATCCAGCTTTAGCACTGACAGTGATCGTATATCAATAATACATCAGACGTGGTCGCATGTGACCACAGATCAGTGTTAAATATGAGCTTTTCGATGAGGAGTTGCAGGCAGCGTGCTGCATACCTTCATCTCCTCAGCATGACTCCAGTTATGTGCCCCTGCTGTTGTCTATTACTGACGACTAAAAACCACTCGCAGTGTGTGAAGCATGAAATCAGAGTGAACAATTACTGCCTTGTTTATTAAAACTTGACTTTGTTTGGCTGAACTATAAACGAACACACCAGTTGCTGCTCTGTTGTTTCTCCTGGTGCCACCAAATAAACCAGGACTGAAATATTTAAGATAACAACTTCGAAAGTGAGTTGAATTCAATGTTTCTACTCCCATCACTTGTTATAATACCAGCTCGGGAGGTAGAGAGGGTCGTCCACTAACCAGAAGTTTGTGGTTTGAACCCTGGCACCTCCAGTCTGCATTCCGAAGTGTCCTTGGGCAAGATACTGAACCCAAGAGAGCTCTGCGTATAGAAGCGCTGTATGAATGTGTGCGTGAATGTGCTGTGAGTGGTCGATAAGATTGGAAAAGCACTATGCAGTCCATTTACCATAAAGTAATTCACTGTGTAGTACGGGGTAGCGCTACTATAAAAAATAAGAATTTAAAGGTATTAGCGGCTAATACCTTTAAATTCGTATTTATCATAGTAGCGCTGGCAGCACTAGCAGGAGAAGCAAATTTTAACTGGTTAATAACAGCCATATCCGTACTGTGTTAATGGTTAATCTGAGTGTTCTCAGTTGTCCTACCAGTCTCAGATTGCGTATAGGGGATGGAGGGGGTCTCGCCTTCCAGGTCAACCTCTGCGTCCTCTTGGGAGGCAAATGAGGATGGGGTGCTGCTGCGCGATGACGAGGGCCAGGCCTCAGAGGGTGTAAAAGGCAGGTTTAGGTCAGGGCGAGTCCTCGAGACCCGCACGCGCTCCTTTTCAAACTCCTCCGAGGCTAGACGCTCCACATTCTTATACCTAAGACGGAGGGAGAAGCAGTATGAGAATAAAACATGTGAAAATACCAGTCTGAGATGATGCACCATCCGTCTTGCCTGTCACAACTATAGAAACACTAAACCAATACAATTACCAATCTGCCAGTTTACCTGAATGCATCACAAACTTCCAACCTGCTGTATTTACCTTAAAAGCACTCAGACCGTTCCTCAATGTTTTCTCCTCTACAGCTGCCCAACATCTTAACACACTACAATGTAAGTGAACGCCACTTATTTGCTTTACCCCATTAATAGTCCACAAAGCATTCAATACATTCATCACTCATTTCCTGTTGTCTAGAGGTTCACCCTCCTCCCCTCCCCTACCCTCCTCTCCTCTGTAGCCAAACACTCATCAGTCCAAACATGCAACCATCGAGTGTGAGGAAGGAAGAGTGTGAGGGAGGAAAGAAGAATGACAAGACAGAAGAAGGGTGAGAGAGATGGGGAGAAGTTCATGTAAGTTTGGCTGCAGAAAGGCCAAACATCAGAAGTAAATCAGAGTAAACCTGTTCAAGATGTGCCTCCATCATCCTCGTCCTTTTTCATTTCTCTTCCTTTTTCTCTTCTTCCTCCTGTTCTCCCTCTACAAAACGTTACCATTCAACCTGCCGGCCAGAACAGAGTTTTCGGGCACTGAGTCATCTCTCTCTCTCTCTCTCTCTCTCTCTCTCTCTCTCTCTCTGTGTCTTTCTCTAAGCCCTCCTTCTTTCCCACCGTACCATGAATGTGTGGAGCTTCTGTTCAGAGTTCATTAGCATAAGGCCACTTCAGAGGGCTGAAGGAACTGGATACTAATATGTGTGTGTGTTGTTGAAATGGAGCGAGTGAGCCAACTGTGTATTGTGCACTTGAACTTGGAGCACAACCTTCGATGTGCTGTATGTCCTTACACCCTGAATAAATAAGTTGTGTTAAGTGATTTTTTGAACAAACTTCAGAGGCCAGTCTTGTGCTGTTTATGGATATTTATGTACCTTATATGTCCCATTAGTTTCAATTACTCGAAGTATCAATGCATTATCACATATTAACCTGATATTACCACTGTATAAAACATCTGATGAAAGCAGATGTGGAGTGTAACTAGATTTAGTGAAGTACTGTAGGGCCTTAGTTGAATATATATCCATTTCACTTCATAATAATCATAATTATATTATATACATTGAAATATAATGGTTGTAAAAATCATTGGCATTTTGCACATAATATGTACTATTACTTAAAGCTGGGGTTGGTAATGCAACCAATACGTTCCACCCCATGTTCAACATCTTAGTTTGATCTGATTGAACCAAATCGTCACGGGAAATAAATTGTGTTCTTTGCCTATGTAAAAACCTATTTCACAGGTTTTAATTAATAACAACTATTTGCATCACACTTAGGGGATCGTTTCAGTCCAACCTAAGTTCGTACCAGTCTATGGTCCAAAAGTATAATCAATCATCCAAGACGACAGGTGCCACGCCCCCTAATCTACCGCTATTTGAGCCCTATTTGAGATTTTTTGGAGCCAGTATTGCACTTTTAAGCACTTTTCATACACAGTCTATGGTAAGCACACAGTTAACAGTGGATACAGTTGTCTGATGTGAGGACATCATATTCCATGCAGGCCTTGTGCAGGTGTTACTGTGCTTATTTATTTTAGCTTTATTGTATCGGTTGAACTTAAATTGAGGGTGAAAGTTGTCTGAGCCAACAGAAGAAGCGATATGAACAGTATGCACAGTGTTGAGTGTTGATAGAAGAAAAAGAAGCAAACGTAGGAAAGGGAGAAGAATAAGAATAAGAGGAAACAGGAGCTTTACCTCCTCATACTTTAAAATATTGTGATGATCATCATGTTGGTTTTGGCCTTCCTACAGTTATTATCAGTCCAGGCTCAGTCCTAAATCTGATTGTGACCTCACATACCCTCTTCAGTAAATCTCTTTCTTCCTGTGATTCCCATCTGCAGACAAACATAGAGTTATTATATGAAAACTCTTCTCATGTCTGTTTAAGTCGACAAACGCTTGAGTAAAAACTGTGTGTGTGTGTGTGTGTGTGTGTGTGTGTGTGTGTGTGTGTGTGTGTGTGTGTGTGTGTGTGTGTGTGTGTGTGCAGGGTCATTCAGTGTGAGAGCCTGATGAATCCTGGAATCTGATTTTCTTACAGCATGCAGCCAAAGCAATCAGGCCCCTGGCAGAAGGCAGCAGTTAAAATACAGCTCCTTTAGGGAATGACGAAAACAGGCAGACGGAAAAGACAAGATTCAGCTAGGCATAACCCCCCCAAGCCTCTGGCAGCGGAGGGCACCTTTTTAACCTGAAAACATTACACTATTACTGAGCTTCCCAAACAACTGGCTCAAGCATATCCCCCCCCCGGGTTCAGCTGTTCCGAATGTGTGTTGTTTTGATTTAGTGACCACACTTACCTCTCCTCCCGTGCATGTCGGGCCTCTTCCATTTTATCCACATAGTCGCGGCTGAGAGAGACACACAAACAGAATTTAAAAGCATAACAATCAAGATTCAAGATTCAAGATTCAAGAGTTTATTGTCAAATGCACAACAATTACATTAAGCAGTCGCTGGCAATGAAATGCTTGGGTCACAGGCTCTCTTATAGCAATGCTCCGAATAATACAAGCTAAAAAATATTGAATAAAATAATATCAAATGGAATATCAAAAGCATAACAATCGTAGCCTTCCCCTGTCTGTTCTCTGTAGACCTGCCAGTGTAAATACAACAGATTTGCATGTCATGCACATCAAGCATTTAAGGTACTGCTGTAACACGTAATCCTGTAGTATAGAAAGTGGCTTTATGTTTCTCATAAAGCCACTTTCTATACTCTTTTAGTCTCTTTTTTAAATGTATGAAATCCAGATTTTATGTATACTTTTGCATTAATTTGACGCACTATATATATATAACTATTTTTTATTCTTCATATGAAGTCATGCTTGTCCTTTCCTTGATATGTATTGTTATTTGAGTTCTTTTTAACCCTTTACATCATCTTTATTGTAATTAATTATATAGTAATCGATTGCATCTATAATAATATTCACTTTACTAATGCATGTCTCAAACTAATGCATGGTTGCTTTTTTTTGCAGATTGGGAAACTTAGGGAAAGTTTGACATTTTGGAAAATACACTTTATTGTATTCTTGCTGAGAGGACACTCATAACTGCTACAGCCAGCAGTCAGTTAGCTTAGCTTAGCTTGAAGACAGGGGGAAATAACTAGACTGGTTCCATCTAAATTTAAGACAAATCTGAAAACCAGAACCTCTTAAGTTATATAACTTAATTAAGTTAATTAATGTTCAATAAACACATCCTATATATTTATGTGTACACAAACTTGTGGAGAAATAGAAATAATATTTTGCTGGGTTGTTTGTTTCTGGGCTCTTCTCTAGTTGCCTAACAATGTCATGGACGCCAGGACCATCTTTGTAGCCTCAGGGTGGAAATGTATGAATCGGGTACAACCCTAGAAGGCAGGGGAGGTCTCATGAAAGATTATTTTTAATTTGCTTTACTGAAGTTTTATGTTCCTGTGTTTGAGGACCTTCAATCATAGTAGAGACAGTTTGGGCTCTGCTTTTTCAAGTTTGATCATTCTTGTTTTTTATTGGTCTTTTGTGAGTCCTTTGGCTTAATCGAGTTATCATATTACATTTCCATCATTTATTCTATCTTTATGAGATTTATTCGCTCATCTCAAACTGTTTGGGGTCGTTTCAAACACAAAGCCAGCACTGACTCACCTGTGCTTGTTCCGCTCTTCCCGCTCTATCCTCTGCAGCCTCTCCTCTCTCTCCACACGGCGGCGCTCTCGCTCAGAGGCCAGAGACTCCTGGTGTTGTCGATAGGAGGAGGACAGGAGACCTCCCAGAGCAGGTCTGAAGGAGAGAGCAAGAAAATAAATTAGAAAATGTCCAATTACACCAATGTTATTCATGGCTAGGGGATTACGATGATAAAAAAAAATATTTTTCAATGATGTTGCCACATCACTGTTCATCTGTTTTAATCTGCTGTACCAATGTGACGCAATATGAGAAGATAAACAGCTTAATCTGTTTGTGAACACAACATGTGCTCCTGGCCGGTTCAGAGCTTGAATATGTGTAACTATGAATGTAACACATCATAAATCATGTTGTAATGTCTGTGAGGAAATTAAAGCAGCTTCTTCATTAAGGAACCAGAGAGATGAGATCACATTCAGACTGTGTTCACCCTGAGACTGAACACAGATCAGCTCTGTGCATGTTTGTTTATGTAAACACACATGTCTACACACTTGTATGTGAACATGTTTTAGGGATGATTTCATGTACATGTGCAGGCACATGTTGGTCCTCTCACCTGGAGGTGGTGGGCGTACTGGGACTGCTGAGGGAGGAGTAGGACGTGAAACCTCCATTCCTGAGTAAGAGAAGAGGGGAGAAAACGTGTGACAGTGAGCGACCTCTCTCCAGACGTCCATTCACCCGACACCACGCTGACTAGTCAGTGTGAAAACTGGTGCCGAGAGACGAATGCAACACCTTGTTACGTAATGGGGATAAAATGTTGGTGCAACACTAGGGTGACCCTAATTAGTAACTGCTGTGGTGTTTATTCATGTGTGTTTCTGGGAAACTCCAGGCAAGGTGTTTCTCTTCACATCAAGACCACATCTAAAACATATTTATCTTTGACAGCTCATTTAGCAAGCGTTGGCAGGCGGCAACTTCATTTCTTTAAGCTACAGGTATATTACTCAGGAGTCTGGTACCACATGCAAAATAACAAGAGGTGAAATATTAATATGTTGCAAAGGTGTCAAAGAAAGCATTTTTGCATGTATTTTAAGCATCATGGCACCGTATCCCTGTGTATTGGTGACATGTAGGTAATATAAAAAAAAAGTATATCCAGCCTGAGAAATACCCAACTCAACAGTGCAGTACACCTATTAAAGAGGACAGTGAATGGAGAAAATAAGAATGAAAAAATGCCACTTTCTATAAAAAAAATTATAAGAAAGGAAGAAAATACAGATACAGAGGAGAAGAAATCAAGAGACATCTGGACATCAACGCAGTGGCAGAATTAAGAAGAAATAGATATGAAAGTGATAATAAGAAGTGCACAGACAGACTGAAGGTGAGAAGCCGAGCAGTCAAAGAAGTGAAAGGAACTGGTGAGAAGTGAAGGTGATGAATAACACAAGTGGTGCGAAGAGATCCAAGTTGGTGCAGAAACAGAAGTGGAAAGTGAAAAAGTGCAACGTCAAAGAGGTAAGAGAAAGGTTGTCAGTGCTTCTCATGGGACACTGAGCTCTGAACATTGTCCCTCTGACCTGGGAGATGGCGTTTCGGGTGACTCCGCACTGGGTTTGACCGGAGCCGGTGGTGACTGCTCCTCGTCAAGGTCGTAGGAGAAGAGGTGGAAGGGCGAGTGGGGCAGGTAGGGCAGGCGGTCGGGGGAGGGCCGAGAGCTGCCACGCAGCGGTGGGCTGACCTCTTTGGTAGCCGGGACGGTGACGACAGACCTCTTCCTGGCCAGCAGGCTGGACAGAATGGAGGGCTGGGATGGGGGGCTAAGAGGGGCGGAAACGGGAGGAGAGGGGGAGCGGAGGGTGGATGCTTGAGGTGGTTCAATCTGAGTCCTCTTCTCTTCCTCCTTTATACTCCCCTTTCTGGAAGTGATGGTGATGGACTGGACGGTTGTTCTATGAATGATGGATGGAAGATGTCTAGCTGGGCTAGGAAGAGAGGAATAGATTGAGATGATACATGGATGAATGCTTAAATGACTGAGAAGCCCTTTAACAGGATTAAGGGCTGCAGAGTAATGCACTTAAATACCCCTATGTACATTGATCACAAGGAGATCAAACCCACCAGATAAACAACAGACAACAGTGACGCTACATATAGAGCCCAGAGTTACACAAGAAGACTACAGAATTTTTTTTCATTTCCATGTTACCACCATGTCCTAGAATACCTGGGGGTGGTCTGATTAGACACTGTATTAGCCCCCTCCTGCTCATCGGAGTCAGACTCTGTCACTGGACTCTCTTCGTCCTCCTCCTCTATTCCTTCCTCACACTCCTCCTCTCTGTGGAGGCGGTGGGTGGATGGATGAATGGTTGAGTGGAAAATGTAAAGGAAGGATGGAGTGAAAGATGATGCGATACATGAGAATGGCATGCAAGTAGAAACTACCACACTTTTGAAGAGATGGAACAAACGTAATGGAGAGATGGAGGGTTAGATGAGAGGATTGGTGTGTGGAAATAATGTTTTCAACTGCACAATACCAAACCACACAAACATTTGTTCCAAGACTACAAGACAGAGACATGGCATCAATCAGATGGAGATAAAGTGATAGAGAAACAAAAGGATTAAGAGGAGCCAATACAGAAAACTGAATCAGGAGAAAGGGTGGCTGAATGTTTCTCATTACACACTCCATGCCTCCAGTTAGTTTTACATGCACATGAGGACAGAACGTGACGACAGGCAGGAGGAATACTGAGAGGGGAGCACACGATGGCTGAACAACTGACTTGAGATCAATGTCGCCAAACGCTGTTGTCTAGTGATACCAGATGAGCCTTGATGCAGTCGAGTTGCCGTGTGCTGCAGGTATTGTTCCACAAGACTGGAGCCATGTGTGTGTGAAGAACGGGGATGGCCAGTAAAGGCTGTGTTTGTTTTTCTGTGGCTGTGCATGCATAATATGAAGCAGGATAGTCTCAACAACTCACGTCATCCGAAAAGCCACATGGTAACAAATTCTCACAGTTGCCCACATTTGTACTTAATTTCTATGGTAAACAGGTGCCCTGGTTTGCACACACACACGCACGCACACACACACGTACCCACACATACTGCTTTAACACTGGCTGAGGCATGGGTACATAATCTGCTTTGGTCAGGTTACACCCTGCCAGTATGTGAGTATGACGAAGTATTAAGGCCATTTAAAGGGAACATTTATGTCGAGGAAAAGTCGTAAAAGTAAAATATTGTAATATTACGGGGATAGTGTTGTAAATCTACAGGGATTAAGTTGTTATATTATGAGAAAAAAGTTGTAAATTTACGAGAATTAAAGGTTCAGTGTGTAGAATTTAGCGACATCTAGTGGTGAAGTTGCATGCTGCAGCTGAATACCCCTCACCTCACCCTCCACTTCCAAACATTAACGAAAACCTGTGGCAGCCTGTCATAAAAACACAAAAGGTGTTTAGTTTGTCCAGTTTGGGCTACTGTAAAAAACATAGTGTAGCGAGGACCTGTTCCCGATGTAAATATAAAGTATTTGAATACAAAGGGACCATTCTAGGGTAAAGATATCAACAATTTGTTCAATTTAGGCGATTAAACACTAGTGAAAACATCACTAGGATTATGTTATGTTCAGTTTCTGCCACTTTCAACTAAATCTTACACACTGGACCTTTAAGTTACAATATTACGAGAACAAAAGTCCTAATATTACAAGAAAAGTCGTGAATTTATGAGAAGAAAGTTGTAATGTTACAAAATAAAGTCACAAATTTACAAAATAAAGTCAGATATAATGAAAAGGCAGATATTCCGAATAGAGTCGCAATATTAAGAGAAATAAATGCATATATATATAAATATAAAAATATGTCTATTTTGAAGAAAGAACCAGATAGACTTGGAGGAAATTGCCTCTTTGCGGAGGAGGAAATGTTTGGTAGTGGAGGACTGTGAGGCTATCTTTGATTATGATAATTATAACTTTTTTCTTGTAATATAACGTCTTTATGCTTGAAATCTCAAAATGATTAAAAAAATATTCCCTTTTTGCACCGATACTTCATTGTAGCTTAAAGATGAAGGAGGAGGCATGTAACAGAAGTGAAAGATCTTCGACAGTGAATGAGAGGACACAGAGAAGAAATCTTTACCTGAGTGAAAACAGCACCAGATGCTCCAAATTCTCCTTTTTGTGCATTAACACATAGCACTGAAATAAGCCTGTTGTGTTTATTAATGCACATGAAACCTTAAAGGCTTGTATGGCTACTGGGAACTGTTTTATTTTGTTTAGTTGAGCACCAGTGATTCATTGGAGAACCAAAAAAAAACACTCAAAGTGCTTAAAGTCCCAAGGGACACACTGTGACATAGCTGTTACAGCATGTAGGTGAGGAGCAGGAAAATATAGACAGGAGGTCACAGAGGTCAACAGCTGACTGGTTTTTTTTCAGTGACTTTTGAACTTACATGGAAGGAAGGCAACCTGACAGAGCCCTGGAGCGGAAAGTGGAGGTATGAGATAGTCAGCCTTTCTCTCTTGAGCTGAGTTAGCAGCATCACAATCACTCACTATACCTGCTGAAAAGCAACCCCCCTTCTTCCCTCTGCTGTTGTGACAACCTTTAACTTCTGACACTCGTCTATCTCCCCCCTTCTCTCACCTCTCGCTTGTGTCCTCGGCTCTGTGTCCACTAAAAGGCTGGAAGCCGGCTCTCTGTGGGGATGCCGGGCTGCACGGGGAGGCGTGGCCCGATCGCCCAAGGGAGGCCCTGCGGCTCCGCCTCCTCTCCAGACCTTGCTTTTTGTCCCCACCCTCAAGGCTGGCTCGTCGGCGGTCCCGGCGTCCTGCTGGTGGCGGCTGGCTGTCGTCGTCACCATCTTCGTGCCGTAGGGTCATCTGGGGGGAATGTTGATTGAGTGTGAGGTGACTGGTGCTTCCCAGAATTTTAGTATTACGCAACTGTGCTATAAATACTGTACAGAGTCACATCACATCATGTTCACTGGACGTGAGCAGCCCTTAATAACTGAAATCTGATCTTTAATAAAAGGCTTCTATCAGATTGCAATGACTGAACATGAACGTGCATGTGCCTCAAACCTCATAGATGTTGAGTTGCTCAACCAAGTCCAGGTCAGTGCCTTTCCGTCCCAGGTGTCTTTGGGACACTATCTCCATGCCCTGCTCCTCCAGACCGTCCACCATATCATAGAATGAATCCTGGTCTGGCAGCGATGAGAGTGTCTGCAAAAAAAAAAGGTCAAGATGTAACTGAGGTTTGATATCCTTTTGATGGCTAAACTCCAGAATATGACCTACTATTTTTTTAAAGGATGGTGGCAAAACAGAAAAATATATCATTTGTTGAACTTGTGTATGTGATTCTGCTAAGTTAGACACTTGGCCATAGAACCAGGTTCAAAACCCTTGCAGTGTGGAGCCTGTGCCTGATGGTAGGACCACTGAAAGGGCATGCATACTACAAAATGATGGACAAGATGAAGACTTTCAGTGACATATGGGCTGTTTCTAGTGAAATTCTTTTTTTGATTTAGATTTTTTTTTTTTTTAATCTTGTTTTTATTTATTTTGTTTGTTTGCTTGCACTTTGGGGATGATGTAGCAGAAAGCCTCTTTTAAGCAGCATTAGAACTCAATCCCTCCATAATCTATAACGCTTATCTTTTTGAGAGTCAATGGGGCCTTGGTCAAGAGGGGGGGTACATCCGAAACAAGATCCTAGCGTATCGCAGGGCAGAAATATAGATATTCACATTAACACCTACTGACTTTAGAACTCTAGAGTCTTCAATTACCCAAATTCCCATTCTGCATGTGTTTGGACTGTGGGAGGAAGCTAGATAATAACTATACAAACACAGGGAGACGATGCAAACTCTACACAAAAACACTCCGACCGAACCAGGATTCGAACCAAGAACATTCTTGCTGTGACGCTAACCACTGTAACACCATGCCGCCCCCCCCAAAAAAATGACTCAATAATAAAAGAATTAACACACTCTGGTACAAATAAGAAATTGTATGTTATAAAGCACAGATGTCATAACAGAGGTGTATGATCTTCTATCCAGTTCTTATATAAACATTCAGTAAATAGAATATATACCTTATTGACGAGGGTCATGGCATAGACCAGCAGCTCTGTGTCCACTCCATCCTTCTCTTGTAAGATCTCCATAGCATTGGACCACGGCTTGCAGCCTGGAGATCACAGATTAAAACATTGTTGAGTTGTGTTGTTTCTGCTCAACCACACACACCTTCCTCTAAACCCAAGCCATTAGATAAGCAAAAATCATAATGAACAATTAGAGTTTTCTGTACCTCTCTTGGCGTCCACAGAGGTGATGGCTTCTATCAGCAGTGGAGCGTTGGACTCAGAGTACTCCACAAACACCAGCAACAGCTTCAGGGATGTTTTCAACACCAGACGGAACTAGAGCAGAAATACAAGCAAATTTGCACAATGGAATTGGTGATGCGGCAATATTAAATTATAACTATATTTGATTCCTGTGCATACATCATGATATATTTTAGATATATAACAGATTTCTTGGCGGAAGTATGTGGTATATGTCAGGGAAGAAGACTTTAAAGTTTGGTGCGGTACTGGATCAGGGGGCAGATCCAGAATTATTTTGTACAACTTTCACTCATATTCAGGGAACTGATATCTATGAGTGTGTGAAATTTGGTGCAGCTTGACTTAGGGGACTGTTGGGCCTTGGTGAAGGTGTGCACTCTAATGAGTGCCATTTTAGTGATTAGACAACCAATCACACGGCACAGACACAGACCAGGATTACATATAGACCTGATATATTCAAAAATATTATTTATTTGAATAATATTTCAACTTTGTTTTATTGAAGAAAGTGCGGAAGGTTGTATTTCATCGTACACTCACTGTATGTTCTATAATTTGTCCACATTAAATAAATAAATAAATATATAAATGGAAACAAAGTAACGACAGGCTTTAGGCGCTGGAATTAAGACTGATACTTCCAGTACAAATACCACAGTACCACAAAATCAGGGGAAAGTCACCAGCCTCAGGTCAGGACACAGAATACAAATCAGTAGCAGATGTGTTTGTGTTTATGTGTTACTGTGCACAGAAGCTAAAAATATCGACCACCAAACAATGGATGGGCTGCTGAAAGCCTGCGTGTGTCTGTGCGTGTGCTCGCAAATGCTTGGGTGTAACTGGAGTAGAGGGTGATTTAGTATGCATGCGTGTTTTTACCTTTGAACCAACAAGAGTGTACAGCCACTGGATTGTCTCAGCGTGACTGATGACACCATTCATCCCGTCTACGTACAACATGATCTGCCCCAGAGCTGAGAGAACAACACAAACAAATGGTTAGACAGGCAGAACAAGTAAATAAACAGGGACTGTTGAAAAAGCAAGTGTGTGTTGCTTTTATATGATCTGGTACTTGACATTTGTTTCTTCATTTCATTTACACTGTGACTGTGCTGAATGACCTTTGCACTTAGTATTTATATTTTCATATTAATTCCAGTCTTTCCCTATTCAGAACCAGGGCAAGTGCCTAGCATGAAAAAGCATGTGTCTTGTGTATCAATCAAGAGTTGTACATTTTGTGTTATGTTGTTGGGGTTATAAGAGATTTCCCACAGAAACCAAACCTCAGAGTTTTTACCTTAATGTGTAACCACGCCCCCTTTCGACCTTGATGACTCACAAGGGGGTCTCACTGCCAAATACTCTCATTTATATCTCATCCCTTTTATATTGTGCACAGCAAGAAATTTGTTCTTTCTTCAAATGCAATCTCTCCTTTGATGCGGAGGATGAGAAACGAGCAGTGGAGAAAGCTATTCGACCATATGGCAATCTGATTAAGGAACTGTAAAGCAAGTATTAAACGACGACTATGATGCTCTGTGGGATCTCAAAGACTTTTACAATAATCAAAGAAATTACCTATTGTATGTGACTCTTACTTCACTTCAGCTTCTTATTCTAGATTTACATCTTCACACACACATTTCAACAAATTGGTGCATATTTGAAAGCTTGTGTCATATCAACACACAATCACCTTATGCCAGCTTGGTTCTTTCACCTGACAAAAAGGCTTGTTGTATAAATAAAGAACTGTAAATGCCCTCCTCCACAGTGTGTTTTTACTGGTGGGGGGAGTTAACAAGTTTCAGTGAGGGGTTCAGGGGACCACAGATCCTCTGACACCACCGCTCACTGCTCAGAGCTGCCTCTGTAAGATTTATCACATGGCTGCCGATAGCCAGTCATTACACAATTAACAGCAAACAAAGACACTCTGTAATTACGCTACTCATGAAATGATTATCTGTGACACATGTTTGGAGAGGGGGAACTATGGGTGTGTGGGGAGGAATGTGTGTGTAGGTTTAAATGTGAAAAATGAAAGCAAGGCCTTCTCTTTGGAACTTCAAGTGTATTTACTGATGGTGGAAATTATGGGAGGCATGCGTGTAAGAAATGAAAAAGCTGCAGGAGCTAAATGACAGCGGCTCAACAATGCCTACACTGTTGTGGTCTCTTGTGTTCGCTGCGATCTAAATA
Organism: Hippoglossus hippoglossus; assembly: GCF_009819705.1. Classification (NCBI taxonomy): domain Eukaryota; kingdom Metazoa; phylum Chordata; class Actinopteri; order Pleuronectiformes; family Pleuronectidae; genus Hippoglossus; species Hippoglossus hippoglossus. The sequence goes on from NC_047161.1 coordinate 15,075,839, forward strand.
AGCCACTTCTGTTCTGATCAGATGTGTGGTTGTTTAATCAAAACATGTGCTAAATACACCACAGTGTCATAATAAAAAGCTCACGGAAGCACAGAGCTCATTACAGACAGAAACAGGAAGGAAGTGTCGGGAAAGACAAAGACTGAGTGTCAGTCAGTCAGAGAGAGGGAGAGAAAAGAAGAGAAAGAGAGGAGGAGGAGTGACTTTGTGAGAAGATCACGGAGGAACTGTCCCAGAGATACAGCTGCTCTGTGTGGGAACAGCACTTCTAAATTTACAAATAAACATCCACAGTTTTATTACTGAAAAAGCACAAAAATGCACTGGGACGAATTACGACTCTGTCAGCAGGACAGTTTGTCCCTGACTGTCACAACATGGAGGAATCAGACCGTCCTGCTGGATCTACAGCAGCCATCAGATTTACCTTGTTTCTCTTAACTATATTTATTACCTCCGTCAAGGACGTAATGTTTTCACCCCTGTCTGTTTGTTTGTTGGTTCATATGTGTGTTTGTAAGCAAGATTACACAAAACCAACTGAACAGAATTCCATGACACTTGATGGAAGGTTGTGGTATTGGCCAGGGGAAAATCCCTTTCATTTTTGGTCTAGATCCAGAGCAAGGGGCAGAGCATTTTCATCTTTTCCCCAGGGAATCATGCATGGATCTTAATGAATAAAATAAGGCACATTTAGGGAACTGATATCTATGAGTATGTGCACTTTGGTGCAGTTTGATTGAATTGAAGGCCTCTATTTGGCTTTGGTGGAGGTATGCACACTTTTGAGTGCCCTCCCAGTTCATATGTATATTCTATCACGTATTTATAGTATTAATAGTTCTTATTGGTAAATAACTTACTGTGCACTCACTAAATCTGCTGTGTTTTATTATTGTTCAGTGTTCTGATTGGTTTTATATAACATACATATATTGGGGAGAGAGAGAGAGAGAGAGAGAGAGAGAGAGAGAGAGAGAGAGAGAGACTGTACCTCTTAATATGTAGTTCTGGTAGTTCTGGTCAGCTTCTGCTCCCACCTTGATGAGACACGTGAGACCTTCAGCCATCACGAACTCATGGACCAGATCTTTGTCATCCTGAAGCATTAGACAAGTGTAATAAGTTAAAACAGTAACTGTTACTACATACACCACAAAACCACAAAACCAAACATCTCCCACAGCTCATTACCCGGTTCTCATTTCTTACCACATGGTGGCAGTGATGTGCATGATGAGGATTTAAATTGGTACACCCCCCACAAACAAACACACTGAAGCAGTCTGATACACACTCCAGATGTCAACAACAGTGTACTTCGCAGTTTTTCTTTTAAAACATCCCTTCATACTAAAATAAACGAGGAAGATGAAAACACTTTGTCTGAAAGTTGTCTGAACAGATGCAGGATTCTTTAGGTTCACTGGGTACACTCCCAAATCAACACAGCTCCGTGTGGCTTTACGTTCATTCAAGAGCTTTTACAGGGAAACAAACATGAGACTTGGGTGAAAACAATTCGCTAAATTTGGTTTGGCTGCTCTGAGTGAGTGAGTAAAAAGGAGGAGATGTGATAAATGCTAGTCGACAAAAAAATGTAAACAGTTTAAAAGTTCTCACATCACTGCTTTATTTAAGAACCCTGTGTTGTCATATTTGCATGCTTTTGTTTATTTGCCCCAGAAAAAGCCATCGGTGGCTTACTAACTTGTCTCAGCCTAAAATAAGGATTCACACACACACACACGCACACACGCACACACGCACACACAGAGACATACACAAGGAGAGAGATGCCACGTTGATTGAGATCCCTGTCATCATGGAAGCACACAGTGGCCACAATAACCAACTGCAGAAGAATGGACTGACTGTAATTGCATGTGAAGTGTGTGTGTTACCTGAAAAATTTGCTTCAGAGAGAACAGTGCTCTTCTTAGGTCACGTCCATTGGAGTTATACAGTCTTTCTGTAGAGACAAACAGAGACACAGACGTTGTTATGGGACTATACTTCAACAGACAGTAGAAAAAGTATGACACAAGTAATGCAAAAGTGTTTCCGCCTGACGTCAGGCAATGTTTTGGGCACAATCTATTTCCACTGCACATATTTCACCTCTCTCCAGTATTCATATTCTTCATTTTCAATAAATCTTTGTAATAAAATTAGTCTCAGCTGTGCAGAAGTTTGCACAACACTTCGGCCGGCTAGAGAAACAACGCTGCACGTCGATGGAGCCGGTCACACCATTTGGCTCTGATCACCTGAGGTGGGCACCTCATTACACGCTTTCGCCGCATCCTCACTCACAGAGCAAAACGTGCAAGGTCTGTCTCTCTCTCTCTCTCTCTCTCTCTCTCTCTCTCTCTCTCTCTCTCTCTCTCTCTCTCACACGCACGCACGTTACAGTAGTGATTAGAGCTGTATCGGAATGTTAATGAGCTGCTGGCCGGAATTCAACTGTGAAGTATTCAGGTCACAACACAGAAACCATTGGGACCAACAGATTATTCCGTCACACTGATATTTAGCCCCATTATTTCTACCCTTGGACACAACACATCATTCCTACAGTACCTTAAAAATAATGTAGGAATGTATCATCACCCTTTAAAGAGTTTCTTTGGTACTAAATGTTGTGTTTATAGTACTTCGTATTATTTACTATGTTGTTATATTAATATTATCGCCATCACTTCATTCATGCTGTAATATCACACTACAGCTTTCTTTTCTTGTCTTTTAAAGTGTGTGTTTATGTCTCTATAAACATGGGTTGACAGAAAAAAAGCCTGTAAATTTGTGTTTTAGATCAGACTGATCATTTTCAGGGTGCAATTTATGTTGTACTGGATTTTACTCTACACTCCAGTGTCTCAATCATTTTGTGCACCCCCAGGATTTACAAATATTTGCATAAGCCTGTAATACAGTACTTATATTGACATGTGCAGACCCCTGCAATGATGCAGACATCAACAGAAATCATTTTCCAAAGTGCTCTGCATTAAGCTGAAAATGTCCATAATGACCATTTGTGCACATAAGAACAGTTGTGCTTTCAACTGTGTGTCAGCGGGGGGGGGGGGGGTTCAGGAACCTGTGTGTGTAAATCCTGAGTTTGCGTGTTGTTCATAAATCGTTCAGTCCATCAAGAGGGAGGTGGCTGGTCAAAAGAGTACAAAAGTGAGGGCAGGGCAGGACAACACACTCCCCCTGATGTGGGCCCAGACAAGGGCCAGCCAGTCTGTCCTTCTGTGTTGAGCACAGCGGTAACCGTCGCTAAGCTAGACGAGGCTAACCCAAGGCCAGGGTCAAAATCATTATCATTCCACACACAGAAGAAAGAATTACAGGCCTGTCTGTGTCTCTATCTGCAGTACCCTTCGCCCGAGGTCAGAATTCATGACATACAACTGTGCTAGTTTACAGTAGAGATAATCAAATGATTGAACGTGTTTAAATTGTAAAAGTGCTAAGAGGCAACACAAAGATGAAAAAGAATAGGAAAGGTTGGAAATATTCTCGACACAACCATCAGACGGCCTGTTCATTAGCATGCATCTTCGGTTATCTGTCTGTCAGAGGGGATAACTGAGAAAGTTGGAAATAAAGTCAAAATATGTTTGTCATTATTGTCATCAATGTAAATTGTTGGTATTTAACCTTTTTAACCCAGTTCAACCTAAAACTCTTTCATACTGTATCCATTTCCCTGAAATCATTTGGGCAAGTCCATTCAACCCTCATCGAATGCTAGAGATATATTTGTGTTATCTTTCTTGAACATACTGTTACCAGTATCTCATTTGACACATGACGACAGACTCTGAACTGTGGCTCAGCTTTAACTCTTCAAATAACCTGTTTAGATTGATTTCCTTGTTCTTTTGACTCTTAGTTTCCCTGGAAGTCAAGTGGCCTCTTATTGAGGCAGGAAACACTTCATCTGGCCTTTGGGTGTCAATGGTTCATCCAGACGACCATGTGTAATGTCCGTGTTCTTCATCAGGCCACGAGTGGGGCTGTCAAGGTAACCTTTACCAAAATGTCTGCTGTCTGTCAGGAGCATGTCAGCGGCAGCGATAAGGCTTAAACTTGGCTTGATTCATTCTGGTGTACCACTGGTTTCATGGAAGATAGCCCTAAGTCTCTTAGCTAAATAGACACAGTGAAAGAAAGACAGGAAACGGGGTAGAGAAAGTGAAGGCTATGGCCTTGTGCGTAGATAAAGATGGAGGACGTGTCACCACTTCCACCCACTACCCAGAAATGAAGCTAATATAGCCTGGACACAAAGTGGGCCTGGTCCTACAAACACAAACGTAGCAGTGGCGAACCTTCACCTCCCATTCATGACCGAGTGAATTTGCTTCCTGTGACGAAGCATGGCTTCTCGTGGAGTTCAACTTCAGTGAACTTTGACCCGCAACATTTGGTTATGTGTGACCTTGCCTCAATTATGGAGTATCTAACAGGAGAAGGAACCACATTTGCAAGGTCCGACATAAAAATCTGCTCAACCAATCAGGAGTCAGTCTCAGCTGTCATCCATGACATTTTATTCCATTTAATAACAGCAAATAACTAACTAAAGCTAAACTTGCAAGAAAAATAACATTGGAACAAACAGTGTGACAAGAACTCCCTAAAAATGACAGAAACCATCTTTGAGAAAAGTTTGATGTGTTTTTTTATGTATTGTGACATAACCCTTTTGTCCTTTTTTATAGAAAATAAGGACAAACCTCATCAACGGACAAGTTTTCTTTTTTTCTTTAAGTTGACATGTAGGTCACACCAAATGAAATATAAATAACATAATTTAAAACAGACTTGAGGTGAGTGTACACATATGAGCCAATCACAAAATGCAGACCAGATATATCAATTTAATAATAACATAGTCTAATTTCAGTGTACTGAAATACAGACTTAAAATAAATGTATCTCGAAACTGCATGGCGACATTGGCCTATTGCACTGTAACTGAAATACTGTCCTACCTGGAGACAGATGATGCACAGTATGAGGAGATATTGTGACAGAGATAGGCTCCATAAAAAGACAACGGGGGATGAGATCGATGAGCAATTATGTAGCCTCTGATAACACACCCATAATATGTGTATGGTATTTGAAAAGAAGATCCACCTGTTCCACAGATTTATTCTTGAATCAAAAAGTTTTGATGTCCTGATACGAAGTACAAAGAGCGTTTTTTTCAGACTTATATTAAGTGTTAATTAAGTTCTAAGATGTTTTTCTGAAGTGTTGTCATGACAATACTCCATAATCACCTTATAGCTGCTAATAAAGTCGTGTCACTAATTGCCCTGCTGCTCATGCGTAAACAGAGTTTGACATGCTAAATAATCAATCAGCCATTTTCCCATTGGCACAAAGAGCTCCAGCTGTCTGAACACAGCATGTCTGGAATGATGGTGCATTCAGGCTGGAAATAATTCAAACAAACTACTCTCACCTTCAACCTCTTGGCCAAACAGCTTGGCATAACAAAATTACTTCAGAGCCATTATCTCTCCAGAGGTGAACTGACATAAAAATGAAACACAAACTAAGAAGATAAACATATCTTAATTAGATGTCTTCATCTGGTCTGAGAGACAGAGCAGCAGATGTGAGAAAAAGTGAAAAAGAAGGAGATGAGAGGGATGGAATCTGTCTTTGGTCATTCTCCTTTTTTTTCCTGGCACTCGGTTTTATTATTGTCACAAGAAAAGCTAAAACACTCACTGGGATGTGTCATTGTGGCTTGTGCATGTGCTCGTACACAGTGTGCATGCATGTGATCGCGTGCACGCGCCCATGTGCGAGCCGGGGCCTGTGTTTGCTGAGTGCAGGAAGACTGAGGAAGGAAAGACAGAAAGGCTCATTTCATTTATAGGTTTGCTTGGAGTTTTACTGTTTTGTTTTGGAAGACTCGCAGTTCTCGTCCACACTTTTTCACCATGACCTCACATGCCCTGCAGTGTGTCAGCCCTAACGAGTCGTTGAGCCTCTTATTCCATCTTCAAAACTTCATTTTCTTAAAGTAAGGGGAAAAATCTGCCAGCGGAGACACTTGTTTCCACTTGTTTTTGATGTAGTCACTTCTGTTGGTAACCTTCTGCTTTAATTACCTCTCAGGTTATGTTCTCAACCCTGTTTGTTTTGTTTGTTTGTCAGCAGATTTACGCAAAAACTACTGAACAGATTCCCACGAAACTTGGTGGAAGAATTGGACCTGGACACAATTTTGGCACAGATCCAGACAAAGGGACGGATTCTGGAATTTCTTTACTTTCTCTTTTCTTTTCTTTTTGACATTATCGTAGATTTCCCAGGGAGTGTGACGGACACTCAGTATCTACAGGCTCTCTACTGTTGGTTATAATAGCAGAGCATTGCATTTGTTAGAATGCTCTCTCTATGTTCCCTCAAGGCTTAGTGTAAATAATTAAGAAAAAATTATCAATTATCAAGAAATAATGTATTAATTTATTGCTCTTGCAGCGGAAGATGAATGATTATGAGTGTGTGTGTTTTTTACTCTGGAGACACAAAGGAAAGCAACTGGTGGACAGTAGAGTTGCGCCTCAAACTGCCACTGTGTCAAATGAAATACTGAAACTTTGTTGCTCTTATAACTCCACTCAGCAGAATCTGCAGCAGCGCCCCAAACAACCTGTGCATTAAAACAAACATTAAAACATTTTTAAAGGCCTATTTAGGGGAACGGCATCTATTAGTGTGTAGTATACGTGTATTAGTGTATTCACATACAAATTCTTCTATTTGCCTTTAATGATGTTAAACAACACATAAAACCTATAAAACATGGTAGATCAGTTTGAAATCTCACAGCTTTAACACAAAGTCAACAGCACAAGTGAGGACTTGACAGAGTCATCATATCATCCAAAGACCTTTTGTTTGTTTATCATTCTGTCACTATTTTGAATGAATCCCTCCAGAAACTTTCTGCACTCCACTTGTTTCAGAAGTGGAAAATTGCATTGGAAGAGCTTGTATGTGCATTACAGCACATGTGCGTGTGTAAGTGACTGTGTGTGTGTGTGTGTGTGTGTGTGTGTGTGTGTGTGTGTGTGTGTGTGTGTGTGTGTGTGTGTGTGTGTGTGTGTGTGTTCTGTAGTGAAACAGGGATTCCCTCCGGGCTGAGGCTGCCTGCTAAGTCGCTCAGGAGTGGTCAGATCCCTCCTCCTCCTCGTGCCATAATGAGATTAGTGCTGTGACCCTTCAGCTTTGACTAATCCCTCAACATTTACTGCATCATCTACACATCTCCAAACAGAAAAGCACACAGGCCAGCTCAGGCTACATTGGGTCTAATCCACAGAAATTATCTTCAGAAATACACTGTATTTTGCTGTATACTACTAAGTGCAAATTTGGAGTCCCCAGTTGAGTGTGTATAGTCTAATTCTACTTATTTGGCCTTCACAAAGGGCAGCTAAAATCTACTACTACTGTGTTTAATTCTCAGATTTAACAAAAGGCAGCCAAAGTTGTTTCTCAAAGGTGACCTAGTTAAAGGAGCACTGGTGTTAAGATGAGAAGTAGCAGACAAGGAAAAACGACAACAAAATGACAAATCCAGTAATTTATGAGCATATTCAATGACGCCTCTATGTCCGTGTAGGGGCTTCAATCAATATTTTTTAATTAACAACAGAACCTGAGACTACTTGTAAGTCAAAGTGGTCACTTGTATAAACCCAAAGAGAATTATCACCCAACTCTGTATTTCCTCTCAGCTCTGCAGAGCCTTTTAGTCTAGAACTTTACTGTTCTGGTTCAACCACATGCTCTCATAGTCTTGTTTTTATTTTTCAATAAGGCTGCTCTCCAAGAAAGTCAGAAACCCGCGGTGCATTACCTGTACCTAGTTCTAGCACTAGGACTGAGTTTAAAAACGATTTTTTTTTTATTATAAAAATATGAATACTTAAAGCTACTGAATGTAACTTTTTACCAGCTGTATTTTAATGTGAGGTGCTGTCAAAGACTTATATGATGGAGACTCATCAAAAATCCTGGCAGAAGTTCAGATATATTCCAACAAAAGGTGTTAGAGCAAGCCTCACCCTATACTAAGAGAGAAGAGAAGGACAAAGAGGTGTGAGCTAATGGATGTCGATCCAAAAGTGAAGCCACTTAGCAGCCAGCAGTTGGAAAACATCACTATTGCCAGGTTTTTTAAATGCAGGTTAACCCACTAAAGAAGGTGATTGACTACTTTTCCATTGCCAGTTGAGGAGTTGAGCAAGATTTTAGTCGCTGCGAAAATAATTTTTGACCTGTTGAAAAAAAGCTTAAGACTAATCCACAATTTGTGCAATTGCTGAGACATCGTGCATTGAAGGATGTCGGTGAAGGGCTGAGTAGAGTGTAACAGAGCAGGAAGAGGGATTCTCATGCTAGCACTAACTAATTTCATTAAGTTGTGTACTGTAGCTTTAAAATTCCCAAAGCTATCTGGGCTTGTTCTCTGCAAATACCTGTGCTAACCTGCCTTTGTGCAAAATTGTATGTGTTTGCATTGGTTGCAGTTATTGTAAGTTGTTCAGTTATGGCTGCATGATTTGTAAAATGTCTACTTTGTGGAAATCAGGTTTTCCACAACATGCACAAAAGCATTATTTTAAGTTTGAATAGACGATAGCTAAATATATTGGCTGCCCTGAGTCATGACAGACCTTTAATCTGCTGCACAGTCAATGTGGACCTGCCACAGTGTGTGACTGTGGACCCACTGGGACTGTTGTGATTCAGGAAGGTTAGCTGACTCAGGCTAACCTAGAGATCACATCTATGAGACCGTCTTCTGAAATAAGAAGCACGTTGTCTTTTCATGGTGTTGTATTCCCTGTGCTTTGATCATTTTAGTGTCATTCATTTTTATTAGGTCGCAGGATATTTACGGATAAAAACAGACTGAGGTCGACCAAGGGTAATATTATTCAGGAAGGTGCAACTGTTTGTGTGCCAGGCGAGAAAGGGGCGGGTCACAGCTGGTGGTCCTGAATTTAAGCCCAGATATAACTGCTGACTCGTGTTTCTGGAGGATTTCATTGCACCCCTCTAAAAAAGCCCCGACGCGGCTGTCTGGGCCAATCAGTCATATGGGGTGCACACTGGAGTGCTTGGTTTAATCCCAGGAAGTCTTTTCCCTCAGTGCACTGGTATCACGCTAAATATAGGAGTGTTGGGTATCAAGCATAGTGTAACAACACTAGATACTGCATGGGTTGAAGCTCTGTTCAGGTCAGGCGGTGCACTGTGTGTGTGTGTGTGTCTGTGCTGCCCTGACTTTACATTCAGTCAATGAAGAACGAGTCAAGTGGACGAGACAATTTTCAGCCATTTGCAATGTAATTTCATGTGTATCACAAGTTTCCAATTTTTCTTTGGAAAAACATGGCATATTTGTTTTCATTATTTTGAGACAACTCATTGTAAAATTCCACGATGCTTTAATGTTGACCTTTTGCAAGTGATATTTCTCTGTAAGAGTTTGCATTTCGTCTCAGTACCAATGTGCAAAGCCGCTGGGTGGTATTTACTTCTTGTGTGCACACATCTGTGGAGTGCCATGTCCATTAATCTGTACTTAGAATAAATACTCTATCAATCTGTCAGACGCTGATATAGTTTGGACAATAATGCACGACTTCAGTCTCATGTCAAGTGAAGTGAAAAGGAAAAGTTGGCAGGCGGCGTGGGCCAGACTGCTGAGGACAACTTGGTTATTTTGCGACTGTCTATTTTTTGTGTGTTGGTCTTGGCATACAGTACGAGCAGCACTGGAGGCTGCTGATGGTACGGATGACGATAGAGGCCCCATGAGCTCAGTGTGTGTGTGTGTTTGTGTGTGTGTGAGAGAGAGGGGAAGAGAGACAGAAAGGGAGAGTGAGACCTCCAAGGTTTTACTGTGGGATTCGTGAGATTTAAAGAATGGCGACGGACCTAGACGGCGATTACACTAAGCTCACCAGTGACACACACATGTACACACACAAAGTATGTTCACACATCTCACAGGCAGATACAGCACAACTTCAGGCCTAAAGGCAAACGTACTGTGAATGGAAACACTTGGGAGTGAAGGAAAACAAACTTTTTTATATGTTTCCCATAAATCCACCCCTGTAGAAACAAATGGCTGCTATATTTTATTGGTAGCACACTTATATATACTACATAATACATACCTACACACACACACACACACACACACACACACACACACACACACACACACACACACACACACACACACACACACACACACACACACACACACACACACACACACACACTTAAAACATCTCCAGACTGTAACCTCGAACACTGAAGGACATCAGATGTTAAAGAAGCTCGGAAGCAGATGTCTTCAGGAAGGCAACTCACTGCCCAGCACGTGCGCACACGCACACAGAGTTGTGTCTCCATGACTTCCAAAGACATTACATTGCCTTGTCATTGATTTACTGGAGACTTACTCCAACCTTAATCCACAAGAAAATCTAAACCTAACTTTAACTTTAACCTAAACCTAACCTCATCTCAACCTGAACCTAGACTTAACCTTGAAATTTAATGATTTATGTTTTGCGGACGACCTGGAACACATACACACTCACAAATAAACTATGCCCCACCACATGCTAAGACCAGAATACCCTCTGCCCTTCACATGCACATTTGTCCCAAAACACACGCACACACACACACACACACACACACACACACACACACACACACACACACACACACACACACACACACACACACACACACACACACACACACACACACACACACACACACACACACACACAAACACACAAGAATAGTTACCCACAACACAAACATAAATATACCCTCTGCCATCACAGTCGCTGCATCATCTCCCACTCATAAACACACACAGACATCTTTAGGTAGTTGTGTTCTGTATCCAGAGAGACAGTGATGAAGCATTATATACTCACAGAAATATTTCAATATATTGGATTTTATACTTTATAAGCAGCCTGTTAGTTTAGCTTAGCATAATGACTGAAGACAGAGGAAAACTGCCTGCATGGCTCTGTCTGTCAGCACCTCTAAAGCTCACTAAATAACACATTATATTTAATGAAATTTCCATCACCAGACAGAGTGAGCAGCAATATTCTGCTCACTACCAAAAAATAGTCTGGCACATAACTACTATTAAACCATGACGAGTCATGGGTACACTTTGGATTTTAAATGAATTAAACAAATAATATATAATGTGAGTGATTCCTACAGGTGTTGATTGGTTGCTTTGGCCTGCCTGTTTCCAGTCCCTATTGTAAGCTCTAACCCGCAGTTGGCTAACATTTAAATCATGTGTGTGTTTACTTAGACTGTAACACTTAAATGTATTTAGAAATCAATCTTTTGTTCAACTGCTGACGTCGCTTTCTGTGCATCACAGTTGTTGTGTAATTGCATTTGATCTGTGATAGTGCATTCTTATAAAGTGTGACCTGATTTTCTGCAGCAAGTAGCCTGAAACAAAAGTTGATTGTGGGAAATATGGCAGTGTTCAAGCCCACATTCAACTGTGCACATGTGAAACAAGCGTGTTTTCCCTCGCCCCCCTCCCCACCCTTTGTCCTCCTGTCTCTCTCACTCACTCACTCACTCACTGTCAGCCTGTGTGTCTCATGCTTGATGTTTGTGTCATTGTTAATTGATTCACTGGGCATGTGCAGCAGCGGTGCATGACAGAAATAAGACTTGAAAATGAAAGAATGTGTGAATGAAATGAGAGACAAAAAATACATATTGCAGAGAGAGAGAGAGAGAGAGAGAGAGAGAGAGAGAGAGAGAGAGAGAGAGAGAGAGAGAGAGAGAGAGAGAGAGAGAAAGGTATAAGTGCAGTATAAGAGGTACACACACTTTTAAATTTTGCAAAAGCTTTAAATCCAGAATTGAGAAATTGTCATGAACATCGAGGGCAATTATGACAAGTCAAACAATAATGTCAATCAGATTTCAGTATCTAAACCATTAATTTGTGGGGTTTTAAATGTATCAGGCAGCGTACTTTTATAAACAGTCATCTAAATAAATTGGCTGGATTGGGTTTATAGAAAAAAGAAGGCGAGCCAATAAGAGAGAGGAAGAGAGGCATAAAGGAGAGAAAAGAAAGGCGCAGAAAGAGTGAGAAAGACAAACACAGTAGAAACAGACAGAGAAACCAGAGCAGGACTAACAGGAGCCAAAGTGAGCAAACACAGAGGATATTGGAGGATATGTGCTGCTTGCTGAGTGGATTATAGCACGGTGAATTCAAGCTCTGACTCATACCACACTTACCTGATATTATAGCCCTCACTTGTTTGTGTGTGTTTAGGGGGATTCCTTAATATCTTTGTGGGGGCCATTTTAAGCAAAATTAGGACATTTTGAACGGTCTTTACTTTTTATTTGGTCTTAGGTTAGGGTTAGGCATTTAGTTTGGATGGTTAAGGTTAGGGTAAGGGGCTAGTGAATTAAATATCTCCTCACTAAGATAGAAGGACAAACGTGTAAGTGTGTGTGTGTGTGTGTGTGTGTTTGTGTGTGTGTCTGTCTGTCTGTCTGTGTGACAGATATAAGTCTTATACTAAGCAACTTTAGTGTCAAAAAGCTAATGTGAAATACTGTATAACACTACTGAATGCATACAGTATTTTCACATGCATCAGTTAGCAAAGTGCAGCCAAATTAATTTCTAGTTGAAACTTTCAAATCAATATATTTTGGGAATGCACATTATAGTGTAAAAGAACCACAGTGTGTGTTGTTGTTGTTAAAAGAAAGCAGCAGCTGTAACTGTAACACTTTGGCATAACTTTCTCTATTTTCTGTCCTCACCTGGAAGTCAGCAGACCACAGAGCTATGACATAACTCGAGGATCTACTTGCCAACTGCTGCTGCTGCTCTGTCTGGCAGGTGCATTTCCTCCCCGCTTTGTTTTCCCCTTGTGCTTCCTTCCCTAAGTGATTTACCATTTCCCTGGAAACCGGCCCTCTCCCCATCTCTCTCCACACATTCCCACATTCCCTAAACCCATCATCTCCAAAAGCCCATGGCCGAGTAAGACGCCAAGCCTGCAGATTCTCCAGTGAGCGCGCTGGATGTTTAGCTTGTGGTACTTGTAATGTTTTATTGCATTATGTAATCGCCTCAAAATGATTAAAACAGACCAGCCAGAGGTTTTGTGCAGACACATTCGGGTGCATGTATGAACAAGCCCAGACTCACACGTGTGCACAGGCAAACACACACACACAGACACACACAGACACACACGTAGGGATACTGTATATTTCTTACTTTCTTCCAGCAAGCACTCTGAGACTTGGGAAAGAAAAAAAAAAGCCCAGACCGCAGTGAGTGGTGCCACAGCACAACAGTTGGTCTGCTGATGTTTGTCAGCATAATAGAGCCCAGGGAAAACCCTGCCACATCCACAGTAAGCACAACACTGTGACATATACACAGGAGCCGCCACAACACAGCAACTGATAACAGCAACAATGGAGACACACATCATGCAACAGGATTATAAAAGACAGAAATAATCACATAATATGGAAATGTGGAGCCGGACAGCTGAGCCTGATGTCCAGTGTGCATACTTGTTATTGTTCTCTGCTTATAGCAAACTGCAACAGAAACCAGATTAACTTTTTTTTAGCCCAGTGACCCTTTCACCCAACATGATCTACAGCTGCAAGACAGCAAGTTATTTACAGTTAAAACACAGGTTGGAGAAACACTACAGCAGTGGGAATGGAGAACAGCTTCAACATAGATGCATGTTACAGGCATGTTATTCCACCACATCTGCTGCTCTACACCTCCACCCCTAATGTCTCATCAGATGATCTCTCCATCTCCCACAGCATTAAGTTAGGCATGACTCATGTGGGCGCAATGCTCTCGGTGGCTCCTCAGGGTCTCAGCTACTGGTGTGGGTAGAGGGAAAACACTTTCTCTCTGTGAAATACAGATGAGAACCGAGAAGGTTGCCTTCTTTTTGGACTTTAGGTAATGCTCAGATCATGAGTACAAACACAAACATAAACACATGTGCACATAGCACAGCTAAAAATGACTGAGTGACAGGTCGAAAACTTGTCAAGGCATATGCAAACAATTAGAGATACCAACATCGGAAATGCCTCCATTACTGGCGAAAATGCGAGGTTGGGTATTGGCGAGGTATTGCAAATCTATGTACTGATCCACTACCACGTCTAAAAACTGCAATTTTCTTTTCAGGGAAATCACTTCTTCTTTGCTGCTCCAAAGCAGTTGGGCTGTACTGCAACTGGCAAGGACTGTTTTTAGATTGGCTAAGAAGAAGCGATTTCTGGTAATGTAGCGTTAGCCAGAGCTAACTAAGATTTCAGCAATTTGGTGATATTTCACGCAAACAGCGACATGAACCATATGCAAGATTTCAGTTTCAAATGGTGGCACTGTTGTTCCCAATTACATCAGTAGAAATCTCATAAAGCATTTAAAGAACTATCATGTGAACGAGTGCAATGAGTTCATATGATGGCCAACGGCAAAAAAGGACAAACTACAGCACCAAACTTCGGAAACCGCATTAAAAATTACGTGACAAATCCAACGAAGACAACCCAGAAGCAAGACAGATGACCAAAAAACTTGTGTCGTGCTCATTGTTGTGTATTCATCGATTTATGTATTTGTGTTCTTTTTCAGTTATGAATGTCACACAAGAAAATTTACGTTCCAAGTTATTCATTCTCTGTATGTATTTGTTTCTCATAGGATTTAACCTGAGCCATACAACAATGATAGCAATCATCACTTCCATACAGGGTCAGTAGCATACAGCTGTTATACTACATTGTATGAGTTATTATTTTCTTAAATGGTATGGTATCGGATCAGTACTCGGTATAAGCCGATGCGCAAAGTCTAGGTATCGGAATTGGTATCGGGAATCGCTATTTATAAGCACAGAAAAATGTCCTTGTTGACTCACACACATACAAACACACAAATCATAAAGCGACAGCTCCTTGAGCTGAAGCCACAGGTGTCGACGAGAACAAAGTGTTAGGAACCGTAAGTGATGCTGAGCGGAGTAAATATAGATTTAGAGAGCAAAGCATGCAGGCCAGGAAAAGAATGAAATGCAGGGGGTTAAACAACAGAAGTGCAGAGTGTTTGCGTGCAACCAGTCGGGAGATGTTGAAAAACTGAAATGGGGACAAATGGACAATGTAGGGCAAAGTAAAAAAAAGAGGATGAAGTAGCAATGGAAATGATGCCAGATTGAAAAGTAGTTAGTAGCATGTTGGGAAAGGGTAGCACAGATGCTAAAGGGCAGCGTTTTAGCAAAACCATATAATGGGTCTGGAGTTTTATGACTGCACAGCCACAGATGTTCAACTGTACACCACTGGCCCCTCACAGCTTACCCATTACCCACTGAGCATTATCTCCCTGTCACACCATGCCATTACCAGGCCTTATCTCCCACAGCGGGGGGGAACAGCACCACAGTAAATCGCTGTTCAAACCAGCTGTGGTCATCTCATTCTGAAGCATCTCAGGCCCAGAGTACTGTGCACCCCCACTGGTAAAGCAACATCGAGCGCTGACTGCTGCTTTGTCACTCAAGACCACCATGTCAGTTTAAGCTTATATTTACAGAGATTTTGATCTGTTCAACCCTCACTGATACCATCAAATCCTCAAAATATATCATTACAATGTATAAATACAGCATAAACTCTTCTTTTGTAAACGTGGTGTGAGGACAGACGTATTTTGTGAGTTGTGAATCCTGTGCTGAAAGGGAGGGATGAGGTTGGACGGACAGACGAGGGAAGACAGATGAAACATTTTCAACATGATGCTAATTTGTTATGTAAAAACACGACAAGACAAAATCAAAGAGAGTCAACCTTTACTTCACCTCACCCTCCAGCTCCCGCCTCTCCTTCACTATACTGCAGGGGGTGGTTAGAGATGGATAATTGGGGAGCAGAAATCCAGCAGCGCAGAGGCCAGTTTTTTTTGGGTTTCTTTCGTTTTGAGTGGAAAAAAAAGCTAAAATCCACAGCTCACTGCCAAGGGATTGAACGTGCTCCAAAACACATGCAAGGTCTTTTGTTCTGCACTCCAGTTCTTTTGTTTCACCTGCTGTACCACTCATTACAGGGAGCTTTACCTGTCAAATAGCATAGCCTCTCCATATTTGATAACTTAAACTGTATTTAATTACCGCATACCCTTTCACTTGAGGAGAGGCTGGGAAATGAGACACATGGGAAGAAAAAACACTTTCTGGATTCTGGAAACTTTCTGTCACAGTTACTTGTATATTAAGCCGTTTGCAATTGAAAGGAGTTGAAGTTTGTACTCAGCCTGTAAGTTTTATATGAGCTTTTATCATTTCTACATTTGAATTTATTCATTAGACATATTTTGTATTTTGTTTTTATGTCAAATGTAGAGCAGATAAACCAGGTAATGAAGATCATAAAAACAAACACTAGGTATAACATAGCTAGAGCTGACGTCACTTGTATGCTCAAAGATTTGTTCTTATAAAACATAGACTGTGTATAAAAATGGACGATGCATGTCCACTTCTTTCTACTGTGCGAAATTGAAGCCAAAATAGCCCTGATATGGGTGCTTCCATCTCACGCTGATGACATAACTTGGAGGAAGAGTCTGCACAGTAGTGATCATGGAGTTGAACCACAAAAGGCAACTGTCAACAAAACAACTCTAACTCTAGTGGCTACCTAATGAACAGAGTGAAGCATTTCTCAGCTAAATTTGCCTTTTGTTTCTGGGATTTTCTTCAGGAATTTATAGAGTCCAAGCCCTAAAAAGAGGATTAAAGCTGAACTGATAGCATGGAGGCCAGAGACATGATTACAAGTTAATGTTTAGCTCTGTATCCAATGGATGTGTAAATAGGTTCATGCAAAACACTGTCTCTAGCATAGTTTGCCTGACACATAGAACTGACATGTATAGTTTCTGACTGTAAAATGTCCAGATGAGTAAATACATTTGCCACAAAAATAAAATAAGGGTATCTTATATCTGTCAGTAGATTATAGAATATAATTAATAGGTCTATATCTAATATGTTGCTAGAATCTGTTGTAGGTGACCCATAGACCTTTCCTCTGGAGCCATTTACCATACTGCCAACAGCCAAGATCCACATTCATGCTCCCAAGAGGATGAGCCCTTTACATTTTGGACACTTTTATGACACTAAGCCATGTCATAAAATAATTGTCTAACACATTAAGCAGATGATTGCTCTTTTTACATCACTAAGTTTGATGCAGCCAGATAATAACAATGATTAAATCCACCTCCCTAACAAAGTAATAACATTGACACTTTACGCATATTATGGGGTGTAAGGGGAACTGCTAGTCTTGTTGAATAAAAATCTGGCTGATTATAGCTTATAAAAATAGTGCCACAAGAAAACATTCAAATCATTTCTGTACCACCTATCAACATTATTCCTTCCAGTTCTCTTGTCTCCTCAATCAACCCTTTTGGCACCCCTTACTTCCTGTAACACATTTAGCTACTGGAGGTTCAGCGCTGCGCTTCCTTTCCCCCATGTTTCTGTGCTGTCAACACATTCTAAAGATATCACCTCCACTTTACCCCTACCACCTCTCTGCACCCTTCAGCCACGGTCCACAGCGAGTGCACTGCAACCCTATATACAGTCTATGGCTCCAACGCTAATATTAACCCTAAAACAAACGGTTCTGATCTGACAAGACTGCTGAACACGGGATAGACTGAGAGAGGGTGTGTTAATATGGGAGTGAGAGAGGGCACACAAGCAGATTTTGAAAGACAAAAGAACAAATTAAAATGATGAGGCTCAGGCCAAACCTTACTCAACCTAAAACTGAGAGGAGACTGAGGACAACATTAATACCCCAGTCTTACAGTGGGAGTTATGTAGTAAGTGCTGGATCATCAAAGTGAGACGATTAAGTCAAGACACAGGACCACAGTCTTGGCATTTATACTATTGACATTTCCAAAGTGACAATTTCGAGATGGACTTGGGATCTCACAGAATCGTTCATGATCAAACACGACTCCAGGGCAAAACGAATGGAGGTGATGGACAGCTGGTTGCACGTTGGGTGTGTATACGATGTTTTGCACCAAAAAACTAAATACAAGAGAAACACTGTGGATCACGTCATATAGGGCAAAATTGGCTGATACATTCTGCAACATCAGCTGGAGGTGACTTGGGAATAAAGTTTTATTGTTAGTCTCAAACAGGTAGCTGCTGCTACAAGCTAATTCTATTGTGATCATTAGAAATGTAGTCATTTACTTTCTCTGACCTTCCAATGTCATGGAGATACATTTTATATCATTACTGATCAGTGTCTCTGTGATGCCTTACACTCAGCTCACTCTCGTTAGGGTTTCAACTCAATGTTCCATTTCTGTTGATTTCACTCTACTGGATTTCAAGCAGTGAATACCAAACATGTTTAAGATTTACGGCTGGAAATCCGGGACACTCAGATCCAATCAGTAACATTAAGATTATCTCTGTAAATGCCTCACGCTACAGGATCATTTGGGCAGATAACCAGACTGACCTCAAATATGGAACAACCTGGCAGTTGTCGTGAGGGGCGTATACAACCAAAAATCTGCCAAGTTATCCTCCAGTGTGGGTCTGGCATTAGCAGTCGTGCCAAGAAATGCCAAACAAAGCAGTGTTTCTATTAGTGGCCTTGAAATAAGATCAATAGATGACTGAAGAAGGACGGAAACCTTAAAATCTTCCTAATATTTGACCCTAATACAATCAAATCCTGATATTTGCTGATCAAGCCCGTAGATTAGGAGAATCTGTCAGGAATTGATCCTTTCTTTTGCTTTAATCATAGATAGTAAACATTAAGCATCATGCGGCATCATCAGCGATCTACGTGTATGCTTAGTTCAAACATGTGATCCTCCACCGACCATCTTGTAAATCGTAGATCCTTGATTATACAAATAATCTTTATCCTTGATTGTGACAGACTTTTCATTTAGTGGATAGTACGCTGCCCATTACTCGGGCGATTTGAAGGTCAAGTCTCCGCAGGATTACAGAGCGATAAAGGGCTCGATGAGTGGACAGCTGAACCGACTCACTGCAGCAGCAACTGAGAGGGGGGTGGGATCTCTGAAGGAAATGGATCTCTTGGACTAACTCAAGCTGTCTGATTATTATACGTCTGTTTAATGCAGCTGAATTACAACCTGCCGCTCCAGAATATCAGCTTCGCTCCCGATCAGATTGCTGCCCTGAATCTGTGCCATGCCGACTGAAATCTGGTGTGCGGTCAATACAGTGAGCAAAATCATTATGTTTGGCCCAGGGCAAAATGTCACTCGTGCCATTCGATAGGAAATGCCTCTCATGTTGTAATGATGCAGCCTTAAATATATGCTCTCATAGGAAGCTGGTTTTTAAAATAGTAGAGACAAGCAAATATAGTAATATATACAATTACATTGGCAGGCCCATTAGTGGCATGCATGTAGACTTTCTATTATTATCACACACAATATACATATATGTATTTATATATTCACATGTTTTCTCTCCTTAACACCCTCAGCCCCACTCAGTGTGACCTTTCACCTCCTCACGTTCTCAACGAATGAGAGTCACTAATTCTAGGATCCAGAATTAGCACTGCTATCACTGGCATGGAGAATGTGAACCATGCAGACTATAGTCATGGAGGAAAGGAGTGAGGAGCACTGACTCAAAGGAAAGTAAGACTAAGAAACAGACTGTGTGTTCACCATCTTAGTTTATCTTGGTTTTTGGTCGTAAACCAGAGAGAAACTTTGATGTGATGGCAGTGCCACATGAGTATTTAAAGTACCATGATGTTATTACAATTGGTCCAGAGGGGGACATGAATTTTTGTACCAAATTCACAACAATCAATGTTAGTTGCAGAGCTATTTCAAGCTGGACCAGGGGACCGAGTGAGTGAGCTAAATTTTCCACCCTTTCAACTCTTTCAACTCTAATGAATATATACCAATGTGAAAATTCTACAGATTTAAAGGTTATCTTTGGTTTGGGGGTCATTAATCTACTTAAGTCTATGGAGTATTAGGACCACCTAAAGCGAAAAAAATCTGAGACTTTATATAAAAAAAGTCAAATATTTACAAAAATAAAGTTGAATTTTAGACCACGTGTCATTTTAGAGGGGAATATCAGATGATCAGCCTGTCGTCTGTGTTAAAATGAGGAATATGGAACAATTTTTAAAGTTATACTTCAGAATAAGTTTCACAACAACAACATGGCCATAATACTCCACTTGGAATACATGGGAGATTTTGTTGTCTGTTTTCTCATCTTAAAGCATGTTAATTGTGTAAGGCTATATGACAGAGATAAAAACATGCTGTAGTATCATGATTACAAATATTTGATGGATCTGTGTTGAAGGTCTGACCCCAGTATGTACCATGTGTAAACCCCTGGACAGCCATTTGAACATTCAGTACAGTGTGTACTGGTGCTTTCTGATTTGTCAAACTGTGCATGTGTGTGTGTGTGTGTGTGTGCCCAGGGAAAAACATTTTTTTAAGCACATATAAACATGTCACACATGCACTCACCGATGCAGGAGTGCACACGGACTGTCAGCTGGGTCCGTAGAATAACACTGTGCTTCTTCCCTCTGGCCCTAAGAGACAGAGAGATGGAGAGAGAAAGAGAGGAACGACAAAAGAGATTAATAAGTTATTCTAAAATATTTTCATGAAAGTAGCTGAATGAATTAAACAATTTCACCTAAGGCCAAAGCGATTGTTTCATTTCAGGAATCAAGTGTAATTTCCGTGGCTTTAGCAAACTGATTTTGTTACTTGTGTGAAGAAAAATATGATTTCCAAACACAATATGACACAAGGGTTTGTTATGATGGACCTTTTAATGGCACAAACCTGCTGGCATGACGGGAATGGTGAAAACAAATGGTGGCCTGCATTAGATTGGCACCCCTATACTGATACACATCTGAGCCTTGAGGATATAGACAGCAGAACTGCCCGAGCAGACACAACACACTATACACACATTTATACACCTCTGCAATCCATCATGCCAATGAGCACACATTCATACACAGCGTAATTCCAGTGTAAAAACAAAACGAGTGCACATAAACATGAGAGGAGAGTATGATGGTATTTTGAGTCAAACTCTCTCTTCTAACCTCAGCCCTTATCATCCGATCTATAGGAGCTTCCATCACTACCATGCTGATAGCATCCAGCCCAAAATACACACGGTTGGAAGATACTCGTTATGCATAACATGTAGTAAGGATAACACACACCCAAACAAGAGAACAGCTGGCCTCATGTAATCCTGTTGTGCTCTGTTATCAGCGTTGCTCGGGAATAGAGCAACATGTTAACAAGATCTGTTTAGATACATGAAATTTGATGATAGAAAAAAATTGTTTTCCTTACCAGTCTGATCATTTATTGTGTGAGGAGGACAGTTAAAGCAGAAATGCAGAAAGAGTAAAAGTGGACAATAGGAGAAAATCTAGACCTGTAAACACAGAGAGTGGGTGTATATAACGTGATTGTACATTTTTGTCTATATCTGCAGGGATACAAAAAGGAAGCATAATCTACAGCAGTTTTTACACCATCCTCACTCTCCTACAGTGGAGGCAGACTGAGCTGTCCTGTCACCAGAGGACTTTGTTTGCTGTCGGCTGTGGCGAGCAGTGTCCAGCCACAGCTGGAATCTCAACACATATTTGATGCGTGGGAACGTAAATTCGGACTGAAATTATGTACATACCAATGTGCTGTTTATCAGACTCTGCTCTCTTTATAGTGAAAGGCTAGATTCAGTTTTCTAGTTCCTGGTTGTCAGTAAAAAAATAGAAAATGCATCCATCCGTTATCTATACTGCTTAACCTTTGAAGGTTACAGGGTAGCTGGAGCCAATCCCTGCTGACATTGGGTTACAGGGGGTGCACCCTGGATAGGTCACCAGCGAATCACAGGGCCAACAGCATACAGAAATAAAAAAGCATTCACAGATTCACTTATCAAATTAGAGTCTACACCTCATCCAATGTCTTTGGACTGTGGCAGGAAGCCGGAAAAAAAATCAAGCAGACGCAGGAAAACATAAAAAGAACCGGGATTCGAACTAGTAACCTTCTTGCTATAATTACAGCAGAAGCTGTCAAAAACAGCCTGTGGTGTGGGTGTGAGGCTGAGGTATTAGGTGTGATCATTTCATTCATTTAAGACACAATATAAATAATATGAGAGGGAGGGCAGAACAGGCTTAGTAAGAAGGATCCTTAGCCTCGCTTTGCTCTGGCAAAGGGGTCAAACCCAACCCAACGTATGAATCACTTCCTGCTGCCAGTACAGTGTGACCTCGCTAAGAGCTTCCGTTTGATACGATGACAGACAGGCACGTCCGACTCAACCAGTTCCACAAGGTCTCAGCCGCCCCGAAACACACACACACACCTTTATTCACCTGTCCATCATCTGTCAAAAGTCTCACCAGGCACAACAAAGACACACACACACACGGACACACAAATAAACGTACACATGGAAACAAGCGCAATCAGACACAGAGAACAAGCAGCTCTGTGGGTCCGCCATCACTTATCATTCTACTGGCCCCCAGTCTCCAAACACATCAACATACCACACACACTATCACAGACATATGCAGCCACTTAACAGCTGCACTCTCTGTTCTCGGAGCTCTACATGACAATGCTGTGTGTACACAAAGTGATTTCAGGTAACACAATACTGCATTGTGTTGGAGGCAATACCTGAGAGCTGAGTAGTTGTGACCTAGTTAAACTCAACAGGACAGTCTACTGCAATTAATCTAGCTCCTCACACTATAAACTATAATGTTAATAATGTCACACTATGTTTTTCAGTTATTTATTATGAAGCTAATTAGCTCAACTTCTCACCGGGTCAGCTAAGCAACACATGGCTTAGTGTTAAACAACGAGAAGTTATCTGGAAAACTTGTACCCATTTTGTTAACTTGTTAACATTAGTAAACATGTATTTGGTCTATTTGCTATGTATGATTTGCCCACTTAGCTAGCTAACTGGCTAGTAAACAATACATATGAAAAGATTAAAAAAAACAAGCTAACCGGCTAACTTTGCTAGCTAGCTAGAAATGGGGTGGCTAGCCATAGCACCACAGAAAAAAAATGTGAAGGTGACGTACCTTTGGAAAGAAATTAAAGGGATAGCTTACTGAAAAAGTTCAATTCACTTATAATCTAGTCACCACTATTCCAATGGAGGGCTGTGTGAGATGTTTGAGGACACAAAACACTTTTGGAGTCTCAGGGGTAAACAGCGTTGCAGCCAAATCCAATATAATTGAAGTAACAGGGGACACATTATTCAAACGTGAAAAAAAACAGGAAAAAAAACAGAAAATGCCTCCATACTGCTCGTGTGGTGTCATCCAATTTTCTGTAAGCCCCGACATTCAAATTTGACTGCACCGCACAAGCTCGCGCCTCTATGCTCTCGCCCAAGGGGCACGTGACAACATCAGCGGTACTCCGCAGCAACTGCAGCTATGCAGCAATGCTACCGGAACTAGCCACACCACAGGAGCTGTATGGAGGCATTTTTATTTTTGTACGTTTAAAGACGGAGTCCCCAGTTACTTCAATTGTTTGAGCAACGCTGTTTACCCCTGAAACTCCAAAAGTGTTTTGTGGATTTAAACACTTCACCCACCTCTCCATTGGCATAGTGGTGAGTAGATAATGAGTGAATTTAAGTTTTTCTGTGAGCTATCCCTTTAATGCCACATTGTTATTTATCTACAATAGCTCCTCAGTCCTACTGTATGCTGATGTAAAGACTGATTCAATTAATAATAAATACCCCCGTCGAAAAAATGTAAAATAACCAGAACATCTAACTGACTTGACTGATTGTGTTTGCCGGTTATTGCATATCCAGAGTCAGTTCGACGTTATTCACTGACATATATCATAAACTGTACATAAAGATGGATGACACTATTTCCTCACTATCCAGAAATGAAGCCAAAATATCGCAGATAAGAACGCTGCCATCTTGTACATTAGGAGCCACAGCCAACAAAGTAGTGATGGGGGATGTAGCTATGTGCTCGACCAATCAGAAATCAGACTTAGTTGTCAATCATGACTTATAACCAGCTTTTTAACATCGAATAACTAGTTAAAACAAACTTACACACAATAGTGTGATAAAAACTACCTAAAATGAATCTAATGTGAACTTTGACTTTTTAGTTTGATCCATGACACATCTAATAACATGGGAGACGTGACCTATACTGCAGCCAGCCACCAGGTGGTGATCAAGACACTTTGGTTTCACTTTTGTGAAGCAGTCAGGTGGTCCATCTTTATTAACTGTCTCTAAACAGGACAGTTAACATACATCAACAATCAACCTAGAAATCAGCTACGATCACTAATCAAGCTGGATCATTTTTAGTTTTTTGCTTAATTATAATTATCCCATAAATTTGATAATTATCATACACCTGTCAACACTAAGGTACTACTTTGCACAGCTTATAATATACGGCTATTGTTGCGGCCTAAATCTAGTAAATGGATCACAAGACATGATATGTCAGGATCCAGCTGGCTCATCACTTCTGCTACAAAAGTTTCTGTGGGAAATCCTGAGCCGTAGTCGCTGGATTCAATTTTCCATTTCTCCTGTTGACCCAAAGAGAGACGGCAGATATGTGAGAGACTGAAAATGATTCTCAGCAGTACTGTAAGAAAGTGGTCGTGTTGTTTCCTCGAGCATCCAGAGTTGACAGGTTTGTGAACTGTGAAACTCTTGTCACAAAGACGACCAGAATAACAAGTATTATAAAAGTACAGTTCAGAGAGGGGAGCTGTTGCTGTGGAAGGGAGGGCACATCTGTCTCGCTTTCCAAAGGGCTTCATACTTTCCGTGAACTTGCGCTTCCAAGAAATCCATATCCAGCAGCTTGTGATTCTTCCCCATTTTATAAGAATGGAGAAGCTCAGAGAAATGTGTGTGTGTTTGAGGGAGAGGAGAGGCGAGGGGACTCAACACTTAAATGATTCGAGATGTTTTGACGGAGGAGAGTGGAAGTGTATGTGTGTTTTTAGGGGTGTGTGCGGTTGCGGCAGAGAATATAAACGTGAGTCACTCTCACCCTGT
This sequence comes from Hippoglossus hippoglossus, assembly GCF_009819705.1. Lineage (NCBI taxonomy): Eukaryota > Metazoa > Chordata > Actinopteri > Pleuronectiformes > Pleuronectidae > Hippoglossus > Hippoglossus hippoglossus. Next base: position 15,101,224 of record NC_047161.1, read on the forward strand.
GTCGTCCTGCTGAAATCCCTCCATCTCGTCCCTTTGCTCAGCCAGAGAGGACTCCAGATCCAGATAGGTGCCATTGTGAGAGAGCTGCAACGTACAGTCATCAAGCTGTGGAGAGGAAGAAATACATCTTTTTTTAATCCAAATGTTTTAAATGAATGAAATGGGCCTTATATTGAATTTAACTTAACTGAAAAACACAAAGAGAGAAGCACTATAGCTGCAGTTGCCCCCACTTAAGATTGGCATTTACATTAGGGATGGAAAAAACATTGAGTAGGAACTTGGACATCCAAGGTGGCATGTGAAATTTCCCTGGCTGTGATGTACAATGGTCTCTGGGCTCACTTTTTTAATGCTCCCACGCTATGTCTCCCAACATTTCACACCCTTTTTTTTTTTTTTTAACAATTTCAGCCCGTAAAACTAAGCCAGTTTAAAGGGTAGGGGTTTGAACACTAGTACGTACAGTGGTCCATGAAATAGTGTGGAGGGGGGGACCATATGCAGTGTGGCTCTGCTTTTACCATTACAAAGCTGTTAAGAGATTTAACTACTAGAGACATTGCCATAAAGGCTGGAGAACATGAAACTAAAACCAGAGGGGGAAAGTGAAGAAAAAAAGTGAATGACAGATTGTGTGCATTTAAATACCAGCTGTGAGGAATATGACACTTAAATGTTATGAAATCACGTATAATACGAAGCTAAAGCACGTTTAAGTCAATCACTGTCATCATATATTCCTGTTTTTCACCTCTCAAGAGCTGATCAACCTTACTCCCATGTCATCGGCGATAGTTGATCTTAGGTCAAACTGCAGAGCGGCCTATGTCAGAATTGACCCACTATGCTGTGTAATGAGAAACCCCGCTGAGTTTGAGACCAGGTGCACAGTAATATATCTGCGCACCACTGGCAGCGATGTTTATGGGCACAGTCACAAGTTGATAGCAGGTGCAAGCTGCCATCCCAGGGAGACGTCACATAAAAAAGTAACGTTATGATGTCGAAACAACCAGTGTTAAAGCTGCTGTTGTACGAGATCAGAGCCCTGAGATAAATTAGCATTTAGCACTTCGATAGTACCGGTGGGTTTTAACCAAGCCCGGCCTCTGGTGAGTTGCCAAATCACCACCCGCCGAACCCCTCCACCCTGTGCTGCATGACAACACTCGCTGACCAGGCGAAGACCACAGATCACAAGACCCGCTGGTGCTCTTCTGTCTGTCCCTCCCTTTCACTTGGAAACAGCCAGACGGACTGTCGAATGAACTCACAGCATAAATATAACCCTGCTATATTTGCTCTGCTCTGAGGCAGCATGCACACAGGAGCTCAGGGGTGGATGTTTAGAGGCTGGGAGTGGATTGGTGGGGTGGGGGGGTGTAACCGAATATCCCAAAGTGATTCAAATGAGAATCTAAGCAGCTCGATACTGCAGATGAACTTTACAGAACGACTCTATCGTTTATTCTTTAAGCCATCTTTACTTCCGCCAAAGAGGTTATGTTTTTGTCTGTGTTTGTTTGTCTCTCTGATATTTAGCAGGATTACACAAAAACTACTGAACGGATTATGAAGAAACTTGGTAGAAGGATGCAGTATGGGTCAGAGAAGAACCCGTACAATTTTGTTACAGATCCGGCTCAAGACTTGGATCCAGGATTTTAGATGGGGTGTTTTTCAACATTTCCATTGAATTCACAGAGAATAATTCATGGATCTTTGTTGATAAAAAAAAAAAAGGCATGTTTAAAGGACTGATATCTTTAAATAGTGTTTGCAGTTTAGTGCAGACCCAAAGAAAAATCTGGATCTTGTGAATTTAAATGTGGTTACATTGGGGGCCTTGGCAAAGGTATGCTTCACAAAAAAAAAACACCCCACACACACACACACACACACACACACACACACACACACACACACACACACACACACACACACACACACACACACACACACAAAAGGCAAACCCCCAAAGAGGAAAACTTAGGGGATCACTAAACTTAAAGCGGTTCGTTGTCTTGCAATCATGACTGTCTGTGCAAAGCATTGTGCGTATCCATCAAATAGTTGATGAGATATTTCATTCTGGACCACAAGTATTGGACAGACCAACATTGCCTGCCTGGTTGCTAGCATGGCCAAAAATTTGAACCCATAAAACAGAAATAACAAGGATTCTAGTGCAACTAAGGGCCGTATCTGTAGTCTAAGCCAAGTTTCACCTGCTATTGAATCCAGGTGCAATGTCACTGTTATCATTTTTATTCACGCTTCTCGTGCCAACACAGCATGTGAGATTTGTTAAATCTCAGATTGAGGTTTGAAGAGGGCGGGTGGGGACAGTGGGTTGTGTTAATCACGCCTTGTCCCACTTCTCCCGATTTTTACTGTAGGAATAAGACAAAAACACTTGCTGTGCCCAATCTGTCAGCATTATTCAGCGTTTTCATCAGTATTCCACCCATATGTCGCCGTGTCCCTCATCCTTTTAGCGTGTCAGGGGATTTATCTCTCCCTGCATTCTCACCCAAAACATCCTCTAGTACCTCCATCTCCTCTTTCTGCTGCTCCAATTTATGTTTGCACATTACTCAATCATATAAATACTGCTTGGACAGCAAGAGGTGATCTAGGACCACTTTGAAACTCAATATGTAAACAGCTCCCCCTGCAAAAGGGGTCTCTTTCACAAAACCCTTGGATTGGGTAATAGGAGTAGTAACATAACAAAACAGATCATGCTGCGTAAAGCCGGGACCGCGGCGGCTCCAGGAGGAACCGCAAACCCTTCACACTCAAGTCTCCGGGACGGGAAAGGCAAACACTTGAGTGGCTCGTATACTTTACACTCATTTAATCAACTTCTCCCAGAAGAGCGAAGCAAAGGGAGGACAAAAAAGCGGTGGTGAGGGGGAGTAATTACATCCACGTTAAAACAACACTGAGCCTGCTGGCGATCACAATGGGACGACAGTTAACGATGCCCTTACGTAACGTGGACGATGAGATTTTAAGAACCTTTTTTGTGCGTCGGGATCGGAGCATCAGGCTCTTTGAAGAGTGCGGGGGGAGGGCGTGTTCTACACAGCCATTAAATCTCCCAGTGTTGCTTTAATGGGAAGCCTTTGGTAATGAAATAAAAGTTAAGCTGTGAAGTCTAGGCTTTGTTGTTTTTTTGGAGGGGGAATGGGAGTTTTCCCTTGCACAACTGTAGCTGCTTGACTTATGGTGATGCTTCTGCTTTCATGTGTAATTTATCATTTTTAGACCTGGTGTCTGAGCTTTGTTGAGATTTTTTTCTTAGTTTAGTTTAGTTTAATTTAGTTCACGCAACATAAATACGAAATACATAGATGAAATGTTATGCATATGCACGTGGGGTGTGGTGGAAACCGGTAATGGCTTATATAAAAACCACACCCAAATACTACAATAAACTGAAACACAAACAAACTAAATCTTGAATACATGTTATGCATTAGTAGTCAAGAGAAAATTTGATACATATTACTATAACAGAAATAAAATACAGAGAGGGACGAATATAAATACAGATGACTAACATTATCTTAAAGAGCTTATTCTCATTGCAAATCAAATGTTTCAACAGCAGAACATTTCTCAGTCTCTTTTTGTCTCAAGGACAGTGACACAGGAGAATGTGCATGTATTTAGAGAAAGTAATTATATGAATATTATTGGCATGACAGAGATCAGCACCCCTTGGCTCTGTCTCTGTCAGTTTGAAATGGCGAAATAAAAATAATCAGATTATCAAAATGATCCGCCGGGACAGACGTACTGGCCACAGGCTGCCAGTTCCAAATACATACAGACATAAGTTTGTAATATTAGTAGGTTGGAACGGAATTGTGAATTGTTTTGTCTATATCTGAGTTTTGTATGTAGGTTCATTTCTTAAAAGCTTGAAAGGTTAAAATGATTGTCTCTTCTATAGGAATCCAAAGGCAACTGCTTTGTTTAGCAAGGTTGGACAAAATGACACATCCCATGCGCACTGATTTAGCCTTGGCAACACATCCTAACCTTGGCAACACATCCTAACCTTGTGTGTGTGTGTGTGTGTGTGTGTGTGTGTGTGTGTGTGTGTGTGTGTGTGTGTGTGTGTGTGTGTGTGTGTGTGTGTGTGTGTGTGTGTGTGTACATGGTCAAGAGAGGTGGAAGAGGAGGACATGGAGGAAGAGGTCAGGAAAACCACAGCACCCAAAAGTGAGGAGAACAAAGTGTCGCAGGGATCCAGGGCCCCGGCCACAGGAATTCTGGGACAAGTGACCTATACTTTACGTGCAGCCATACACAGAGCTCCACCATCGCAACATAATAATACAGTAGGCATTTTTCTCAGAGGAGAGCGCAGAAGGTTGAGACAAAAGAGAGAATCACTATCTCAAAATAATCAAGGCATATGGTCCAAAACCAAGCACTTTTGATATTTTCCAATAACATAATGACACTAAAGTCTTTTAAGCACCGTCATTTAGATCTTGACAGTCCACTGGGCAAATTTGCAAACAGTTGACTTTCATCCCTATAATCTAAGGGCAATATCCTCGTGGCCATTGCGCACAGTCGCTCCTCCTGATGTGGACAAAATTGCAAACAGGAACACAAGCTGTGCCATCTGTCCTTGTATAGGTTGTAATCATAAGCTTTTCTGTGCCGCGGGCCATTTTTCATTTGTTTTGTGGCTTTTTAAAAGATGGGGCAGCGAGAGACTTGACTCGATCTGGAAAACCACTCTGCTGTTGAACACTAGTTCGCTGTCAGAGCTCTGTGCCAGCAGCTGAACTCTCTTTTTCTCTCCGTCTAACTTTCAACTGTGTTCAAAAGTCTAAGTTTCCAGCTTGAATGGAACATCTTGAAGAATAAAAGATGTGGTCACATGCAGTATCTGTTCTACTTGTAAGGCCTCTGTGGGTGTGTTTGTGCGTCTGACTCAATCTTGTCTGTGAGGCTGCTTTTTCTTTAATAAATCATCCCTAAAAACAAACTTTTACCAAATGACATCTAGTTGTTGTTTTGCTGTTACCTATAAGATAGACAGATACTGTCACTTTCTACTGTTTGCGTGCTGGACGGTGTGTGTACAGCTGGTTTTAAACAGTCTATGGTGCAGAGTGACAAAACTTTGTGTACATCCTTCCTGGTTTATCTGCAATGCATATTTCATAGTCAAAGTTTTTCATTAAATGAAACCGTTGTCTTTGAGTTTTGATTTTGTATTATATCATTTGCCATTTTAGATTTTAGATTCTGTGTTAAATCATCTGCTCGGTTTAATTTCAAATGACATAGTATTAGTTCGCTTCTTGTCTTTGATGTTTTCCATTCTTGGTTTCTTTTTTCCTCTATGCACTTTGTAATAACTGTTTTGAAAGGTGCCATATAAATAAAAGTATATTTTCTTTCTGGATTGTTTTAAACACTGAAAAATATCTTCCTCTTCATCACTTTCCCACATCCATCATCAGCATCTGACTCATCCAATGAATTTTAATCATGTACTGTTCAGGAGCATCTTTTAAGTCCTGGGCTTTTACGACCGTCACCTGTGGGCACAGTGAGGCGACGCAGGATATAGCTGCAGTAATGCCTTTGCAACCACCTGTCACAGTAACATGCAAAGCAGGGTGCAAAACAATGCAGCAATAAACGTGGGATGATTTCTCATTCAAAAGCAGGGGTCAAAGGTTAGCATCCTTGCTCAACGACAACTCAGCAAGGCCAGTGTGTGTGCCACTGCCAGCGTGGGATTAAATGAGGATCTTTGGTCTGAAACAAGTCATGTTTGATGTCAGTGTGGGATTTGAGGCAAACATTTGCAGCCGTGTGTCAGTGCGGAGCCAGAGTCACTTGTGCTTGCACGAGTTCCCAAAATAGCCTGAGAATGGTGGGTATGGAAGTTTATTTGAAGGAGGCTCGGAGTGGAAAGAGCAACCTTGAAGATCGCAAAGCACACTCACATTGAACCATTGTATTGACAGAAATTGGAAACATGAAACCAAAGGTAAATGTTTCTATTAGAATGACAAAACCTCCTGTAGGATTTTATTGGTTTCATGATGAGATATTAAAATCGGTATGATGGATATATATGACATATTTCTTCTCCTCTCACCCGACCGGTCGAGGCAGGTACACACTGAGTCTGGTTCTAAAGATTTCTTCCACTTAATGAGGGAGTGCTTTTTTTGTCATTTTAAGTTATCAACCATATGTAAAGTGCCCTGATATCCGAATAAAAGTGAAGTGGGTGTTTGAGGGAACAGAAGTGAGTGGTGGGACAGGTCCTACCTTGTGCGGGGCTCTGAGGAGCCGGTGGACCCCTGCTAACTGGTTGATGAGGGGGATGTCCTCCCTGAAGGTGTACAGCGGCGGTCGGGTCGGCTCGGGGAAGTTGGTGCTGTTGAACGGATCGGTGTCGTCTAAAAACTGAACCCGGCACACAAACGTGGCCATGGTGCATCCATGCAACTGGGGCGACTCAGAGCCGGAGCAGCTGAACCCGCTGCGCGCTCCTGGACCTCTCCCCTCTCCGCTCTCCCTCCTGGTAACGACAACAAACCCCGGGTCGCCAAGTGTGTGTGCGCCCTGTGCGCAGCCTGCTCCCTCCCTCCTGCGGGACACTGGAGGTGGCGGACCGGGTGGAGGACGGTGGCACAGGGAGCCGGTGATGGTGGTTGGTGTCGCCTCCTCTCTGTGGATGTCGTCCCAGCACTCTGGGGCCGCGGTGTTATTCTCGGAGAGGCAGGTGGCCGGTGGTAATAGACGGGAGGAGGCAGCAGCAGCAGGCGGACTGACTGCAGCTCTGTGCCGGAGAGTGAAGGATCAGCGCAGCTTGGGACAGTCTGCTGTCTGAGTCCCACTAAATCCTCCCCCACACTCCCCCACACTCCCCCACCCCGTATCCATTTACCCCTCTGCCTCATCTCTGCCTCCCCCTCCCCTCACATATCTGTGCCCGGCTTATAGCACTGGCTTCCCATATGAAAACTAATCCTATAACAACCTACATTTATTTCGAGGAACCTACATGTAAAACATGAATAAGCAAAGGTGCAAACATATAGACAGAATCATGAGATCATACAGTAGCAGAGTGTATAAACTTATATGTATAAAGCTTCATAAGAGAGTTTTTGCCTGTTGAATGTGGTGGAGACTTTAAACAAATTGACTATTAGGATAAAGAGGTGAAATATGTAATCAAAACAAGTGTGCTATTAGTTCACAAAACAGTAAAACACACACACACTTTACTTTTTTATCAGAGTAATACAGGGACGAATATTATTTGCAACAAGTTAAAGCAGAATCTTGACATATACTGACCTCTTGTGGCCAAAATTTGTTAATGCAGGTACAGTATTTATGTTAGTCCCACATTAACTACAATGTGGACCAACTTGGAACCCTTTTCTGTAATAATAATAATAATAATAATAATAATAATAAAAATAATAATAACTATTATTATTATTATTATTATTATTATTATTATTATTATTATTATATATTTGTAGGAGTATACTTTAATATTTATTCAGTTACAGTAAACTGACTGTTGGTCTGAGATGCTAATTCAGTGATTATCTTGCCACAATCTAAATAGGACACGAGTGAGCTATAATTGAATAATGTCATCATGAAAAAACAAAGCTTGCAGAGCTGAGGTCAAAAGATCATCATTTCATGTTCAGAGGAAATAGAGTAAAAATGCATCCCATTAACTAGACACCACTTCACTCCACCCTTTGTCTGTGCACCTGTAAACCTCACTTGTTTGTGTGAGTAAAAGCTGTTGTGTAATTGAATCCATGGGGAAAGTCAGTGGAGTGTCTGTTTGTTGCCACTGGAGGGCAGATAGCTGCTGAGTTACACCACTAATGAGCGAGGAGCAGCTCAACAGTGACAACCGGGAGGTTTAGTGTGCAAAAGTTTCCTCACACACTCTGACAAGCGCTCCCTGCATGCTGCCTTACAGTGGAGAGCCTGGTTATGACGGATCAGCCAGTGTGTGACTCAGGCTCATAATCCCTGACCATACATTAGTTCACCGCCGGAAAACAGCACCTTGAATAAGATGAACTGTTGTAGATCAGCTGCAGGATGTCTATGAGGTGTGGTAGTGATTTGCCATCAGGACTTTAAACCATCACCACGACTGAAACTAATAACGGTGATGATCGTTAATGAGTTTGTTCGACTTATTATCCTATATCAAAAATTATTACCAGCTAACCAGTTGCAAAGAAACCAGGTCCTGATCCTGATGTTATTTAATATATAACTAATAAATTACTGACCTTTACTCATCATGCTAATGGGCGCTTACTCGTTTTATGATTAAATGTCAAAAACAGATTATATCAGTGACCGAGGCAATTAATGTACATTTGCCATATATACAGTTTACATATTATAAACACTAACTAAAAAGATGAATATATGATGATAATTAATTGCAATGCATATTCTAAAAGATGTATTCATTCATATACAGTATATAAACACATGCCACACACGTAAATACACACATGCATATACACACACAGCGAACACACACGTGTATATACTCTGATATATGTATGGATACAGATACACTGAATTATATCAAGAGGAGAAACAAACAAAGAAGTGGTGTCATGTTCACAGGGTGAGATGTGACATTCAGAAAACAGAGCAAGACAAATGACCAACTGTGAAAACATGAAATCAAACTCAAGAAATTAAGATTTCAAAACCATCTATCAGACAATCAGACGTGTGAGGATACAGAATGAGGTGTGAAGTTGCAGTGGCTTCATATATTCATACACAGTGGTGCATCCTGAGGCTGTTAGCTACCGGTTGTCCCTGCAGCCAGGAGGCACAGTAGAAGTGATTTTAGTGAGCAGCTTCCATAGCAACCTTTAAACACCTCAAATGACTCACAGGGAACTATGTGGTTGTGCCTTCTTATAGCTTGAAGGCAGATTGGTACTTGGTTAATAAAGGATATGACACGAATACATTTGCATTAATAGGTGCACTTTGTACTTGTACTGTTTGAAATTCTCCACCATGCTCAAAAATCTGGACACATCCTTTTAATCATTAGCAGGGAATTTTAGAATGGTGAAACCCATCCACTCTGTGCTGTCGAGGTGGTCGATGAAATGTGTTTGCGCTCTAACTAGCAACACTGAGAATCTCCCAAGAAGCCTGGATGAGGTTTTGTATCTACCTGAACCATGATACTGCAGTTTATCAGACAAACCAGCCTATCTCTAGCACTCAGCATATAATTCACTATTTGTCAGCGCTCGTGTCAGTACATCAAAAAGAAAGAATGATTAATTAAATAATTAAAACAAGACTAAGATAAGAGACTGCAGCAATGCAAGCTTCTCAACGAAGCTGAAAGGGAAGCTAAAGCTGAGACTTATAATAAAGTCAACCTGTGTGTGGACAGAGGCTATCAGACACAGAATTCATCCTCTGGAGACCATGAATATCTGTACAGAATTTAATGGCAGCCCAGGCAGTAGATATTTTGGTCTGAACCGAAGCGGTTGACTGACAAACAGACTGATAATGCCAATCTATGGTTATTAACAATGAATATTTATCCTCAAATCCTCCTTGGAGTGCTCAATGTATAATATTATTTAATGGTTACCTTCTCCAAGTGAGGTTATGTTTTCACTGCTGTATATAAGCAGCATTACGCTAAAACTACTGAACCAATTTCCTTGAAACAAGGTGGAAGGGTGGGGTATGAGCCAATGAAGAACCCACTGACTTTTGGAGAAGATTTGATAAAGGGGGTAGATCAGTTTTTTTAATTTCTAAAGAAATAATTCCGAGATCTTTATGGTAAAAAAAAAGGCATAGGTAGAGAACTAATATCTATGAAAAGGTTAATTTGGTGCAGATCTGGATAGTTATCTGGATTTATCTGGAGCATTGAGGTGATGAATTGGCCAATCATCCTTGGCGGAGGTATGCGCTCGCCATGTGCCCTTCTTGTTCTGTTTTATATGAAACCAGGTTGTTAGTGAGAGTATCATTACACATCACTGCCAAGCAGGCTGATAAGAGATCACAACTGGCAGAACTAAAAAGTCACTCACGATCAACAGACACAGATATCATGGGATCAACAGACCAGATTTTTACTTTACAGACATTTTTACTTGGATCTGATGAAGCAAATGAAAGTCCTTTCTGCTTTTTTTAAAGATTATTTTATGTTTTAGTTTTAGATTATTTCATGATTGAATATAAATGAGTTACTGAAAAAAGTTGTTTTTTTATTTGTTAAGGTGAAAGGTTTCCCCAGACAGAACACATAATACAGCTTCCTGTAACTACTGTAGATTAGACTAAAGACGGTTAACATAAATACAAAGGCTACTTTGGGGCCAGCTCAGGGTGACGACGCTCTTTTTTTTACCTCACAAGTGGAAATCCGATTTCCCAACAGTGGCATTGGTGTCAAGGTAAAGCATGCGCTGTCTGTTTATATGATCTCCACTGGTTAACATTTAGCACATGTTAGTACTGTAAAAATTGGAAACTGACTTTGACTGCAGCCCCCTCGGTGCCGACAGTAACAACATGCACACATGACTCTACCTGATGGAAAATGGATATCACTATCTAAAAAGGATATCACTATCTAAAAAGTGTTCCGACACCAGAGTGAACTTTCAACCCTGAGCCTGCCCCACCTCCATCGTCATGCATGATAATGAAGACAGTAAACCCATTTTGTGAACGGCAATTATAGTTTTGTTGTAATTGTTTCCACACAAAGTTTTGTTTAATAACTGTATGGAATGAACCTGGGGAATAATCCAAAATAGGAATAATAAATGACGTATAAAACATTTAAACTTCTAGTAATCACAAACAGTGATCCTTTTTCTTACCCTGCTCGTAACGGAGGGTCTCCCACTGTTGCACCTGGAATTCACCATCTGCAAAACAATAGTATTGCATTACATAGATGTTTGTATTGATTACCCTCCGCCAAGGAGGATATGTTTTCATCTGAGTTTACACAACGATTACTGGACAAAATTCCACAGAACTTGGTGGAAGGAGACATGGGTCAGGGGAGAACCCATTCAATTTTAGTGCAGATCTGGATCAGGAGGCCAATTTTCTTCACTTTCTTCAACATTTCGAGGGTGTTTTTTTAACATTTTCATTGATTCAAAGATCTTTATAAAGATAATTCAGACACTTTTACGGGATTGATACTTAAAATTTGGTGAAGATCAAAATAATAATCAATATCAGGCAAATTTAAATGTGACTTTTGGGCTTTGGCCGAGGTATGCGCTCTACTGATTGCTTCTACTTTCTTTATATTAAATCTAGTGTGTGAGTTTCATGACAAATCTCTTTGGTGCAAATGTAGCATTGTCAGGGTTAGGGTTTCCATTACAGGTTATGTGTTCATGACTGTCTAAAAAACGTACCAATTTGAAGAATATCGTGGCTGTTTCTTTACAGAAATCTATTCAAATTATAATTAATTTGAAGATATTATTATGAAGTGAAACAAATGGAACACCTTTTACGATGTTTTTCTTTCCACTATCTTTCCACGTTCCACTATTTTTCTGATTAGAATTAAAGTCATCATTCATCATGATGATGATGATGATGATGATATATATATATAGATAGTTCATCATCATATACGTAGATGATGATGAACATAACCTCCTACATAACCTCGTAGGAGTCTTTACACCTTTACCCTGACTGCTGGGTCAGTTTGAGCTGCTGTGGATCACAATAGAGACAACATGGCACCAAATCTTATCAGTGGAGATAAACAGAATAAAGTTGGCAGTTGTTTTTTTTATGATAACATATAATCAACTGCTCACAGGGTCATGTCTCAGTCTGAATAATATTTCATGTTTTTATCATTCTGTTGAATTCCCGTTTTCAGGATCATTGTGATGCTGCTCAATGTATTTGATCTACAGATGAGGGGGTCATAACAGATCTTTTTGCTCGGGTTCTCCACTTTGTTCGGAAATGTTGAGGGCATTTACCTACGCCTCTTTAGGGTCCTAAAGAGGCGTAGGTAAACAATCTTATCGACACGTGCGACAATCTACTGACCGTAAATATATTTCTGGACTAATAAGAGTTTGATGACATTTACTGTTGTTTTTGTGTTGTTATGGATTTTAGGAGTTTTAAAATTCAAATTCAGCCTGATTCTGTCTCATATGATCCTGTTTTCATTTTATTCATTTGTATCTTCTGCGCCTTCTATTTAAATTTTATTTTATATCATTGCTCGATTGTTTTTACGTGTTGTTGTATTTCTTTTCCTTTGCCATGATTGTGAAGCCCTTTGGATCAACTCCATTTGTTTTTAATGTGTAATAAATAAATCTGACTTGACTTAAAAAACCTCTGCAGTGCAAAATATTGACTTTTATTTTCACTCCTATTTTCCTATGTGTTTTAGTGTTAACGTATTAACGTTTACATTTCCAGCACACAGGAAAAACAGGTATTGTGTAATAGTTATTTTATACAACATTTACACAGACTCACATGTGTTGCAATATAATTATATGATGTAGTGTAAAAGACAAGATCTATTAGATGATGTGACAAACAGCAGTGGTGAACATATGAGATAAATGTATTTATTACAACTTCGGAATCTCTGTGTTTGAGTGTTTGCATTTCACATTTCACATTTGTAACATAATACTTTATTTCCAACTACATTCATTAAAATCACAATGTCAGTTTTTACCATATTTATCTTTTTAATTCTGAACTTTAATTATTTGGGTTTTTATAACTTTACATAGCTTTTATACCTGCTTAGGAAACCACAGCATTAATAATTACATTTGTAATGTGGATGCAATTTAATTTATTTCTACTGAACTGCACTTGTGTTTAGTGTGAATGACAACAAGTGAATCTTGAATTTATGTAGATTTTAAAGCAATTTCTTTTCTTTTTTTCTCATTGAAATTCAAACAATTATTCCCGGTACAGTCAATAGAGAAAAACTCCCTCGGTACACCTGCCACATTTTATAGCAGACGTATTTCGGTTAACAATTAGACAACAAAGGAGATGATTTATAAGCGCTCAGACTTGTTTAACAATCATACAGTAGAATGAATGTTATGATAGAAACACAAACGGAAAAATTGCCTCTCTGGCTCCTGGACATTTTAACGATTACTCTCAGCATTTAGATTTTAAGCTTGAGTGAATGTGGACTGAACATGCAGACTGAGATGACATGTTTGTACATCCCTATGCAATAAAACAATCTGATCTCTCAAGGCCTGGGTAAGGCGTGCCCTGATAGCCAAGATAAGCTCAGATGGACAATGTGTTCTCTCCGACAGAAGCATTTCATCCTGCATGTCAGTCCAATTATGATATTTAATATTTCAGTCACTTTTTAGCCCTTATATCAAATGTTCCACCCAACACACAGTGCTCCTCCTCACTATTTTTTAACTCCTTTTCTTTAACTCCACTGTTTCCCTTTACAAACTCATGAATACTAAACTCATCTCTCAGGTGGAAGCGTGAGAGATGGCCCCTCATGTGATGCATTAAACATTATCAAGAAGGTCCCGCCTTTTTCTATTCAGACTTGCTGACATTGGATAATACAACAAAGACTGTCATGTGCTGCAGATAAATGTGGTTTGGGTGTCATAGGTCGCAGGTAATAAGTGGTCGCCTCCCAGGACACTGAGGTAATAACTCAGTGTCACCTCCCAGGATACTGAGGTAATAACTCAGTGTCGCCTCCCAGGACATTTAGTTGGGGTGAAAGACTTTGAGCGAGAAACAGTAAACAGACGATCAATGAGTTTCAGAGAGGACACTTGGAGAAAGTAGAATAACCAAACAACTGCTTGCGAAACGGGAGACTCAACAGTGAACGTTTTTTCAATTCTGTGTCCTGTGAAGTTAACAAAGAAGCCACGATGAAGCTGAAACTGCCAAACCCAGGACTGGATGGCCGGATCCCCTCTCATGGGGACCTGGAGAGGATGGAGAAGGAGGAGGCCGAAGGGGACAGGCCCAAATGGGACAACAAAGCCCAGTACCTGCTCACCTGTGTCGGCTTCTGTGTGGGACTGGGCAACGTCTGGAGGTTCCCTTACCTGTGTCAGAGTCATGGAGGAGGTAAGAGGGAAAGAGACGGAATGTTTTCAGCCTTTCAAAACACGTTGTGGGTTAAAGAGTTGCCAGAAAATGTGCTGTGAATATTGATTATCACAAGGATCTGAATGTCTTCACCTATTTTCAGTAAATAAGGAGGGCTTTCCAAAAACTCTGTCTACACTTAATGAAAAATAAATGTAACACCCTTAAAGTTTAACTCTTCATTTTATAGATATTAAAACATGCAGTGCTTATGTGTGTCTTTATAGGAACAATTCTGTGAATGCTGTCACCTACAGAGTAAAGTCAATCACTCACCGCACTGTTCACTTATCATGACCTGAATGTTGTGCTTCTATAGGAGCGTTCATGATCCCGTTCCTTATCCTGCTGGTTCTGGAAGGAATCCCGCTGCTGCACCTGGAGTTCGCCATCGGTCAGCGTCTGAGGAAAGGCAGCGTCGGAGTGTGGAGGTCAATCAACCCCTGTCTGACCGGAATCGGTAAGTTATAAAAGAAAAGAATAGAAATGTTCATGTTAATTGTACTTATTAAGTAAATACGTTTGAATGAATAATTATCTCATTCATAACAATTACTTATTTTGTATATTATGAATACTGAAGATAATAAAGGTAGGATTTTAATTTACGTATGTTTATCATATTGGTATTATTTTTTCTTTCTCTTTGCTTTTATCGTTTGCTCGTTGTACTGATAGTTTGCTTTGTGGTTGTTGCTATATATGTATATAAAAGCTCATCAGAAGTAGCTATATTTGGACAACAGGGTGGAGGAGGAAGAGGAGCGAACAGAACATGCACTTTTGTTTGTGTATCTGCCTAGGTCATAGTGGATTGCTGCAGACTTTGAGTCCTGGTAAAAGTAAGGAAACATAAACCTTTATTGTTTCATCTGTCACAGGTATTGCATCCTTGCTTGTCTCCCTTTTGGTGGGTATGTACTACAACACCATCATGGCCTGGATCATGTGGTATCTCTTCAACTCCTTCCAAAGTCCTCTGCCCTGGAGCCAGTGTCCTCTCAATGCTAACAGGACAGGTACGCTGTGCCTTCATCTGCCAAGATATCAAACAGGGGTGACATTACATTAGGAGGTTGCCTACAACTTGTTCTTAACCGTCACAGGTGTGGTGGAGGAGTGTGCACGGAGCAGCACTGTTGACTATTTCTGGTACAGAGAGACCCTGAACACCTCGACAGCCATCGATGAGTCTGGGGGCCTGCAGTGGTGGATTGTGCTGTCCCTGGTAGCTGCCTGGAGTATGCTCTATGTCTGCTGCATCCGGGGGATCGAGACCAGCGGAAAGGTCTGCCTGTCGCATTACATTTGAGTAGTGCAGTTCCCTCCAAACATGAATGTGTATGTCTTTTCAAACAATTATCTTTGGATCATTTTTAAAATACTCTCATTTCTCAGGCTGTGTACGTCACGTCCACTCTGCCATATTTGGTCCTCACCATCTTCCTCATCAGAGGTCTGACTCTGAAAGGTTCTCTAGAGGGGATCAAGTTCCTCTTCACGCCAGACGTGAGTTTGACACCCCCACCACTATAATTACTACAATGAAATCTTTTTAAATATACTGATATTATTTAACTTGTTAAGAGATAAATGAGAGATTGACAGGAGACTGACTTCAGCAGCCGGTTAGCTTAGCATAGTGAAAAAGGGCCCACAACCCTTCAAATAACCTGCATTGTTTAGAGTAAGGGTTGGGTATAGAGATTAACAGTGTGGTAGTGAGAATAAACAGAGATAACCACAGCAGCTAAACTCTAATCACACGTCATAAAACTTTGATGACAATCCTATCGATACTGATTATGATTAGAATCGATATGATAATTATTTTTCACTGACAACTTAAACATGACTCATGTTTTTATATAAACTTCAAAGTCAAAACGATGTAATTTAGCAATCAATTTACCATGCAGTAAATTGTTTATTGTCAGTGTTTGTAAACTCTTCTCCTGATTTTATTATGCGTCGAGGAAGTTTAGACTTTAAATTGTGGTGCAAAGTACCTTCATGTATTAATTATTAACAGTGCCCAGGACAGTAGGAAATAGTTTACTGACTGAGCCACAATTTAATTAAGCACAAGAATCTCAGCTCAGTTTTACTAAGAGTATGTATTTTGATTCTCCTGCAGGTGAATGAGTTAATTAATCCAGCAACCTGGCTGGATGCAGGAGCCCAGGTTTTCTACTCCTTCTCTTTGGCTTTTGGAGGTCTCATCTCTTTCTCCAGTTACAACTCTGTTCAGTGAGTAACAGCCTAGTGTGCACAGTCAGACTATAATCATCAGACGATTAACAATCTTTTTGAACTCTTCTCATCACGCAATCATAATTTTCTCGCAGCAACAACTGTGAGCAGGACGCTGTTCTCATCTCCATCATCAATGGCTGCACCTCGGTGTACGCGGCAACGGTTATCTATTCCATCATCGGCTTCAGAGCCATGCAAAACTTCGATGACTGCATCGGAGAGTGAGTCGCAAACTTCCCAGCAGTAAACCTTGAGTCCGATTTGCTTCTATCAAACTGAACTCATCTCTCTGTGCTTGATTTGCAGCAACGTCTTGACGCTGTTGAACGCCTTCAACTATCCTGAAGACAGCATCACAGGCAGCAACTACGATGAGGTCCTGACCCACCTCAACCAAACACATCCACATGTCATCCAAGGATTGCAAATACAGAACTGTGACTTGCAGGTTTTTCTCAGTCAGGTCAGTAGAGAGCATCAAAATCATTTATGGCACTCAATAGAGCACACACTCATAGAGATCAGTCCCCAAACGTGCCTGGTTTTTTTCATCAAGATCCATGAATTATTCTCTAGGAAATCAGGGAAAATGTCAAAAAACATCCTCGCAATGTTAAAGTGAAAAATTAAATGTAACAGAAAAACAGAAATGAAAAAATAACCTCCCTGGCAGAGGGAGAGATATCTAGTTTTCAGTCTCACAGATATAATGATAATAGAGTCGGAATGATTGAAATATTTTCAGGGTGTAGAGGGAACTGGATTGGCCTTCATCGTATTCACAGAGGCCATCATCAAGATGCCTTTTTCCCCTCTCTGGGCGGTTCTCTTCTTCGTCATGCTCTTCTGCCTCGGCCTCTCAACTATGTTCGGCAACATTGAGGGAGTGGTGGTCCCTCTGCAGGACCTCAGACTGTTGCCTCGATCATGGCCCAAAGAAGTCTTCTGCGGTAATTTCCTTATACTTCCAATTAAAATGTACACATTCAAGTGGGATTAGAATATTTTATCAATACATAGAGTAACCACTTATTTTTGGGTTTTTTTCCAGGTCTCACTTGCTTAATTTCTTTACTTCTCGGGCTAATATTTGCTCAGCGCTCTGGAAACTACTGGCTAGCCCTTTTTGACAGCTTTGCAGGCTCTATCCCCCTTCTGGTCATTGGGCTCTGTGAAATGATCTCTGTTGTCTACATCTACGGCATAGATAGGTGAGTCTGTATAAGGGATCATTGATAGGCTAAAGATTGGACATAGTCCAAGGTAAAAACTTTTTAGACACTCTAGGGCCTTATGTTTTGTGCTAATGTTAGCATGCAAACACACCAACACTGACCAGGTAACTAGAATTGCTCTAAGTTGAGGTCACAACCTCCGCAGAGGACATAACATGTTTTACACATGATTATCTAGTTGTGAATAAACAACTGTAGTGGTCTGATAACATAAAAAAATGCCTTAATCTGCATCCGGACCAAAAGTGAATGGGTTTTTCCCGGGCTTAGACCCCATCCCCACCGCCAAGTTTTGTGGAAATTGGGTTTGTAGTTTTAGAATATTCCTGCTGACAATTAAAGAAATTATAGAAAGTGATTAAATAAATGTCCTGCCCCTTTGTCCAGAATGCTATCCAAAATTGAAAGGGTTCTTTCTTGGCCCATGTACCATCCTTCCACCATATTTCGTGGAAATCTGTTTGGCAATTTTTGTATTAAACTTTTGAGAAATCAAGCAAGCAACAAACAAACGGACAGGGGTAAAAAAATAACCTCTTTGGTGGAGGTAAATATCAACATGTGACATTGCCTACATTTGGCATTAGCTCAAAGCATTGTTATTGTCATACATGCATGAAGCGGGCCAACTTATGTATTCAGACCTTGGTACAGAGTTCATTTTACAGGAGATGTTATCATGGATACGGAAGTACAGAGTGTATCTTGTGATGTAGCAAGACCTGGGTGAGGAATGTGGAATATGTATTTTTTTTCTTATTGTTGTTACTAATGTTGTATATAAGCAGGAAAAATGTGACTTATACCTAAATGGTCAAAAGATTGAATTATGCCATGTTAAAAGGACAGATTAGACAAAGAGTGGAGCGGAGGTCGACTTCTTTGAAGTCCAGTGCCGCATCAAGGTGATGGACACTCACTAACAGGCTGCTTTATTTACTGTAACTAATAAAAGTACAAGGCCGTCTTTTATGGATGTTTTGTACATGCTCAGCTGACACGAGATCTCCCTGTGATTGCTTCTACACAGGTTTAACAAGGACATTGAGTTTATGATTGGCCACAAGCCCAATATTTTCTGGCAGGTGACATGGAGATTCGTAAGCCCACTCATTATGGTCGTCATCTTGGTGTTTTACTTTGTTACCCAAGTCACCAAGAATCCCACCTACTTGGTCTGGGACGAGCAGGCGGTAAGTGTGCTTTTTGATTTAAAATAGTAGTAGCTTAAGGATCTTCTTAGATGCCTGGTCTTAAAATGTGCAACAACTTGCTTTATCCTAACATTAATAATTCCTTTTCAACATGATCAATTTCTGTAAATCATATTATATCCTTTGACCTTGGCTGCAGGAGAGTTTCCCAACCCTGGAGCCTCGTTCATTTCCATCCTGGATCAACATCATCATCTTCATCCTGGCTGGAATCCCATGTTTAGCCATCCCTGGATTTGCCCTCTTCAAATTCATCCAGATGAAATGCTGCAAGCATAAGGACTACAGTGAGAAGACAGTGGACAGCATCTCCGCAGCTGTAACAATGAGCGAGAAAATTAAGTTTTAAATAGCTTGAAAGTATTTAAAAACAAAGCAAAGTGAAAATGGACCTGTTCCATTGTTTGTATATACAGTAATACCTTTTGCGTTTCTTTTTTCTTGCCATGTACATTGACAGAAGAGCAGAATAGAGACTGTATACATTTGACAGCATTTTCTGTAAAATACTTGTTTTGTAATTAATAATATATTATTACTATTGTAATATTAGTTGCCTGTTATTGTGTCGTGATTTGTACATTTTACATTTGGGGAAATAGACTAATTTGCTTGCTTTCTGATAGTCAGTAGGAGTGGATTGATACAACTCTTAAGTATGTGTACTAAATAAGGACAAGCCAGAGGCTTATTAGCCTATTAGCATGGAGACTGGAAACAAAGGAAAGCAGCTAGCTTAGCTCTGTCTAAACATCTCATCTCATTTGTTTAATCTATACAGGAAAAAAATGAAGAGCATAAATCATTATTAGTAGCTGAGCCAAGCTAGATCCATGTTTCCAGTCTTTCTGCCTAAACCTGCTGCTAGCTGTAGCTATTCAAAGCTACTGAGCAAAACGATCATCTCTATAAAAACCATAGCCTTATGCCTAATATTTACTATATACATATGTCTTTGTTTTAACATTTTGTAAATAATCTTCAATGTCAGAGCGGATTCTTGTAAACTTTGACCTCCTGTACCTTCTTTCTCTTATATTACAACACATGCACTTAGCCTGCCATAAAAGCCCCAAGTTACGAACTGTACATTTTCTTCTCCCCAGCTCAGACTAAAGAACAGAATCATGTGGTTACTGTTTGGTTATTATATATGTATGTGCTATTAAAATAAATCATGTGGAATATCAGGACCCAAATTGGTGCTTTTATGGATCTTTGCCTGGCAACAGGAGGCACATGTTCTATTGTAACCCTTCAAAATAAGACTCCAATTGACTTAACTGATAAGGAAATTGCCCACTTCTTCATAAAGGCAAATCATCCAGTCATCATGTGTTGTTATTACTAAATTACTCTAATCTTTTTTTTTTACTTTTAAATTAAATATATTTTATGTTTAACTGTTAAATTCATGACTGTATCAGTGGACCCTGTATGAAGATAAAAGTTCAGTGTGTACTGGTTAATCTGTGGTCTGCCTCAGATAAAGTAAAAGATCATAAACCTGTCATCACTGCTAAGTGCCCCTATACGGACACTACACCAACCCATAATAACTGTAGCATAGCAGACACTGCCTCTCTGCTTCAGTGCACATGTGACAACCATGAGACTGGTGCTACCTAACCCAGGGCTGGATCTCCGGATCCCCAACTATGAGGATCTGGACAGGATCGAGAAAGAGGAGGCAGAAGGGAGCGACAGGCCCAAATGGGACAACAAAGCCCAGTACATCCTCACCTGTGTGGGCTTCTGCATCGGGCTTGGGAACGTGTGGAGGTTCCCTTACTTGTGTCAAAGTCATGGAGGAGGTAAGGACAGACAGGGTTGGGATTTATATTAGTTTGAGATTGATTTGTCATATGATTGAAAGAGAAATTAGTCGATAATTTGTTAAACACGAGTCAAATTTATCGTTATCATATGGGAATAAAATGAGCATTTCACTACTTTAAATAATTGACAAAAATGGTTGGTTCAGTCCAACTCGTCACGGCTAAATCATAACAGATTGACAGACTGATTCTGCGGCTGTCCGATTCAACAAGAAGTCGAAAGATCAGTGGTGGAAAGACACTTTGACTGTTTAAACTTCCACAGACTACTTTGTTTTAGTTTTAGTTCTTGTCAGACTTTGGATGGAAATAAAAAAGACTTAATGAAAGGTGCAAGTTTGCAGTAAAGAGGTATTTTACAGGTCTAATGCCCTATAAGTCTTGAGGAGCAAAAGTCACATTCTAAGTTGTACATTAAAACAACCTTTGACTGAAAATAATGTAGGTAAAGATTACATGCTTTTAATTATGATTATAAATGCCACTGTTGTAGAGTAGGGTAGAGGCCATATGTTCAAAAATTAGATCCAGATAATAATGTTGATATCAGTCCATATCAATAATTATCACGATAAATGTCACAAGTTAATAGAGTGACTTTTGCTCTTGACTGCAGATTGTGGCTTTTAACTCTTCTAGAAAGATAAACACTTGATAAACAACAAAACATTTGCGTTTTATTGCTCAGCCGGACTTTGAAGATGTCTTAAACTAATTTTAACTCGTAACTAGTTCAAGTAATTTATATCTCTATATAGTGAACCAGTATACCAGCATTTCAGGCTACATAATGTTTTAATATTATAATAGCCATTCCTCGAAAACATCTCCTGTCCCGATCCACCCAATCGGTTGTTGATTTGATTTTGATGGCAAGCTTAATGCAACTAATCTAGACTAAAGGGCGATTCTTGAGGTAATCCTTGTAGTTCTGTGGTGTAAAAATACATGTAATTTGTTTTAAATCACAGGTTGTTGTTTTTTTAAAGGAGAGGATCCCCAGACCACCATTTATGGAGCTTTCAAGTATGCTCCCCCATTTTAAAACATAACCAGGCACCTATAGTAAATTTCATATATGATTTTGCAGCACAGAAATTGTTTCTGAGAGGACTAAGAA
Source organism: Hippoglossus hippoglossus (assembly GCF_009819705.1). Lineage (NCBI taxonomy): Eukaryota > Metazoa > Chordata > Actinopteri > Pleuronectiformes > Pleuronectidae > Hippoglossus > Hippoglossus hippoglossus. The sequence continues at coordinate 15,123,128 of NC_047161.1, forward strand.
GGGTCAAAGCTATTGCCAAATATCTGAACAGTGAACTTATTTATTTTACTTTAACCAAAATCACTTGTCCTTTGAGCCTGAAGACAAAATAAACAAAGTTAAATATATCACTTATTCAAGACAGAGTGATTCTTAAAAGTATGAGGTCCTCTGAGGTAATGACTAAACTTTGGCTTGACATTCGGGCCAAACACAGGTCACATGCACATTGGCTTGTGTGTGAATGTTTGTGTGTGTGTGTGTGTGTGTGTGTGTGTGTGTGTGTGTGTGTGTTAAGTGGGTCAATGCTATTCTTTTAGAACTCTGCATGAGACAAAGACATGAACATTTTTAAAACTATGAACTGTTGTTTTACTGTGACTCTCAAACCACTGTCCAAAGTCCATGTCATCAGCCGCAGTAATGTGATGATACAATGACACATGTGCTACAATACAACACCAATGATAGAGTTAAGTCTGCTTTACGAGCTTAAAAATTATATTTTAACATTTTTCTGTAAAACAAAATCTCACTAAATCATATTACAAATTGCATAAATGTTGCCGTTCACAGTTTTTTGAAAAAACAAATCTGTCACCTTTGAGTTTATATGATAGATAAAACATAACTGATATTATATACAAGTTATTTATTAGCTATTAGCTATCATTAACATATTATATAAACATGTCATTTTTTAACCCTGCCCACTTTCCCACAGGCAAGATCTTATCAGAATAATTACACGTCCTGTGTCCAACATCTTAGAACATCAGCACAATGGTGATGAAAAGTTCTCTTAAATCACTCGCACATGCAACTAAATAACAAATATGTTCAAAATCAACAAACCATGATCGACAGCTTCGTTTAGCAAGTTTAACAATCAGCACAAGACCTCAAGTTCATCTGTTGGCTTCATTTGACCGTGACCTTCCACATGCACCAGGGTAGCAGAGTCTGAAGCGGCTGATGAGAGACAGCAGCTCCAAATCTAAGGCCTCTCTGCCGGAGACTGTTGGATTACTCCATTTGGGTTGGAATGAAGTAAAAGAGTTAAGGTATCTCATGGTCTTGTTCACTAGTGCAGGAAGAGTGGACTGGGACTTAAGCAGCAGGCATAGTACTGGAAGAAGGTTTGAGAGTTGAACTGGAACCCTTTTGATTTGCTCGTCGATCTACGTTTCTGTTTTAAAACAGTTTTCTTAACAGAGTGGCTGGGCCCTGTGGTAGAGAGGAGGTAAGGAGCTCTAACATCCAGAAGGAGCTTAGAGTAGAGCCACTGCTCCTTTGTGTCACAAGGAGCCAGTTGAGATTGTTCAGGCATCTGATTAGGATGCATCCAGCACACCTTCTATTGGAGGTCTTCCAGGCTCATCAACTTGGTAGGAGAGCTTATACCAAGAACATTCTGTTGAGATGATGTATCTCATCTGGACTCTGAACTCCTCAGGATCTTCCAGGAGGAGCTGGAAAACACTGCTCGGGGGGAAAGGGCTGTATGGGCCACCAATATCTAGCCACCGCAATCAAGCCCATGGATAAATGGCCTAAAATGATCGATTGACATAATGTTTACAGACTTAATGGGTAAAATCCCCAAATTCAAACCACTGATCCCATATGTTTACCAGGTGCCTTCTTGATCCCCTTCCTCATTCTGCTGGTGCTGGAGGGAATGCCGCTCCTGCTGCTGGAGTTCGCCATTGGCCAGCGTCTGAGGAAAGGCAGTGTGGGAGTGTGGAGGTCCATCAGCCCTTATCTGACTGGTATTGGTACGTAAACCAAGCTCTGGAGGTAAAGTTAGTCTCTGGCTTCCTGATGAATGTTTTATGACAGTTAATGATGTTGTTTCTCAGGTATCGCCTCCATGCTGGTGTCCTTCCTGGTTGGACTGTACTACAACACCTTAATAGCCTGGATCCTATGGTATCTCTTCAATTCCTTTCAAAGCCCGCTGCCTTGGACCCAGTGTCCTCTCAATGACAACAGGACAGGTATTTGAATATACTACATTTATAATGCATGCACAGTAAAAAGTGGCTGAATTGTGCATGTACATTGTTTTGTCCCTGCAGGATTTGTACCCGAGTGTCAAGAGAGCTCCACAGTGGATTATTTCTTTTATCGAGTGACTCTGAATAGTTCGGCCTCTATCGCTGAATCAGGAGGAATCCACTGGCCCATAGTCCTGTGCCTGTTAGCTGCCTGGACAATAGTCGCTATCTGCTGCATAAGGGGGATTAGCACTTCTGGCAAGGTTGGTTGAAACTGTTCTATTAGCCTTAGCAAACCTCTATAACTTTCTAGTCTCAATGAGAACAGTGGAATGTACTTGAAATCCATCATACCTCTCTAAATGAGTATGATGAGAGATAGATGGTTGTAGATAAAAGCAGGCTTCTCAAGTCTGCCATTGAGACAGTTGCTGCCAGCAGATATCAGCTGTAGATAGCTAGACAATTAAAGATAAGGTTATTAATCCTGAAGCAAAAGCTGGCTACTCTTTGAAAATATGCAACCGAAACATCCCATCCACTCCCAGAGGCCCATTCGTCACAGCCACGCCCCCAAAACACATGAACGTGCTCTGCCTGACAACAGCTTGAAGCAAATTCTTTCATAACTCGGTCCCTAACTTCAGGCTATCACCTCTGCTTCAGCGCTGTGCGTCTCTCTGGCTGAAGAGTCCGATCACGTGCAGTGAGAATACGGGCAGGGTGGAGCCGGCAGCAAGATCGCTGAGCAACAGATATAATTTAGTCCCAATTACATGATCGATTGTGTTCATTACAGTCCTGCGAGGGCCACAGACAACTTGATGTATTGATTGGGAAGAGAAGATGATTTAAATAAATACGATTTTTAAAAAGCACCTTACCAACCATAACTTCAAGCTAAGTTTAGCTTCATGAGTTGGTTGAAAATTCCAGCTGACTCAGTGACCCCTGAACCCTGTAAAAGATTATTTTACGCCCCAAGATTAAGGTCAGGCAAAAAGTTAGTATTCTTATTTTTGAAAAAAATCCTATACTTGAGAAGCCTCGCGCCTAGATTGATGTCTTGGGGAAGGGTTTAAGAAAAAATCATTTATTCTGTATTACTGAAAATACTTCAGACTGATTTCCATGATCAATTACTCCATGTTTTCTTGTCATGACCTCAGGCAGTGTACGTCACAGCCATCCTGCCGTACATAGTGCTCACCATCTTCCTGATCCGAGGATTGACTCTTAAAGGAGCCCTGAGCGGAATTACGTTCCTCTTCACACCAGACGTATGTTTCAAATATTGATACACAAAAAAAACAAAAAACAGTTGTATCTCACAGGTCAAACCCAAATCACTATGTATACCTCGTTCTTGCAGCTGGAGGAGTTGATGAAACCAATGACCTGGTTGGATGCAGGGGCTCAGGTCTTTTACGCCTTTGGTTTGGCATGGGGGGGCCTCATCTCCTTCTCAAGCTACAACCCTGTTCAGTAAGAGACATTGAGAAGACCTGTTGTGTTTAATAACCACATAGCAATTTAAGACTTATTTAGCTCAGTTTAATTAATATAAGGAGATGTTTTTGTCAGACCTGATGAGTCCTGAAACTTGTGTCTGTTTTCCTTAGCAACAACTGCATGCAGGATGCTGTGATCCTGTCTGTGGTGACTGGCTTCACCTCAGTCTACGCTGCCATGGTCACCTACTCCATCATCGGCTTCAGGGCCACTGAGAAATATGACAACTGTATCAGTGAGTGAGTACCGTTAATATCAAGGTTTAGAAAGAGTCAAGTAGATCTTTTGGATGTTTGATTATGGTAAAAAAAAAAAATAACAATGCACTTTATGTAAAGTAATCTCAAACCTGTAAAAACGCTGATGGGGTCTTTCAAGACTTTTATGTAAATTACTCAAATGACTATATACGTATGATAAAATATTTCATTATTGTGGGCACGCTAACATGCTTAATTTAACATTATAACTGCTGTATACCAGAGTTCTTTTCTATTTTTAAACTACTCAATGGTTTTGGCCAAGTCAGTCTGATTAAGCCTCATATTGGCTTAAGCTGTACAATATTTCAAATCACATTAATGCGCTAAACCAGGTCTACAGATGGTGTCTATATTTTAGAGTCACACTAGAAAGGGATCACTCCACAGTGAGTATCGACAGGAGAAAAGATTACAGTCAGCAATAGATTTTTATTTTTATTTATATGGGCCTTTTAATATTGTATTAAGATAGACCTGAAAAATCTGAACCTATTCTTTAATGTTTCCTCAGGTAATGTGTTGAAACATAGAAAATCATCATAGATAAACAGGGAAATAGGAATTATTTGATACGATTTTTGGCAATTGTTCAAAAGGCTGTTTTAGTCCATCTGTTTTAGTTCATCATTGACAGTTTTAAATTACACAATAAGTCATTAGTCGGTGCTCAGTCCTGCAGAAATGCAGCGCCAGAGAGAATAAAGTTGCCAAGAAGAAGACGGAGACTATGTAAGACGACAACAAATGCAGGGTTAGTAAACTGTGACGTGTGTTTTCAGAAACATCATGACATTATTAAACGTATTCAATCTTCCCGAGGACAACATCACTACAAGCAACTACGAGGCAGCGTTAATTCACCTCAACAGCTCCCATCCTGACGTTGTTCTTGGACTGGACATCAAAACATGTGACATGCATACGCTTCTCAGTGAGGTAACATATCTAATATCTATCAGGTTCCTCAGTTGTTGTCGTTGTTAGCTCTTATCTGCATTGTGACTGATGTGTGTTTGTCCAGGGAGTGGAGGGAACAGGTCTGGCCTTTATTGTGTTCACAGAGGCCATCACCAAGATGCCTGGTTCCCCAGTCTGGTCTGTCCTCCTCTTCCTCATGCTGCTCTGCCTGGGCCTCTCGACCCTGTTTGGCAACATTGAAGGGGTGGTGGTCCCCTTAAAGGACCTGCACGTGTTCCCTAAACATTGGCCCCATGAAGCACTGACAGGTAACCTGGTCTTAACAGTCCACTCAGCCGGTTCTTCAGCTTTCCATCTACTAAAGAAACATCATTCTTGGTTTTGTTCTTTGTGTGTTTCAGGCACAACGTGTTTTGTCGCCTTCCTCATCACCCTCCTGTTCGCGCAGCCTTCAGGACTTTACTGGGTCAATCTCTTCGACAGTTTTGCCGGATCAGTTCCACTTCTCACCACTGGATTGTTTGAGATGATAGCTGTTGTTTACATCTACGGCATAGACAGGTAAGATAGCTTTCGAACTATCTTTGCAACACGTCATCTTTTTGTGTGTTTGCTTTACATGTTGATATTGTTTGTAAAATGACTGTAGAGTAATAGCCTCAGCAAGTGGTGTCTGTTTTTGAGCAAAATCTGATTTGGACAGTCGACCTACTGAGGGCATGTGTTACAGGATTGCAAATTGTATTTCAACATTTTTATTAAAACCCTCCTGTGTGGCAGGTTCAATGAGGATTTTAAGTTCATGACCGGACGTAAGCCCGGCATCTTCTGGCAGGTGTCATGGAGGTTCATCAGTCCCCTAATCGTCATGGTGATCTTAGTTTTCTACCTGGTGACCCTAGCTCAAGAGGAACTCACCTATTTGGTCTGGGACCCAAACGCTGTAAGGAAATACACAAACACACGGACAGACAGACACAGATGCTGACACAGACGGACGCAGACAGACAGACAGACAGACAGACAGACAGACAGACAGACAGACAAACAGACAGAATGTTCCCTCATTGCTTTGTCATGCCAAATACAATAACTCCAATGCTTTGTGTCTTGTAGGTGGAGTTTCCCTCTCTGGTGCCAACACTTTACCCTTCATGGATCAATGCAGTCATCTTTCTATTGGCAGGCGTCCCTAGCGTGGCAGTGCCTGTGTATGCAGTGTGTAGACTGGTTCTTAATTGCTGCAAGAAAAGAAGTGTATCTAAAGAAAAACTTAGCCCGTAAATGACCTCAAATGATTTAGTCAGACGCTTCAGAATGCAAGATGCAAGATTGTTTAATTTGTCTTGTTTAAATATATGAACGGTGTTTTGTCTATTTGCATCAATACACGCTTTTCTTTTATATTTACGTTTGTCGATGTTTTATTGACACACAACAGTAGAGTTGTAATATTTCTGCTGATCTTTTGTGCAGCTTTATGGTTCTGTATGACTATACCTTCTCTCCACACAGATATGATTTCTTGTTGTTTTAGACTTTTCTTCCCTTTAATACAAAACTGACTTAGTTTTCCATCCATGCATGCTTTTTACTAATAGTGTTTAAAGCAGGGCATATTATACTGTGTATAACTTGCTGTTGAAATAATTTTGATTTCACTGTAAAATAATTTTTGACTTTACAGTATAACTTATATAACTGTATATAAAAAAAGGGAAATATCCTCCACCGTTTAAACATGTCTACATAAGAAAGAAAAAGGAATACTGCAAATAAAAAGTTTTGTACTGAAAATGGGTAAATTGTGTAAATTGCGTGCAAACGAACCCTGGAAATAGAACTAATGAAGCGCTGACTCAAACCTCTATTTAGATACAGTAGCCTTATTTGGATAAAGAGTAACACTAACCGAATAACAGAAGGAGACCAGGTGACTTGAGGTAACGCATCAGTTGGTATATAAACTGCATTTGCTGTTTGAACGTCACTCTGGTGTTGTCTGTCTGATGTGGACCTAACCACACAGTGTAATTGTTTAAACCACAGACTGTAAGTTATGATGCATGACGTGTCTCCACCCTGTCTCATCCCACCATCCACAAAAGAAGACTAAATATCCCGGACACGAACGCCGCCAACTGCCCATTTGGAGACATAGTCTGCACAGTACACGGCCAATCGAGAGTCAGTCTCGGCCATTAATTGTGACATTTCACTACACTGTTTTTTTTTTAAATCAAATAACTAATTAGAACCGAACTTTCTGGAAAAATGGAAAAAACATTTACATTTTTTCGTTTGCTGCAGGTCCCAATATTCACGAACATGGAGGAGGTAGGATTTATGACAATTACTGCATTCAGCCACCAGGTGGCGCGGTTTGGCTTCAATTTTAAGGTGCAATCATGTCGTCCATCTTTAAATACAGTGCCTGTTTTTATTATGCAGAAGATGTAGTGTAGCAAAGTGGACAGGAGAGGGGGTAGTAAGGTCAAGTGAACCAGATGAAGACAAGCACAACATATTTTGCAGTGAACTCTGCATCTGATAGAGGCAGAGGAGAGTACTGAAATATGACAGGCTATTTAACTGTGGTAATATTAACAGAACACTACCTGTGCAGTAATAAATATCTTAATTCATAACACTCTTGCTACAGTATAGTGATCTATTCAAAAAAGGAGGTTATACTATATATTTTAAGGTCTTGACCTCACTATGTAAAGTGCCTTGAGATAATGTATGTGAAGATTTGGCGCTCTACAAGTAAAATAAATTTGAATTCCATGTTTTAACCCCTGTCTGTTCATTTGTTGTAAGCAGCATTACACAAAAACTACTTGACAGATTTCTATTAACCTTACCGGAAGGATGCAGCTTTTATCAAGGAAAACCCCATTAAAAGTGCGGATTCAGATCAGGGTAAGGATCCAGGACATTTCTGTCACTTACTTTAGCATTGGAAGAAACAGCATTTTTGACATTTTCTTGATTTGTCAAACACTAATTCATGGATCTTGATTCAAAACAAATAAATTAGGCATGTTTAGTGGACTGGTATTTATGAGTGTGCACAATTTGGTGCAGATCCAAATAAAAATCTGGATCTAGTGACTTTAAATGGGCTGTTGGGCCTGGGCAGAGGTATGTACTCCACTGAGTTCTATTTTAGTCTTTGACTTCGACTGCTTATACAATTTTGCCATCATAATCAAATATGACAGCTGATATGGATCCATCAGCAGTCTGTATTAGCTGATTGAGTATGCAAGAAAATAACCGTTGCAACTTATCACTTTTATTGAAGTGGTTCCAACCAGATTGAACTTTGCCTCTTGTTCATTTGGTGGCAAACCATTGTCCTTTAATGATTCACAAAAATAGCAATAAGAGCAGGAGTAAGCTTCCTATAATTTACTGACCTGTCCATGTGCTACTGTATCGTGAACGGTTATATCATCATTTTAAACGTATTCTAGGGTGATTTCAGAAGTAGGAGACTGTGACGTTATCTCGAGTCTGGGAGTCTTCAAGTAGTTTTCTTAAATTATGAAAAATAAATAAAAAAGACAATTGTGTTTTAGAATATGCTCTTAAATGTTATAAAATGCAGTATGTGGGATGTCTCAAATGATAAAAAACAAAGAACATTACAGTTTATATAACTGTATTATAAAACCTCATATTATAAACTGAACACGGCACTTTGATTCTCTTAATATAACAATAAATTACTTGATACTGGCACTAATATGAAGGTACACAGGAGGAATGAATGACGTTATGTAATGAGGGGACTTTGAAATAAACTGCCCCATAAGCGTCTTATAAGTTACCGATTGAACAATTACTGGGTGCAGGGTCGTCCCGGGGGAAAAAGCTTCAGCTCAGTCCAGGAAGGAGATGTGAACCTCTGTCATAAACGTAGCTACAAGAGGGGTTGGTCTATGTTTACAACAGGATGGAAAAATACTGGAGTTAAAGTCATGGAGTATTCAATGCAGGATCCATATGTCAAGGAAAACTGGTATTAGAGAAGAAACTAGTTCTTTTTAGGTGTTGTCATATCATTACAGCAGAAATTAGTCAAATGCATTATTTATACTTTCATTAAGAAGGAAGTATACGAGGAACATAGCACGGAATTCATCGTTCATAAGTTTCCTTAACTTCTCCTGAACTTTTTTTGTACATGAACATTAAGGCCTCCAGTCGAGGTATTGGCTCTCACCTTTATAAGCTTGACAAAGTGTAAATACTGGAGAAAGCTCCTTATCACAGTTCAAGACTGGGATGTGCCGGCTATTCAGCCTTTTTCCACTATAAAAGCAGAGTAATTTAAAACAAGGGTGAGGGAGCGTCCAAGCATCAGCCGGCTCAGAGCACAAACCAGTGTCTGGACTAGGACATTACGTTTTTACACAGTGAGGGGACGGTTGCAAATATACGCAAACATAGCAGTGGTGAACCAAGACTGGAACTTCTTGGGGAAGCCTGGATATCTGGGGGCCCTGGGGCATTGTATGCTTTGTGATGCGGCCTTGTTAATAACATCAGCATCATTTACATAGTACAGTCTATGACCAAAATCGATACCATCAACCAAAAAAGTGTGTACATCTCTATGTTAACAGATGTCAAAGTGGAAACTGTTATTAGATTATTCACACATCAATTATTAGCAAAGGACAACTGGAAACAGTGTTTAGTGTCAGTTTTGAGTAGTAACTGATTATGCACTTTGTTTCATCATGAAATACCCACCATCCTGTTCATTTTGAATGAGTTCATAAATACAGTGACAAGGCAGGTTCACAGGTATCTGGAGGTTTAAACTCAAACTCCAGGCGAAACTCCGCTCAGAAAGAGAGAGAGAGCCTCCGCTGTACAGTTAAAGTTCATTTGGTGAGCTCTCTATATTTAGAAGTCCTGACCACGTGTTCATAGAATTGTTCGAGCAACAACTGGTGATATAAAATAGAAGTACTGACTGTGCACTAGCTAATCTGAACTGCGCCAGATAAAGTAAAAGATCATAAACATGCCTCAAGCTTTCTAAGTGCACGCTCCAAGCGGCCACTTTGACTTCCAAGAACGCCAGTGTTCACATCTCACATCTCGAGCACTTAGAGACTGGTGGTCGCCATGAGACTGGTGCTTCCTAACCCGGGACTGGATCTGCGGATCCCCAACTATAAGGATCTGGAGAGAATGGAGGAAGAAGACAGTGACAGGCCCAAGTGGGACAACAAAGCCCAGTACATCCTGACCTGCGTGGGCTTCTGCATTGGGATCGGCAACGTGTGGAGATTTCCTTACTTGTGTCAAAGTCACGGAGGGGGTAAGCGAAGATGAGCGTGGTTAGAGGACGTCTCATGGTGGGACTAAGTATCAGTTTGGTCTTTCACTGGAGGGACCGAACTTAGCAGTACAACGTCATCAGACTTTAAAGGGTTACGGTGGTGATACTATGTGAACTGTGAACCCTCACACTTTCAAAACAATCACCAGTCGTGTGTGCACACTTGTTTTTTAAATTACCTGTGTGAAGGGAGTCATTGTGCCTCTAAAATATCTGGATGAAGCCAAAGGAGATGAGATCATTTAAGAGCAGAACTTATTGTTTATTTAAACTAGATGTTTAAAGCGTTATCTGATGCTCATGACATGGATGTGGAAAGTTGAAATCTAATTTTTTTTAAATTATTATTATATATAACTGCAGCAAAAAATGCATTACAGGGAATCAACAGTACTGTAATGTAATATTATGTTGTTAAACAACTCAATTGAAAAACAGCTTTGTGAAGGTAAAATGTAAAATATAGCACAATATTCATTCAATCTGGGTGGTTTTGTGGACTGAGAGGGATGTACGGTGATTTCACTTCAGTGTTATTAAAAAAAAGCAAAAATCCAAATTTCATTGTTGTAAATATTGCTTGAATGTTGACATTGATGCCTTTTACAAATAGGAAAATGTGACAAAAAATATATTGTACAACAGTGGTAAATCCACAACATGGCCATATGTACTGGGCCCAGAATCTTCTTTAAGCTTAGATATCTATAAAAATGATATGTAGATAAAAAACACATCATTAGTGAATCTTTGTTTTTTAGTACCCATGTCAGAATATCACGAAGGCATATCAATGATGTGTTCAACCAATCAAACATGTTTTGTCTGTATAGCCCATATTCAAAAATTACAATTTGCCTCATAGGGCTCACGAAGGTGCGACTTCCTCTGACCCGCACCCTCAACATGAGAAAACTACCCCAAAAACTGTTCACACAGGGGGGGAAATATGTAGAGACCCTCAAAAGAGCTGCAAGTGAGGGATCCCTCTCCCAGGATGGACAGAAGTGCAGTCGATGTCACATGTTTTCATTAACGTAGATGGGATCATTTGACTCACATGGCCACTGCTTTTGATTTAAGTGTCCAACATAACTTTTCTCTCCCCATTGTCACATTTGGCCAGTTGATCAGAGTTTTACCACTTCCTTGTATATTTTCACTGGCCTGGCAGCCAAAATATGAATACATCTACATTATAGTATATAATGTTATAAGGTTTCAACATTATCATCATCACCATGATTATTATTAACAAGCTCTCTGCCAGGGGTTATACAATAAAAAAACACTGGCGTACATTTTTTTTTACAATTTTAACTTAAGTGTATACACAGATTAGCACACAGCAAATGAGAACAACATTTAGTTTACGGGGTATTTTAAGATAATTTGAACCAAACAAACAAAGGGGGCAGGCTGGGGAGGATGTTAAGAGTCCAGATATGAGAGAGAGGAGAGAGACCCACAGAGGCAGTAAGACAGTCACCTCTACACAGAGATATCAGGTAACAAACAACCAACCCAACTCCGCCCAGAAACTACAAACAGACGAGGGGAAAGACTGGGTGGGGCTATCGCATTATTAACAGACTGGACTAAACCTTTTGTTCAATAACCAAGCTGTTTGCCTACTTAAGCATTTTAAGACTGTTGAAACCTATACTAATTTAACATAAGATTTAAGTTACAAGACCAGATATATATTTATTTTTCTTTCAAAATAACATAAAAACAAATAAATACAAATAAAACACCTCATTATACACTTACAAAATATGTATTATAGGTGCATCACAAGGCCGGAAACTAAATCGAGTCATAAAAATATCATATTTAAGAGAATACAGTTATATAGATGCTCAAAGAAAATTAAAACTTAAGTAAAATCTGATAAATCTCTGCCTGAGGATCTCAAGGTATGTAGGTGCGTAAGGTACTACAAGGTCTGATATATAATGTGGAGGGAGGCCTTAAAGAACCGAAAGAGCAATCAGTAAAATCAATACTACAACGTAAGAGGAGCCAATGTCAAGGGGCCAAGGTCAGGTCTCAGCTGAACTTTGTACAGTTTGGAGTTACTCAATAGATATTTGGTTGAGGCAGGTCAAGCTTCTGTTGGAATAATCCAAATATAATGAGATGAAGCCATGTAGGATGGTGTCAGTGTCTTTAAAAGTTAAAATATAACATATTTTTGAAATATATCTAACATGGTAAAACCACAACTGTACAATTTTCGTGTGACTAAAAACTAAATTACTGTCAAAATAAAAGGCAAAGATTTCTTACAAAAGGCTTGATATGTTCCACTTGGTAACCAGCAGATGGCAGCGTATAGTTAGTAAGTGTGTCTGTCACAGTATTATGTCAAACTCAGGGACAGACATGGTTATTGAAGTGAGGCGAGAGTGAGAGAAGTCACAGTCAAGTACTCACACTCATTTCAATGCATGAAAAAGGTGAAATCAAATTTTACACTTGTTATAAAATGTCATGAAAATATTAGCCTGAACATTTTCTGTTAAAACAACAGATAATATATTAATTCATGTAATTATTGCAATTTAAAAACAATAAAATGTCACAGCTTTCTGTGTCAGACCTTACGAGACATGTTTGCAGTTTTCCAAAAATGTGCAGTTTAATATTTATAATAGTGGAATTGCCTGATTTAAAATAAGGATATCGTATCATACTGGATAGATATTTATTAACCTTTCAACATATTAAAGATTTGTAATTTATGGGACCATGCTTGACAGTCACTCCATTGGACAATATTTAGATTTAGCTGAAAAATAATAAGTTTTTACCACATTTTGAATGATGATAACTCAAAATATGAATTCAGTAATATTTTTATATTGTGTGAAAATGTAATGCTGAATGGCCTTAGTATAACTTTTCTAGTCTTGATGACCAGCTGATTTACAGTTTAGTTTTGCCATTCACACACATTGATTCAGTGCTTCTATGTGCAGCACTCTCTCTATCACACGTGCACTCACACACTGCTGGCACAGCTGTCAGGAGCAATTTGGGGTTCAGTATCTTGCCCAAGGACACTTCGGCACAAAGAATGGAGGAGCCGGGTATTGAACACACACCCTCTGATTAGTAGAGGAACCACAGCCCACCCACCACTAATGGCATACATTTTCCAGGTGCCTTCCTGATACCATACCTCATTCTGCTGGTGCTGGAGGGAATGCCGCTCCTGCTGCTGGAGTTCGCCATCGGCCAGCGTCTGAGGAAAGGCAGTGTGGGAGTGTGGAGGTCCATCAGCCCTTATCTGACTGGTATTGGTAAGTAAACCAAGCTCTGGAGGTAAAGTGATTCTCCGGCTTCCTGATGAACGTTTTATGACAGTTAATGATGTTGTTTCTCAGGTATCGCCTCCATGCTGGTGTCCTTCCTGGTTGGACTGTACTACAACACCTTAATAGCCTGGATCCTATGGTATCTCTTCAATTCCTTTCAAAGCCCGCTGCCTTGGACCCAGTGTCCTCTCAATGAAAACAGGACAGGTATTACAGAATACACACACATGCTCAAGCACGGCAATTACCCCAAACTCCACACACATTTGCAGAGGCCTGTTTTTTGCCTCCACAGAATTTGTACCCGAGTGTCAAGAGAGCTCCCCTGTGGATTACTACTTTTACCGAGTGACACTGAACACTACAACCTCTATAGCTGAGTCAGGAGGAATCCACTGGCCCATGGTAGTCTGCCTGTTCGCTGCCTGGACGTTCATCTGTATCTGCTACATACGGGGGATCGGCACATCAGGCAAGGTTTGTTGAACCTGCCGTTAAACACTATGGTTGAATGAGTCAACATTATTTTATATTTACCATTTTTATATCTTGTCATGACCTCAGGCAGTGTACGTCACTGCCATCCTGCCGTACATAGTGCTGGCTATCTTCCTGGTCCGAGGACTGACTCTCAAAGGAGCACTGAGCGGAATTAAGTTCCTCTTCACACCAGACGTATGCATCAAATCACGTTTGAGAAATAAAGGTTAATTATTTACCTCATTAGAGAAAGACGGACGGTAACATGTGCCTCCCTCCTGCAGGTTAATGAGCTGATGAACCCGACGACATGGCTGGATGCAGGTGCCCAGGTCTTTTACGCCTTCAGCATAGCGTGGGGAGGCCTCATCTCCTTCTCAAGCTACAACCCTATTCAGTAAGAGACATTTTTAAAGAAGTTGAAACAGGTAGTAACCTTTGTTAGAAATAATATGTGTCCTGAATCTTTTGCTTATTTTCTTTCTCCAAGCAACAACTGCATGCAAGATGCCGTGATCCTGACAGTAATAACTGGTGCGACCTCAATCTACGCTGCCACGGTCACCTACACCATCATCGGCTTCAGGGCCACTGAGAAATACGACAACTGTATCAGTAAGTGAGTACATTGTATCGGTGAGTCCTCACAAAATGTGGGTTCCTGTCCCTCAACCTAACCACTCGACCATAATGCCTAATCCTAGCCACTTGTCTGAATCAAAACAATCCTCTTTTGGTCTACCCACTAAATTGATCATAAAGCTCAAGGTCATAATGCCTTGACAAATCACAATTTCACTCTTACACTAACAGAAGACATCAAAACACAAGTTGAAACAGGGGAATTAGATCAAATGGTTTCTTTCTACTGTAAAAATACCAATGTGTTAAAAGACTCTTAGATAAATAACATTCAAAATACAGTTTTTTATATGTGATGGGATAGGAGAGGTAACGACAGGACAGGACAGGACAGGACAGTTCAAGAGAGGACAGGATAGAATAGTAGATAGGATCGGATATAGGATAGGACAAGGTAGGATTGGATATAGGGTGGGATATGATATAGGATAAAAAAGACACTACATCAACAATGCTCATTAAAAAAATCAGACATGTTATATTGACTCCAGGAATGCCAGGTTACAAATCCGTGACGTACTTTTTTTCAGAAACATCATGACCTTATTAAACGTATTCAATCTTCCTGAGGACAACATCACTCCAAGCAACTACGAGGCAGCGTTAATTCACCTCAACAGCTCCCATCCTGACGTTGTTCTTGGACTGGACATCAAAACATGTGACATGCATACGCTTCTCAGTGAGGTAACATATCTAATATCTATCAGGTTCCTCAGTTGTTGTCGTTGTTAGCTCTTATCTGCATTGTGACTGATGTGCGTTTGTCCAGGGAGTGGAGGGAACAGGTCTGGCCTTTATTGTGTTTACAGAGGCCATCACCAAGATGCCTGGTTCCCCAGTCTGGTCTGTCCTCTTTTTCGTCATGCTCCTCTGCCTGGGGATCTCAACCCTGTTTGGCAACATTGAAGGAGTGGTGGTCCCCTTAAAGGACCTGCATATGCTTCCTCAAAAATGGCCCCAAGAAGCCCTAACTGGTATTCTGAGTTTTAGTTTAAAAGAAAACAGTCTACACGTCAGCTGTGCAACCGCAGATGAACAGATTCTCTGCACTCCGTTTTAACACCTGCTTGCCTTTCTTGTGTGTTCCAGGAACAACATGTGCTGTCGCCTTCGTCATCTCGCTCCTGTTTGCGCAGAATTCAGGGTTTTACTGGGTAACGCTCTTCGACAATTTTGCTGGATCAGTTCCACTTCTGACTATTGGATTGTTTGAGTTGATCGCTGTGGTTCACATCTATGGCATAGACAGGTTGGTGCACATCCTCCCACATCCTCTATTTTATTATACTGTACAGCCTACTGCAAAATGTCCACATTACAAGCCACACTCGTTCTCAAAATTAATGAAATATCTACCTACTGATTTCTGTCTGTATGTGGAATGAATATCTCGCCAACTGTTTATCTTTGTTTATAATTAAGCTTTTACTTTGAAAAGTTGTGAATATTTCTAAAAATTGAGTCTGAAGATTGAGTTGATTGCTTAACAGACCTCTGGAGAAACAGACATGTATGAAAAAATAACACCAGTTAAGTTATTCATTCAAAATTATAGCAATAATGTAAATTCTGTTTCTTTTTATGAAAAAAAATGACTACAATCCTCTGAATCACAGATAAACCAGGTAGGATGAACACAAAGTTTACTTCACTCTGCACCATGGACTGTTTATAAACAGCTCTGAACACAAACAATAAAAAGGTGACAGTACATGTTTGAGGAGGACTCATTAATGACAAGGAATAATTCTGAAGTAGCTCAGGAGAATTGACACAGGACAAGAAAACAGCCCATTTCAAACAGGCAGGTTCAGAACGAGCACTGCACTATAGTCCATATTAATGCATTTAGTTAAAGCTGTGTTATACAATTGTTTTATAATAGCAATTTAAAAAGATGTATGTAGTAAAATGTATAATATGAAAAGGATCCACTGTTAAGTCACATATAAATCACACTAATATTCAGTTGCCCTCTGCCCTTCAGCCCACTACTGTACCATTTATTGGTGCTATATCTATTTTACCATAAGTCTGTGATACATGTTTTGAAACCTGTTCTTTTATCTTGGCAACGTCACCCCTGTTAATCTATTCGAGGAATTTGAGGACTTGATATTTTTCATAATCGAATATAATCTACACCCTGTCGTGTGGCAGGTTCAATGAGGACGTGGAGTTCATGATCGGACACAAGCCCGGCATCTTCTGGCAGGTGTCATGGAGGTTCGTCAGTCCTCTTATCATCCTGGTGATCTTGGTTTTCTACCTGGTGATCCAAGCTCAAGAGGAACTCACCTATTTGGTCTGGGACCCAAGTTCTGTACGTGCACAAACTCACAACACTAATCTGTGATCTAAACTTTTGATTTCATCATCATCCTTTTTTACCTCTACCCTTTTGTTTAAGTATATATATAAAATTAATATACTGCTTTTACTAAATATTACCTATCATGTTATTTATGTTTTACAGAAGGAGTTTCCAGCTCTGGCATCAGTGCCGTACCCTTCGTGGATCAATGCAGCCATATTTCTCTTGGCAGGAGTTCCCAGTCTGATGGTGCCTGTGTATGCAGTATGTAAACTGGTGTTTGTTCGCTGCAGAAAAAACACTGCTTCCTGAAAATCAAACAAAATTGTCTTACAGCGGACATCATGTTTTAGAATAGAACAAAATGCATTGTTATTTAATTTGTTGGTTCTTTCATAAGTTAACTTTTTACGTGAATAACATCTGTGAAATATGTCAGCATCTAAAACTTTCTACACATTTTGTTGAAATATAGTTTTTTTATTTCATTTTGTCGTTTCTGCATATTGCTTGTTTATGATTATGTATAATAAACGTATTTACAAACTACAATTTTTTTTTCATTTCTTATCGCACTTGCCACTCACACACGCACACATGCATGTCTCTCTATAGTTGTGAGGACACAACATAATGCAATTCCTAGCCCCTTACCCTAACCATCACAACTACATGCCTAACCCTAACCAGAACCTAATTCTAACCGTAAAACCAAGTCTCAACCCTCAAACAGCCCTTTGAATTTGTGATGACCAGTCAAAATGTCCTCACAATGATGGCATTGAACCAAAATTGTCCCTCATAACTATAGATAGACATCCACACACACACACAATATTGAGGCTTTGCAGGAACATGTTTACACCAGCAGGTGGCAGAAACAGAACTGTATCAATTCAAAAGGAAGAGATTTACAGATGCTGCAGGTGTTAATCCAACTTTACTCCCATGTAGGAGTAAAGTTTTCCACATAAACCAGTAGTTAGTAAAAGTTGGTAAAAAGTAAAAGGTTCTTCTTTATGTAGGAAGCACAATCACTCAAGAAAAATTGCCTCAAAACAAAGGTCAGGTGCCCTTTTGCAGATTTTGAATCAGTCAAAAAAAGTTTGTACCTTCCTTGTTTTTGCCCACGCAGGGAGAGCTGCAGCATGAACAGCCTGGGAGACTATGACAGGTCTAAGAAATATAGAAAGACAACCCATTTGCATAAACAAATGACAAAATCATCTAACCTGTCTGTCTTTGGACTGTAGCAACACATGCAAACACACAACCAACACTAGAGTGGCACTTTGAGATATACCTCTGCCAAGCCACAATAGTCCCCTTATGAAACTAAAATGAAACTTCAATTCACTAGATTTTGGGTCTGCTTCAAATTGCACACATTCATAAATTGGTCCACTAAACATGACTGATATTTGTCAAAAAGATCGATGAATTATTCTTTGATAAATCAAAGAAAATGTTAAAGAAAGTGCAAAAAAATCCTGGATCCACCCCTATTTTGCTGCACCAATCTAATTCTACTACTCATTCATATCTTCTATTTTGTAAAACACGTTGCCTTAAATTTGAAAGGTTAAGCGTGTAGAATTTAGTGACATCTAGTGGTGAAGTTGCATGTTGCATTTGAATACCCCTCAGCTCACCCTCCCCTTCCAAACATGATAGAGAACTTGTGGTCATATTCAGTTGTCATAAAAACTCAAAAGGTGTTTAGTTTGTCCAGTCTGGCTACTTTAAAAAATGGACAGCCTCCGTACATCACAAGGATTCTTTATATAAAATGTCTGCCAATAGTTCCCTTTTACCTAATTGTGACACACTGAACCTTTGAAGACTTACAACTTTCATGATGTCTTTTTTATTGACTTCATCCCAACAGTTGATTTACCAGGTTATCCATTAATTTGAGGTTTAGCACATTCCTATTGTAAACAAACAGGGAGGTTGAACCATAAGATCTGTATCCCTGACTCAAAGCTGAATCTGATTGGACGCTGGAGTAAAGCCCCCTGCAGGGAGTCAGAAGAGGACGAGAGGGGAGAACTGGACATCACTTAGACTGAACCACTCAAGAGCCGTTTGTTCTGACACCCACTGAGCTGAGATAAGGACGAGGATCCTGGGCTACAAGAAATATATAAGCTGATTGAGGCGTTTGAATTAAAGAGAGTTTAATTGTTGTAACAGAAGCTTTTAACCAGCTGAGGATGGGTAAAACAAAGGACTCCGGGGAAGATGAGAGACCCCAATGGGACAACAAGGCGCAGTACCTGTTGACATGTATCGGCTTTGCAGTGGGACTTGGAAACGTTTGGCGTTTTCCTTACCTATGCCAAATATACGGAGGAGGTGAGATGCTGCCTTTACGTTCAATTTTCCACATTTCACATTCAACCAATTACATCTAATGTGGCAGATTTTATATGTTAATGTCATCCAGTCATGAGATGCTTTAATGTTTACCACAGTTAAAATGTCCCAAGAGCAAAAGGTTGTACATTAGTTTGTCAGGCCAGTCATTGTCCCTATGGACGCACAATGTTGAGCCTTTTCTCTGTTTGAGGGATCATTCCCACCCAAGGACTGAATTCCAGTATCTACTTCCTCATAGCTGTCAGTGGTATCTGGAGCCCCAAAGCCACAGAATCCTAAAGCGCCTGGGTCGGGGTCAGGTTGTTTAAACAGACGATCCTGAGTCTATCAACATTGCAGGTTGAGATACAGAGACTCCCACAGGCAGAGCTTCAAAATCAGCCCAGCATCTATTTGACCTCATCTTAATGATCAATCAGTTGCCCACATTTCTTCCTCAGATTATTTGGTGAATGAACAGTGAAGGGTAGTGGTGATTTAAATACTGTTTTTATACATATTTATCATCACCTGTTACCTGTCAGTTATGTTTTTAGTAACTTGGATACTAGTGATTACACTGTCACTTAGCATTGTCTAAAATGCTAGTTACTCACTAGTTACTATAGCTTGATCAAGATCACTAAAAAGTAGTTGTCACTCAGTTTATTTAAATCATTTGATCGTAAAATGTATTGTTTAATTTCTCAATTAGGTTTGTTGACTCGGCTGACATTAATGTTCACTTCATGTCTTCAGGCGCGTTCCTCATCCCCTACCTGATAGCTCTGGTGTTCGTGGGCCTCCCCCTGCTCTACCTGGAGCTGGCCATAGGACAGAGGCTCCGCAAGGGCAGCATCGGTGTCTGGAACTCCATCTCACCAATGCTGGGTGGGCTTGGTACGTGACTTTAACACATATGTGCAATGTTTGGCTTCATTTCAGAGCACATTTCTTTAACAGAAAATGTCCCGACAGTTACAATTAATCACTATCATTTATATATATCTATCAATTTCCAACGTGTTTGTGTAATGTGAAGAATTATGATATTAGCTAAAATTCTAAATGAGCTATTGTTCTATTTGCACAAAGAGGGAAAAAAGTCACAGGGTACCTATTCAGCTATTTATACCGGTAAACACAGGAATGCCCAAGCACCATGTACGTTTTTTTTACCATTAAAAATGATATACAGGACATCGCAAAGTGTTGCAATGTGCCGTTTAATAAGAGCAGCATGCCGATATAAATGTCTGCCTCTGTCAGGTGCTTAATAAACACTGCTTTCTTGCTGAAAGGCTTGCTGTTCAGTGTTTTTCCTGACAACGTGATTTCCTACATGTAGGTGTTGCCTCTATGGTGGTGTCCTTCCTGGTGGCCATTTTCTACAACACCATCCTGGCCTGGGTTCTCTGGTATTTCTTTCACTCCTTCCAAAATCCGCTGCCGTGGAGCCAGTGTCCACTAAATGAAAATCACACAGGTAAGGAGGAAGCCCACCTGTCTCTCCCCCTAGATCCCCTCAGGTCACTGTCAACACTTCCACGTCGACAGTAACAGAGATACTCTCGGATAGCAGCTCGTTATGAGTAAATTATCAAATGAGCTTTCGAGAATTCCATAAAGAGCACTGGTTAACTGTGAGGCTCTATGGGGCGTTTCAGGTCAAACAGGAGAACATTGGATTGTTTTATGGCACAAACACATATTACACCACAACATGAAATTTTATTGTTTTGCTTTCATGCCAAGTTTTGCTCAGTGACGGAGTGAAAAAAACGCCTTTTCTTTATGGTTTGGTTTTTCAGTTATCGTACGACAGGGTTGGAAATGCTACATATTTTTCACATTTTAAATTGAATCATAAGGGAACACAACTTAAATGCCAAATAAATCTGAACAATGAACATTTACGAATATAAACTTAGGTTTGCCACAAGCATAGACTGCAAATAAAGATGGACAACGCATCTGCACTTCCTCCAACTATCCAGAGATGAAGACAAAATATCCCAGATACGAACGCTGCCATCTTGCACATTTGGAGCCAGAATCTGCGCAGTAACAATGTCAGTGTCAGCTGTCACTGTTGCCAATGTTATAGCCTATACTGAAGGCAGCCACCAGGGGGCAATCAAGAGACTTTGGCTTCACATTTGGGGAGCAGGCATGTCGTCCATCTTTATATTCAGTGGATGGTTACGTGACTAAATGCATTTTTAAACCAAAATAAACACAAATAACTTTAACTTCTCCAGACGCTGTAAGTGCTAGTTCTTCTTACCTGTGCATGTGTCCATGTAGGTTATAATGTAGAGTGTGAGAAGAGCACTTCGTCAAATTACTTCTGGTACCGTGAGACCCTGAACGTCACGCCTGACATTGAGACTAGTGGATCCGTGCAGTGGTGGATGGTGATCTGTCTGGCCAGCGCCTGGTGCATTGTCTACATCTGTTTCATCAATGGCATCCAGTCCATTGGAAAGGTTAGGAAAAATACGAACTTCAAATTCAGATTTGATCAATGTATCATATCTAGTAATGTTCATAATTTCTTTTAAATAGGCTGTGTATGTGACAGCCACCTTCCCTTACCTGGTGCTGACCATCTTCCTGATTCGTGCCCTCACTCTGCCCGGAGCTAGTGATGGACTGTCGTACCTCTTCACTCCTGATGTGAGTGCGGAGACTTGCTGCTACTGCAGCTGAGGGAAAGTTAGCTTCTCCCATCAGAGAAAACACACTGACCCAATGTGTTATCTTTATGCTCACTCCAGTGGGAGGTCCTGAAGAACCCCCAGGTGTGGCTGGACGCTGCAACCCAGATCTTCTTCTCCCTTTCTGTGGCCTTTGGAGGTCTCATAGCATTCTCCAGCTATAACGAAGAGAAGTAAGAACTAATTCTCCTCAGTTAGCTCGACAAAATTGGAAGGATTTTGTAAAACTAAAGAAAAAAGAAAAAATATTATACTTTTAACTCTGTTCTATTTCTATTAGAAACAACTGCGAGAGGGATGCTCTTGTTGTTGGGATAATAAATAGCGCCACATCTCTGTATGCCTCCATATCCATCTTCGCCATCCTGGGATTTAAAGCAACTACTGGCTTTAACAAGTGTCTACACGAGTATGTATGCATGCACATCAATATGATTTTAAAGCTTCTTCTTTCCTTTCTGATACCAATGAGGAAGATGTTTTTACCTCTGCAGAAACATCTTGGATCTGACGAACCACTTTGAGTTTTCCGACCAGAATATAACACTGGAGAACTACGAGCACTGGTTTGAGTATCTAAATCAGACGTCTCCTGATCAGGTGGCCAATTTGCAACTGAGGCACTGTGACCTGCAAACATTCCTTGACGAGGTATTGAAATTTTCAAAAAATAAATTAGCATTGCTCTTGCCTGAGTCTCATTTTTCTAATCTTCCTCTTCCCTGAAATGCTGGCTGTGTTCCACTCTCGCCTCCCCGTTCTCTCAGTACACAGTACATCATGTGCCAGTCAAACACGCACAGTCCCTTCAGGCTTCCGCATTACATTCTTTTCTCCTTCATCTTCCTCCCACAGAGCGCCTCAGGTACCGGCCTGGCTTTTATTGTGTTCACCGAGGCAGTGGTAGAGATGCCAGGCTCGCAGATATGGGCCATATTGTTCTTCGTCATGCTCTTCAGCTTGGGCCTCTCCTCCATGTTTGGCAACATCGAGGGAGTCCTCACGCCCATCCATGACCTTAATCTGGTGCCAAAGTGGATCCCGAATGAACTTGTAACAGGTCCGTGCAAATCTGAGAAAGTTACAAGTTGTGATGTCTCCGAATTTCCTCTCTGAAAACATTTTTTTTCTCTCATAGCCATCACGTGCTTGGTAGCCTTCCTGACGGCTCTTATCTTCACACTGGGCTCCGGGAACTACTGGGTGGAGGTGTTTAACAGCTACGTGGGCTCCGTACCTCTGCTCATCATTGCATTCTTCGAGTTAATTGGAGTCATTTATGTCCGTGGAATGAAAACGTAATCCCTTTACTTCTTCCTCCTTTTCCCATAAACCTCTTTAGCCTCATACAATTCTAATCCCAGTTTTGTCTCCTGTGTCCTCTTGATAGTTTCAGTGAAGACATCCAGTTCATGACTGGGAAGAAGCCCAACATCTTTTGGAGGGCCTGCTGGATGGTGATCAGTCCCTTAATGCTAATGGGCGTGCTGATTGCCTACGTGGTCATTCAGGCACAGAAACATCCCACCTATTTTGCATGGAACCCAGAATATGTAAGAACGCATATAGATATTACACTCAGTGACAGATCTCTACAGAATGACGTAACATCTTTAAACCTACCCAGCACCAAAAGACCATTGATGAACATTGATGACTTGCTAGTGGACATATTGGAGCCTTTCGCAGCTACAGATTTTTAGACCATTATGTTGTTAGATTGGTTGGAAAAGTTATTTATTAACACTGATATAAAATGAGAAACAGCTATCAATGCTCGGAGCAATAAAATACTACTCGTTTGTAGTGTCCATGTTGTTTGCACGACTCAACAGCATGTGAACACACAGGAGTCGGAAGAACGACGTCTCGGCATGGAACCATGCAGAGAACATGAATGCAGCATTATGTTCACCTGCAGTTCAGGAACATGTCTCCTAATGTGGATGCACTCACTGTTGCAAACATGTTTGCTATAGTAACATAATGAGCTAAAGCTACTATCGCTATCCTCAAGTGAAACGAAAGGAAACAAACTTGAACGGCACTCAGTAGAGGAAGCACACACCTATACAAGGGCCTTATATCTTGCACCTTATATTATAACGTTGAAAAAAAGTGATGAAAAAACAACCTGGATCCGACCCTTTTGTCTGGATCCACGTCAAAATTTAACGGATTCTTTCTTGGCCTAAATCCCATCCTTTGACCAATTCTGTGGGAATTCGTTCAGTAGTTTTTGCTTCATCCTGCCGTCAAACAAACCAACAATTAACATAACCTCCTTGGCAGAGGTTTAAAAAAATGTAATAAAAACATCAATGGAAGCTGTGTCTTTAATACACAAACAACAGTTTCATGCTAGAAATGAACCAGGTTAAACACAGGGACTTTAAGCTAAGCTGAGATAACTGCTATATGAAAGATTGTGGTATCAAATCTTTTCAGCTCACTCTGTAGCTAGGAATGAAATGAAATGATTACTTGTTTGTCTGCGTCTTTAGGAACTATTCCCTGCAACTGAAGTAAGGCCATACCCAGACTGGGCCTTTGCCATAATCATCCTCCTCAGTGTGCTCCCTGTGATTTCCATCCCTGTGGTGTTTTTCTACAAACTGATCGGCTATCTGCGCAAGAGGTCCTCCACACAAGTCGAACTAAACCACTACTGCAACGACGGCTTTGAGGTGGAAACGCAAGAACAGCGGAAACAGGAAGCTTAGGATACGATTCGAGCAACAAAACTAGTGACTTCCTGATGATCAGGTCTGGATTTTTCCTCTAAAATCACAGAAGAACTGACATGTAATCAGACACTTTTAACCTTTTCTATTAACTAATGACGATGTTTAAATTAGCAGGATTCTATTAGGACAGACATGACATATGACAAATCACATTCGTTGACTCGAAAACAAACTGGATTTATTGAACATCCATATTCTTTACTTTGTTATTCACATCATGCACATTACACAGTTAATGTGCATGAGCTAGATAACGTTCAGTGTAACACATCAAACTGAAACACGCACAATCGTCTTTGATTCCGCGTTTACAAAACCTTCCATTTGAACACAAACACTGCAGCGTAAAGAGCTGCTTCTACATCATATTGTGTCGAAATTATTTAACTCACTGTAATGGCTAACAGGCTTTCTGTGGCTTGATTGTCATGTGTTTTTCCGTGGAAAACTACCGCACAGTGTAAATCAAAGTCCAGAGAGAGAAACAGCTCAGAGTTGAGACTAGGACTGCTACGGTAGCTCGAGAAATTTGAATCATCCATTTATATTGTTGTGGAGGTTATTGTTTTGTTGGGTGTGTTTATGGGCTTCACTTTATCATTTAAGTGTTTGATATAACGTGACTAAGAGCCGTTTTCGCTCTCTGTTGCCAGCCAGTTTAACCGATATTTGTTTTGGCACGACGACAGGTCAGATAAATCCGAATGACTGATTTCAACACACTGCTCATCTCAGTCTCTTGAAACCTGAGGATGAGACAAGCAAAGTAAAAAAAAAAAAAAAAAAGTTTGTATTAGTTCATAATTTCTAGGGGGGAAAGAAATCTGTGGATTTTGGAAAATTAAAGACTAGATAATATTAAATATGTCAGAGATGCTAGATATAATACTTGTTCATACCTTTGAGCTGCTGAGGGTTTCTTAGTTTCTGGGAGCTGTAACTCGAGCAAGCATCTACATCTGGATGGCCAGGAAGTCAACTGGAGTCCTGGGGTTAGTGGCCTGTCGGACTCTGGCCAACCTCATGTCCCCCAGGCGCCGCTCCAGACTGCGCTTCCCTGCCAGCAGAAGATACGGATGTGCTTTTATTTCTCTTTAATAGAGAACAAAGACATTCTTGTGCTTGAACTTTTTCCAACACCTGTAAAATCGAGTTACGGTGGCAATAAACTGACTTAGAGTTCATGTAAGATCACATATTTAGTGCATCTCCCACAAAGTCAACATTCACAGGGATTGGCCCTTCTCAAGGAAGATGAGGGCTTTCTTCTCCTGTACGTGCAGAACGAGCAAAGTTTTTAATGATTTTGACATTTTCTGGCTAAAAACAAACATGCTGGGCAGTGCAATAGTGGCTCAGAGACATAGACCTCTCCCAATTTACTGCACATGTTACATCCATGCACCACTGAGAGTAATCCAGAGACCTATAGCATTCTGCAGAAACATCTCGCCTGGAGTTCAGTTTGTATGTTCAACATGTACACTGTTAGATCTTTTCTGTGCAGTTGATTCAACTGCAGGAACATCTTGAGAGAGAAACTGCACTTATTTCATTCATGACCGAAGATCAGCAATGTCGGAATTAATAGATAATATCACATTACATAACACATTGACAGAATCAGGAACTAATGGATATTTTCTATTCTAGTTAACAGCAGTTACGACAACTCTTACCACTACAATCTGTTTAACATTAGACTGATGCTGCATGGTCACATTTGATTTTTTTTAAACAATAATCCATCTGCTCCTTTGACCTTTTCCCATGAATAAACAGTTTTTGCACAAAGTGAAATGTGGGGTTTTGATTTCTAAAGTCAGTTTACAGCCATTATCTAAACTGAATTTCATCTCAGTCTCCAAATGATGAAAGGGAAAAAACTATGACAGTTAATTATTAGCTGCAGCCATAACACACTTTTCATCTTACTTTTAATATTTTGATTATTTTTGAATATCTAATATATCTAATGTGCTTTACCATGTAAATAATCTTTGTGTTGCACAAGGTGCTGTATCTTTGTCCGCATGAAACGTGCAGTATAAACTTTTTTAGCAGTGCTAATCGTGACAGAGTCTGTGTGATATTGTTTCTGCACGAGTGCGTTTCTTGAGGTTACATACGTTTGTGCAGCCGTGTGAGCAAATCCTTGTACAGAGGACGATGCTGGGACAGCACCAGCAGGAAGGAAAGACAGAAAATCAACTCCACTGCTTCATACTGCACGACGCCCGTCTGAGCCTTACTGCCTAAAATCAGACCTGGAGACATGAGAAGCAAGAAGGAAAGAAAATCATTCAAATGTGTGACTTCAGATTGTTTCTATTAATTTTCCAAGATGAAAAGTATAAAGCAGGAAATGTTGCCTTTGTTGCTGTGCCTGATAAGATGATTGGCGTACTTAGCCATGTCCCATATCATTTTCAGGAAGTATTCAGGGTTCTTATCAACCCTCTGTCCAAAGGGCAAACTCTGGGCACACACGTGGAACCTTAAGAGGAAAACAAAAAAATTTTAAAAAAAAGAAGGGAGAGAAAACCGAGATAGATTGGACTCATTTAGATATTTACATCCTGAGGTAAATGGAGGTGTAATTACACAGCTCAGTGCAGGTATTGACTGATAATATGTCACTGTTTATCAATCCAAGGCCGGTGAACATCACACACACACACATTTCAATGCTTCACTGGACAGTGGAAACAAAACATTCTCACCTATTCAATTTGAATAAATTGAACACATTATCAGATTATAAGAGCCATATATTATATAGATTATATATTATAAGTTACAGAAATTAGATCAGCATCTTTACCTGCATGCATGAAGCAGCACCAGCTTGTAGATGTTGTTGTAGACTGCCTCAAGAGAATTGGTCTGAGAAGGGAAACCAACGTGTCATTATATTCAGCAAAAATGTACACGTACAGAAATTAAACCAGAAAGATCGAACTAGAAACAAATATGTGGGACTTCCACTTCCATCGATGCAACTAAATAAAATGCAATATTTTTGTGAGGTATACTTGAGTCATATTTTCTATTCTCTGGCCTTTTTCACCGTTTGTCTCATACATGGCATTCATTTTCTGATGCTTACTATAATTTGTATTTGTGTGTTATGCGTTGAAATTAAAATAAACTTGATTATTGTGTAACTTGACAAGTTTACAGCAGTTTGTTGCTGTTTGAGGGGAACGTCCCACTAGTAACCTTGGATAATTTTGCCATAACATGTTGATGAAGCCTAAGAGGAAGTGCAGGTTCACATTTATACCTTTATGGCCTTCGAAGAAGATAACTAAGATATACTCATTTTGTATTGAATTAAGGATCTGAATCTTAATGTAAGCATTAGATTTCTGTTTCAGTGAATTTACATATTGTGTGTGTGTGTAGATTGATAAGTAAAAAACAAATGTTTTAAACTTTTAAAATTATTATTTCACTGACCTTCAGGTCCAAGAACAGGGCGTGACATTTGAGTCTGAGGATGGACGTCAGTTTCCTCTTCATTTGCTGTCCGGCTGAGTGGAAAGAGCCCAAAGTGAGGCTGTAGCGCAGAGACAGGCCTGCATAGCTGGGAAAGATGGAGAGTAAGAAGTAAACAAAGACAAAGTAAATGGCTTCAAACCTGCAACAGGCTTTCTCATGATAAAATGTTGAGCATGGTGATACAGGTTCAATATGTCCTGTGTTTTACTTAAGAATATGAATCATCCATACTATACTGGTGATCGTTTCTACCCACCGTTTCATTTTGGGCTGTTCTGGACGAAAAGTGACCAACGTGAATGAAACATGATTTATTTTGTTTTTGCTCCAAATATGTGGGTCCATGTCGCACTGTGAGTTCGGCTCAAAGACGCCCCTTGTCAAGCTCTGACGACCAAAGATGAAAAAATTCTAACAATGTCAGAAATGAATTGATCATCTCACAATGTGACTGCTGCTACAACCTATGTCAAACCAATATGAATGCAGTATGAAATGATGTAGTGAATATATAGAGCCTGTTTTCCACAAAACCACCGATGACCTATTAAATCATAGCAGGTTTTACCATCCTACAGTCTATAAACATTAAAGTAGATGTTGTATTTAAATGAAGTTCCTCTATTAAGCATGATGTGGGGCTGGCAATAAACCTGCATGATGCTGATCAGATCTCACTGTGTCAGCCACATTTACAAGTTGATACAAAGTGCAGGGATGAGTGATGCAGCTTACGAGAAACCGTAAACATTGACAGAGCCCAATAACTCCTCATCCGAGAAGCAAATTGGAGGAAATGATTCAGCAGCATGACTCCGACTGAGGGGAAGTTTTCACCTGGAATAGTCTTTGTGGACGTCGAGAGAGCGCGTGTCCAGCAGCAGTCCACACCAGGGGAAGAGGCAGTGAGGGGGAAGCACTCGAATGTCGGGACAAGAGTCAGTGCTTCCTGATGCCTGGAAGTTGAGCACCACCTTCTGTGGGTTGACCACTAGACCATACTGTGGTACACCAGCCAGCAGGATCCTACACACACAAGTGCAAATGCCATTATTAAGTGCTCGATTTAAAAGAATTGTGCATCATGCTGTTAAATCTGCTTCTGCGTTCCATTAAAAATAATAATGTATGTTCTGGATATGCATGTGTTCCACTTGACTTGTCTCTTTCTATCTTTTACATCTTATGCATGTTAATACTATTCATTTAATTCAATTATGTGTATCTTATATTTCAATGTGTGATTGTGATATATTCCTATTCATTTGTTTTAAGGTTCTGTTTTTGTGTAATCCTGTAACATAGGTTTTAGATAACCGTTGATAGTTAACTGTTGATAGTTTTAAGAAACAACTCAAGATCTATTTCTATGATCTTGCTTTCAACAAATTGTATCCCTTTTTAAACACCATAGTCTTCATGTTATACTTCTTTTTAAACCTTTTACTAGTTTTATGCTTTTACCCTAAGTTTATGTTTCATTACCAATTTGTTCTAATTGATCTTTGAACTTATTTCATGTGTTTGATTTTATTCTACAGCACTTTGAGCTGCATTTTATGTATGAAAGGTGCTGTATAAATAAAGATAATTACTATTATAAAGTGGTTAAAGTTTAGATAGAAAATGTATTTTCCAGAAGTTCAAAAAAATTCATAATATCTAAGAAGTGCCTGAGGAAAGTAACATTTATCTGTCAATGCTGGTATTTGACATACTTGAGGAAGGTTTGTGCTTCATGCAAGTCTGGGGTGATGAGGAGGAAGTCATCCACCAGTCTCATCAGACACCTGCAAGAGACACAGAGATAAAGAAAGAGTGCTCTCTGCTGCTGCACACGTGTTACTGCATCTACAGACAGAGAGGTCTGCTGTACCCTTTGTTTTTAGAAACATCTTTGAACAGGACATTCTCCATGTGACCGTAGCAGAGACAGCAGAGCAGACTGGACACAACGGAACCCTGAGGAATCCCTCTGCACTGACGGTATGTCCTGTAAAACATAGCGCCAAGAATCCCATTAATTGTCCTGCGAACACTGGAAATGAAAGAAAATTACTTATGGCATGCTGGTAGTGAAAGTAATTTTATTGTTAAACAAAACACAAGATAATGCTTACTTTTTGCCAAACTGAACAACACTGCCAGTTAGCATTTGGGTGAAAAACTGTGACACTTCTTTGCTGTGAAGATCGGAGGTAAAAAGCTGGAAGAAAGAAAAGTAAGAAAGTAAAGTAAAAAAAACAAAATTAAAAGTATCAAAGATCCTTATGGAAACCTGCTGACCTGCTCCACTAGAATGGCATGATGGACTTTCCCTTTTTTCTGCAGTGACGTCACAAACCCTTTCATGTTGGTGGATCCTATGTTGTCCTCCAGGAAAGCTGCCTATGTGGACAAATGGTCGAATTACATGTGTGTATACAAAACATACATGATCATGCGTGCAGGTATAATCCTACCTGTCTGACAAAGGTCTTTTTCAGGCCTTCATGGGAATCGACCCAGATCTTGGCGTAGCGGCGGGTGGTAAAGAGTTCATCGTGGTCAGGTGACAGCACCTGGCCAACCACCTCAATGAGTTTGTCATGAGGCAGACTCTCATAGGCTCCACTCACATCCACCTGAAACAGAGAAATCGCAGAATGAGTGCTGAAATTACAATTAAGAGAAATAAAGCATTTTTATGCATCGATTTTACCTGAAAATAGCAGCTTCAAAATCAAAAATTGATAGCACACTGAATGCCTGGTCTTGCTCTATGTAATTCCAGGTTCCATCTCCCAAGAGAACTGTGAACTACCACACTACACCACCAGTAGCTGACAGCATTTTAGCACACAAGTGGTGTTGGTTCAGTCAATCAGAGTAGTCGAACACGGACTTGACATGAGTGAACATCTGGATTCCTTTTTTGTACTGAGGTGATGCTTTTGTGTTTGTTGCCTGAGCGACTGATCTGTTCTCTGAGTTTTTAGCTACCGGAGGTTACGCTGCTTTCGTGACCCCTAAGAACTCACATCCGAACAGAATTGAATTTGCCATGGTCCTGTAAAAAACACCTGAGACTGTAGAGACAAAGTTAAACCTGCTGTATCTCAAAATGGACACTTCAGTTCATATGTACATGTGGTACACTGTCCAGCCTGTATACTCACCGACATAGTAAAACAATAATACTTTTGACAAGGTTGTGTTTACTTATATCAAACACAAACATTTCTGTGCTCACTGGAAATCACAACAATATTTTAACCACAACAGGAGCCCGTCAAAAGGTCTGTCGGCTACTTTGCTCCCATAAAGACTTCAGGATAAACCTTTTTCTCTCTTGTGTGTGCACCCTGCTTCAGGCTACATCATCATCAGCAACAAGGATGTATTCACCTTCATAAGCTGCCATTTTTGGATGTTTGAAAATAAGATGGTGGTCCCTCCCCAACAAGTGCCCATCGTATTACACTGCCCTTGTTGGTCGTTTTGCAGTCATAGTGCACTGCATGTTGCTATACTTGAATGCACTTGCAAACTCAAAACATCAAGCGAAGCACAGCAATGGTCTCGCTTTCACCTTAACGAAGTAGAGGGGTTGTGGCTTGTCCTTCTGCGCTGCAGCCAGAGAGCTCAAAACCTTGTGAATGTCCGTCATCCCCCAGACCGTGGAGCCCAGGAGAGAGGGAGTGCAGTGCGCACAGGCCCGCAGCATATCCAGCAAGTCCCGGACACGACTTTGGTGAAGCTGCAAGGACAAAAGGAAAATGTCCCAGAAATGCTACACACACACATCAAAACTTTTAAACATGTCAGGGAGAACATTAATGCTATTGTAAAAATATACCCTAGTTTTAGCATCAGCTCCTATGACTCGCGTGATCGGCCTCATGCCGTCAGTCTTGGGAATGAAGCGAAGGCGGGAGACCACCGTAGCTTTGGGGAGGGAGGCCACCTGTGTCGGCGTCAACTCTTCCATCTGACCCTTGGAAAGGTGACCTCTAAAATCACAACAATGGTTTGTGAGCTTGTGCCCCGTGACTGTAGAAACAATTTGCAGATGTGTGTTGTTTGAGTGTGTACCTGAAGGCCAGATCCTGCAGTTTGGCCCAAACTTCCTGTCTGTAGAACCTGAGGGCATTCTTCTGTCCCACGCTCTCAGTCACATAGAAGCAGGCTCGGACGAGGCTTACAACAAAGCCATCCAGAGCCCAAGCCAAGAACTGACCCAGGATCCGTGTCCGGTATGAGAGCTCACTGGGCGGGACCCTGCCTGCAGATTACACTGGTCATGTCATCAAAAAACACATGTACCAAGAGAAAACAAACATTTCTTATCAGTGACAATCTTACCTGTCTTACTGATCTTCAACCAATTACAGTCATTCACCTTCATCTTCCACAGCAGTTCAGCCAATGAGAGCTTCTCAAACTTGCCGCTGCGCAGGAAGCCCCTGACCCTTGCGAAGAAATGTAGTCGGTTGTGGTCGGAGCCCCACAGCTCGTGTGGGATCACAGCGGAGAGACACTCCCTGACAAACAGGTAGACCCTGTGAGGTGCACAGCGTTGAGGCAAGAGGGAGATCAGTTCTTCCTGCCCTGCCTTTCTCTCCTCCAGCAGTGGACACATCCTCTGCAGTATCCTGCTGTACGGACATCTCCTGTGTTGACACAGCAGCTGCCTGAACAGGGGAACCATGTTGAAAAAGCGCCGGGGAAGTTTCTTTGGATTCCTCTCAAGCCCGTTTAGATAGGCCAGTCCCTCAAAGAAGACTATTCTCACCAGATCTCTTCCTTGTAGCCTCCTGGATCCAACACCACTCTTCTTTTTCCTGTTGAGAAGGAAGCTACGCATTCCCCTTCCCCCATACAGGAATCCCAGCGTGCGAATAAAACACTGCGAGGGAGGTAATGGGGGAAAAACCCCTGATCTCCAACTGGGTCCTCCCTCCAAGGGACTTATTGTTGTGTGAACGTCAACAGGCTGTTTAGAACCAGTACCACCATCTTCCAAGGGCTTCACAGATGATGTTCGTTCCACAGACATGGGCTGCTCTTCCTCCACTGTCTCAGTACATACCTGATGGACGTCTAGTGTTTGTTTTTGCTGTCCTGCTCGTCTTCTCTTTCCTGAACATGTCATTACCTCCTCGCCATCCTTCTGATCACTTTTCCCCCTCTTCCCTTTTACATCTGCTCGGTTCCTCATCTTACTGACTGTTCGGTTGTCAACTTGGTGTCTCTTTTTCAAGGTCACCGACTCTTGATGCTTTCCAAGCTGGGTACCGTTATGTGCCCTGCGACGAGGCTGGAGATAAAACCTGGGGGCGGCAGTAGCCATGGAGACCCTGTCATACACAGGAGGGCCACTCACCTGGAAAACACATGAAGGGGGGACTGCCACGAACACAGAGCAGCTCTCCAACAGGTACCGTGTGATGTCCGTGCCGAGACGTACTGTGACCTTCTTCCACAAGTCACTGCCATGGATGTAAGCGGCACTTTGAGTTATATCTCCTTGGAATTTAAAGTGGTCTGCATCCCGCTCCTCCTGAGCAACAGAGCGAAAATTGTAGCCGTGTGCCAAGACGTTTCTTTTTCTTTTTCTTTTCACACTGTTGAGAACGAAGGCCAACAGTTCAGGCAGAGAGCAGATCTGTGGGAATGAGATAAAGAAAATACACCACATTGACGAGAAGTATGCGTTTCACATTTGAGTCTTGGCCTTTACATTTCTCTGACGCATCATGAAAAAAATATGAAATAGCTACTCACCAATATTGCGCTGCTATAACTCTGATACAATGTTAACAGACTGTTTATATGAAATCATAATTACATTTTACTCTAAAAAGAGTGTCATCGTGATGGATGAGAGCTAAAATATTCCTCGTTTTTTATGAGATATAAATATAGTGAATAAAGCAAGACATCTGGGTCACGTCATTAGGAACAATTATGTGATGATGAAAATCATGTGCAGTATCAGTGATGTAAACTGGATGCACATGCTGGTTAACATGGGTACAGGTGATGTTAAAATAGCTTTGTAGAGCCTACTTCCTTTTGCAGGTGCAGCTACAGTCATGCAAAACCAGAGAAGCTTCAGGTGACATAAAATGATGCATTAAGAGTTTGGCTCAAGCTTCCGAGGTGGACATCATTATTCATCTGAATTGAAAAATAAAGTACTGCACTGTTCACGTCACTCTACTTAAACTACTTGCACTATTTCTAACAGAAAAAAACTTTTTTGCAGATCTGTGTTTACGTACAAACTGTTTTGTTTTTTTACTTGCTCGTGCAATCATCCTGTGCCACTGCTCTTTACTTTATAACATTTCTGTACTTTGAAAGGTGTATATAATGTACATACTCAGATTTGTATTTAATTTATTCATTATTATTCTTAGCCTTGTGTACCTCATTGTGACTTGCCTGGTGCTGTAACAACTGAATTTCCCCGGTGTGTGGATCAATAAAGTTGTATCTTATCTTAAGGAATGTCCCCACCCACCTTTCAAGCTCTGCTGAGAAAGTCTATGTGAATCAGTGACAGTTAGCAGCACATCTAGGACAAGCGTACCTGGCTGCAGCTCGGTATTTGCTTTAGCTCCTTGTCAGAACAGACGTAAACCGTCCGGACGAAGGACTTGAAGCGGTCGCTGTCGGTCTGCTCCACCAGCACCGCCCTCTGTCCCTCCCTGAACACGAAGCTGTCTGCAAACTCCTCCAGAGTCTGGATGTGCAGGTAAAGTGAGCGCAGGATGTCAAGCACCGCGGACATGTCAGTGGACGACATACTGTCCTTATAAACCCGTCTGTCTCCCTCACTCAGGGCGGGTGAGTCTGTGAAATCATCTATTCGTAGTGGGCAAGTTGGCACTGAGCTGCATGCGTCGTTTCAATAGCCCGCGTCTGTTTCAGCCAATGAAGGAGCCGTGTTTAAGCAGTGGTCCAATCAGAGAGCTTGATACTGCAGCAGCGAAATCACAGTTGGCCAATGGCGAACAAGAAAAGGCCCTGTTCGTGAGTTGATGACGAAATTGACAGTTCAAGGTGATTTAAAGTAGTTGTACACACATGTTGTCATGCATGATCAAAACCTCATGCGATTCTTTTAAGGAAATGTGAAAACAAATAAACATATATATTTTATATTTATTTTCCCAGATAGAGTTTTATCATGGGCACCACCTAGACCTCAACCACAGCTTTTCTTAATTTTGGAACGTTTTTTATGTTTTAAACAAACATTTCAGTAACTCATCTTATCTTAATCAGTATTACACTGAAGCAAAATTGTGCAAAAATATAAGGTCACAGATTAAATGTTATAACAGGATGTCATTTTTTAAAGCTTATTAAATGGGACAAAAGTGTGAATATGTACATAAATGAATAAAAGAATACAGAAAACTAGGGCTGGGCAATAAAGCAATACCAATAATTATTGCAATATAATTTTATGAAAAGAAATAAAAATAGAAAAAAGTCCAACATATCAATATAAACAGTAAATACACAGTATATACACATTGAGGAGGTATGGCACATCATTGATCTCCCTCAGGTTTTTAAAGTGTTTGAAGTAAATGATAAATGATAATGTTAAATTTATCATGATAATTATCAAAATGAACTGATTAGAACATTTTCATCTTGGTATGTTTTTGGCCATGTCGCCCAGCCTTGCTGATAATAAAAAACATATTTTGTTTAAGCTGCCTTTGAATTGTATGAGATAGTGTATAATTGAATTGATTATTTTTATAAACACTTGCTCTGTTTTAGTATTGATTAATGATGAACATGACGTTTGCTCCCAACAGAATAAGACTTGTGACCATCGCGCGGCCTCTGCTGCCCCCTGGTGGCCGTCACAGCGGCTGCTCTCTGATTGGCGGAAGGACGCCGCTCTCGCTTGTACTGAGCGCGCGAATGAGCCCACGTCCCTCCGAGCCCTGTGTTAGCCGCTAGCTTAGCTTAGCCTCGCTCGGTCTGTGCTTGGAGCAGAGTGGGGATCGACTGACGCACCACGGGAGGACGTGAGACAAGGCTCTTTGTCTCCGCGCATCGATCAACCTCTAGTCGCTGTGGTTTTTCTGCCACTTAAGATACCTACGATGGCGGACAAGGAAGGTAAAATAAAGGTTATTGTTACTGACCGCGACAAATAACCCGTTTATGGGACTTTTACGGAGCTAATTAGCCGGCTAGCTTAGGTAGCATTTAGCTGCCGTAGCTCCTGGGCGAACCATTGCTCACTCGCAGGATACGCGTCGCTGTTCGTGTTATTCTTGCCCTCATTTGACAACCAATCGACCAGTTGCCGTTATCTACTAATTATACTGGAGGTGAAGCGCCATTATCTTGTAAGTTTTATTAGGTATGCTAACCGTATAGCATGCTCACAACAGCGAGGTAACCAACTCTAACTGTGCGTCCACACGGGTGGTTACTGAAAACTAGTCAGTTTGGGGTTTTCATCTGGAAACTGCTGATGTCTTTCGTCATTGCATTAACTGTCAGATTCTTGACTGTCGCCGGAATGCACTGAAAACCTTCCCTCGATGTTAAACTAACACCCAGTGGCAGCTCTAGGCACAAGTACTTTAATTATTTACATGCAAACTGAACTTGTTGAGGAGCGTCCAGTGATAGGTCACTTTGTGTCCGCTACAGCTGGTGCATACGATGATGCGGTGGAGGAGAGGGTGATCAATGAAGAGTACAAGATCTGGAAGAAGAACACCCCCTTCCTCTATGACCTGGTTATGACCCACGCCTTGGAGTGGCCCAGCCTCACTGCCCAGTGGCTGCCTGATGTCTCCAGGTATACACACTTTTACACACTGGCCCAGTATCAGTACTGGCACATGCATATGCTGCTCTGTATATAAGTGGTGCTGACGTTAATGACCCTGTTTCCCCCCCCCTTTTCAGGCCGGAGGGGAAGGATTACAGTGTGCACCGACTGGTGCTGGGCACCCACACATCTGATGAGCAGAACCACCTGGTCATTGCCAGTGTCCAGCTGCCCAACGACGATGCCCAGTTCGACGCCTCACAGTATGACAGTGAAAAAGGAGGTAGGAGATCTGTGCAGTCACGTGCCAAATGAGTGTACATGTTTGGGCAGGCTGAGTTATCATTAATATTTCGGTTAAAGGTGTGTTTTAAACACCACGAGTAACACTGTTATAGTTATATCGTGCAATGAATAGAAGCCATGTAATGAAAAAAGTGGCAGTTATAGTTGTTTGAATGTGAATCAGGGAGCAAACATTTCTTCATTTAAGTGGGGTTCAGTCACATTTCTTATTGATATTAGACTTCTTTTGAGGTTATAAGAATGAGAATACAGTATATATGTTTTTTGTGTTGTCCTACAGAGTTTGGAGGTTTCGGCTCAGTGAGTGGCAAGATCGAGATAGAAATCAAGATCAACCACGAAGGAGAGGTGAACCGTGCCCGTTATATGCCACAGAATCCCTGCATCATCGCCACCAAGACCCCCACCTCAGATGTGCTTGTGTTTGACTACACCAAGCATCCCTCCAAGCCAGGTACAAAGATAACACACACACAGCACAATACACTGATAGAGGTGGAACCTGTTTTGAAAGTAAAGCAGGAGAATTTGTACCTTTTTGACTTACTGAAAAATGTTATTAATGCACTTATTGTGTTGTCCACAGATCCCTCTGGAGAGTGTCGCCCTGATCTGCGTCTCAGAGGTCATCAGAAAGAGGGCTATGGTCTCTCCTGGAATTCAAATCTGTCTGGCTGTCTACTAAGTGCATCAGATGATCATGTAAGTGGACATCAGTTTCATTGTTCACAATATTAGTCAAGGATCTACTTATATTTTAGGTTTTATTGTGTCACTAATTCTGAATTTTAACAAGTGTTCAAGCATGGTATCTGAAATATTAATGTGTTTCAAACCTCTCATCTTTCCTTAACCTTTAGACGATCTGTATGTGGGACATCAGTGCTGTTCCAAAGGAGGGGAAGATAGTTGATGCGAAGACGATATTCACCGGTCACACGGCTGTGGTGGAAGATGTCTCTTGGCACTTGCTGCATGAGTCCCTCTTTGGATCTGTAGCAGATGACCAGAAGCTCATGATGTAAGAGGCTGGATAATGAGTCAAATCTAACTCATGTCTACTTGCAGATGTTTGTAAAATAATGCAAATGAATGACTAATCACCCTGCCTCTTTTCTTGTTAGTTGGGACACACGTTCAAACAACACCTCCAAACCCAGCCATGCTGTCGATGCCCATATTGCAGAGGTCAACTGTTTGTCATTTAACCCGTACAGCGAGTTCATCCTTGCCACTGGCTCTGCAGACAAGGTAATGCAACACTCCACCCCATCTTAACTGTCTTAAGTTCAGTTTCAGTATTTGGTTCAATTCTATTATACCATATGCATGTTATACTTCTTTTACAAAATGAATAATGACAATATTGTTGATGTTTTGAAACAAACTACAGTGTTATTACAGTCACAGACATGAAGGAGCTGTGGCAGGTATGTGTAATGTTTCCCCCGCTCTCTCTCTCCCTCTCGTTCTCAGACTGTGGCTCTTTGGGACCTGAGAAACCTCAAATTGAAGCTGCATTCCTTTGAGTCACACAAGGACGAGATCTTCCAGGTAAATTTTTTATCACCCTAAGACATTTTCTTTAAATAACAATAGCAGAATATCTTGTATTCAAATCTGCATAGTCAGCTAAAAGACATTTGGTGAAATTCAATTACATGGATGTATTAATAAATAGAAAGCATCAACACTTGTATTTGCTCCTGACAAAACTTTTGAGACGAGAATTTCATTTTTTTATGAGTCGCTGTTCATTTTAACCTAATTTGTGTTCATTGGCTGTTCCAGGTTCAGTGGTCCCCTCATAATGAGACCATTTTGGCTTCCAGTGGGACAGATCGTCGCCTCAATGTCTGGGATCTCAGGTAAAGAACTTAAAATCTATGCTTAATATTCATTAAATGCAGCTGTCATGATTTAGCTCTATCGTGGCTGCAGGACATGATTTACCTCACATTTTTAGTATCGTTGTGTCCAATGTCCTTTGAACATAAACAAAGTGCCTCACCCGTGTTTTGGGTTTTCCTCAGCTAAGTAATCAAAGTAAAGTGATGCAGATATAATTTAAAGATGAGATGGTTTGCATTGTAGCCATTGGAAATATGGCTCCTGAAGAATGGACCACCTTCCACTTCTAAAAAAGGCCTAGTGGTGATTTACATCATGTCACAGCTGCATCCAGTTGACATACTGGGCTTGCTGTATGCTAACGTTTAACTCATTTTATGTGTGTAGTAAAATCGGAGAGGAGCAGTCCCCAGAAGATGCAGAAGATGGCCCACCTGAGCTACTGGTGAGTCTCATTGAAGCCTGCGGCTGTTTGGCATTTTCTCTTTAATTGGTCACATTGCGTTGCAACAGAATAACAAGAACAGTGGCTTTTCACCTGTCTTATAGTTTATCCACGGAGGCCACACAGCCAAAATCTCTGACTTCTCCTGGAACCCCAACGAGCCCTGGGTCATCTGCTCTGTGTCTGAAGACAACATTATGCAAGTCTGGCAAATGGTAAGAACTGGAGTCCACATTTTACTAAAACATGTTATCCAAGGACAGACAGACAAGAAGAGACTCCTTTTTTTTTAATGTTGTTTTACACCTATTTATTTTACCTCAACAGACAAAACCCTAAATTTACAGGATCATTTTGAAATCAAAAGACAGCAGGTGACTGCTCTGAAGAAAAACAATAGTGTGGATCAAAGCAAACAATGATTTTGTAGGACAAAGTCGTGCAATGAGAGCTTCCTGGCATTTTATTTAGTGAGTACAAAGAGAAACCACAGTTGATCTTTGATTTAACAATTGGAGGTATTGAGTCAGGGCAAAGTGACAAGACAAGAGTGAAGTGGTGAGTATCATATGTTTAATAACCCAGGTCTGTGTTTTTATTTTCCTCACTTAATAATATTTTATTTATCCTCAACTAAAACCTCTGTATTTCCTGTAACACTCTAAACTGCCATAGAAGTCAGAAGATCTAGTAGCTAAGGCTGTGGTAATGCTTTCTTAGGTCAAATTTGGCATTTCAAAAGCCTCAGTCCATCTTTTCCTCATTGTCCTTGAATCCATACTATCTGACTGTCTGGCGCTCTTATTCTCGCTGTAGGCTGAGAACATCTACAACGATGAAGATCCTGAAGGTGCAACAGAGCCTGAAGCCACCGCCTAAGACTTCTGCTTTCAACCTCATCACAAACTGCCACTTCAGACGTCCCCTGCAGCTACTTCCTCCCTTCCTGCTCTACTTCTTACTGGTGTGGCACTGTAACGTGCCCTACATCACTGTAAATATGGGAATGAGAGGCATCACGTACAGTCCTGGTCTTGTTTGGATTATTCAAAGTGAAGAACTCTCTTTTTACTCAGTAATTTATTATCTGAGGAATCTCAGCCATGTTTTTCACATTGCATAAACAAGGTATATTTTTGTAATCAAATTGGCTTTTCCTTGTATGCTGAAATGTTTTAGCCAATACTTTTTCAAAAGTAAATGTGCTTTTCTACAACACACTGACAACCTGCTGTTGGAAACAGCCCCATCCACACTTGTTGGAAGTGTTGTAGAAAATGTCATTTTATGGAAAATGCAGTCCACCTTTGTGACATAATGTTTCAGTTCGGTCGCCACCAAATTGTAATTTCAAAATTTGAAGTGAACCTGTCTTTGAATTGTTTTCCCACATTCCCTCATCTTAACCATAGAATAAATACTTTTTCTTTTTTGTCATTGTGAAATAAATTTTTGTTTTGTATGTAAAAGATTTTGCAGTTGTACAATTAAATTGTTAGTGCATCCTCTAATAAAATGTCTTTCACCAGTATTTGGGTTCACTTGATGTATTGTCAACAGGTCTCATTATAGTATCAGTGTCTTTCTCAGCTTAGAAGTATTTTTTAAACAACACCTAAATGATCCTTGTAGTCAGTAACAGTTGGTCATGTCTAGTAACACTTTGCTCACTTTGCTCTTTTATGTGTTTGACGTCTTGGTGCCCTCTTTTCTCCTGAGCTCACTATTACTGTGTCCCACTGTTTAAGTTCTCCAGACATGCTGCCCTTATAAGTACACAAAGCCCTCTGCTCGTTGGTGACACATTAATTCATCAGCCACACTGACTTTACAAGAAGCCTTTATTTATAATAACAACCTTTCTACAAGCAGCAGTCTAGATCATGTTCAGACTGTTCTGAAAAACATGTCATTGTTTTTGTGTTTTAACAAGTGCATGTCTCAATATGTGTAAAGTGCATTAGCTGAAACTTTTCAATCACTATGTTGCAGATACAAAAAAATATGATCAGTTTGTTATTAAATCACAGAACTGCACACAGGTTTGCTCCTCATTTAAAAAACGTTATGTTTCCTGCTCATGGTCACACTCATTATGGTCCTCAATGGCAGCCCTGGAAGAAGAGAGGATAAAATATAATTAGATAATTATTAGTCCGGTTGTGGGGAAGTTTGTTGTGATATAGTAGTAAAGGGGACAGAAAGAAATAAGTAAACAGACATAAAATGCAAAAAAATAAAGATAACTAAACAATGAAAATACAATATGAACTTAGTATGGGGTTGCCTATAGAATAATTTGTATTGTACAGTTAAGTTAGTTAAACCTCACTGTTTAGCAAAGAAGACAGTTTTAGTTAGAGCGTTTCCCTCAATTTCCCTTTAGGATTTTTAAACATAATACATAAAATTAAGAGTAGAGAAACAAGTCTCACCTGTAAAGCAGGAGTTGTTTTGTGAGTCTGTCTCTCAACTCCTCTACGTCTTTGGTTTTCTTCTTCTGAATCTTTAACTCAGTCTTCAGTTCCCTGCTGCTCTCCTCCAGAAAGTACACTGTCTCCTGTAAAAGTCGTAAAACTTAAGTGCTCTGAGAATCAGATGGTACAGCTTTTTATGAAGGAACACTTGAGGGACAGTTTATCCGCTCCCCATTTTCTCGTCTTTCTATCCATCTTCCCCAGTTCTGC
Organism: Hippoglossus hippoglossus; assembly: GCF_009819705.1. NCBI lineage: Eukaryota > Metazoa > Chordata > Actinopteri > Pleuronectiformes > Pleuronectidae > Hippoglossus > Hippoglossus hippoglossus. The sequence goes on from NC_047161.1 coordinate 15,165,348, forward strand.
TCACCTTGTTGCGACCTGCATCCTCTCTGCGGTGTAGGTGGATTAGTTTGAGTTTCTCCTCCAAACAAGCCCTCTGGAGCTTCAACTTTTGGATCTCATCCCTCAGGGGTCTCAGCTGCGCCCTCAGTTCCTGGGCCTGCTCTTTAGCCTTCACCAGCGCTCCAGCTGTGGCCTCTCTCCTCTTCAGCAACGCCAGCAAAATGGGTTCGTACCTGGTCAAGGCAACCATTGAATGTTTAGTAAGTTTCTACCCAAAAACTGAAATGTGAGCAGCAAAGTACCTGTAGTCGACTGCAGGAAGCCAAATGAAAAACAACACTGGCAATATCTTGTTACATGTTTTGTACTCAAAATTCTTGCCTTATCAGGATTAGCTTACAGGAGTGGATTTAGTGGTTATGATTGAAAACAGCAATGCGTAGTTTACTATAGGACAGTGATTCTCAACCTGGGTGTTCCAAGATTATTTCTGGGGGTCGCTAGACAGTTGTAATATTTTCCAAATGAAATCACATATTTTAGACTGGTCATTGTTTTTACATTAAATTATCTATACCAGCGATAAGATCCGCTGTGGAATGGATGTTATTAAGTGAGGTCCAGAGTCAAGTCAGAGAGCATGTTCCTGCTGTGCACCAGCTGCCTGGTGGGTCTGGGGAAGAAAAATATAATCACAGAACGTGCCATTGTCCTTACAACTCATTTGCTCTTAAAGTGAGAAACTACTCCTAAAATAGTCAAAGTGGAGCACAATTTAATCAGGTTAAGAATAACAGCGTGGAAGACAACAGTGCAGAGAAACGTGCACCAGCCTGATTATTCTGGTGGATTGGAACTCGAAAAGGTTGAGAACCACTGCTATAAAAGATTAGCATAAACAGACTCTAAATGCTACATGTGTTTAAGAGTGAGATCCTGTACTAGAAGGTGACAGCACCTGTGCTCCAGGGCTCTTAGTCCACCCTGCAAATACTGCTGGATGTCCCCACAGGACTGCCTCCTGCACTCGGTCAGCTCCTGCTGGGTGTTGGAGTTCTGACTGGAGGTCTGGGCCTGTCGCTGTGTTTGTAGTTGCAAGAGCTGCTGTTGTTTGTCCGACCTGAGGTGGCAGCTTTCCTCTGTCAGCTGGAGCACCAGCGACTGCAGCTTCTCCTGCAGCATGGGAAATAAGAGGTTTCAATTACAAGGAAATGCAATATACACGTAGGCACTTCACGACTCTTCTTGAAGATTTTCTTACCTCCTCTCTCTTTAGCAGCTCCACCTCACGGCGCTGGTTGTTCAGAGAAGCCTGGCTGTGGGTACACGCCCTGACCATGGCAAAGAGACGCATTTTCAGCTTCCTGAGCTCCTCTTGCAGCTCCTGTCTCTCCAGGTTGACCTTCCACATCCTCCTCTCCTCTTCTGCTCTCTCCTCCCTGAGGCTCTGTATCTCCTTCTTTCTCTCCTCCCTCCTTCCTTCTTCCTCACTCTTCAGTATATCCATCAGCTCCACCACTTTGCTGTCCATGTGCTCTTCTGTCACTTCTTCCTCACCGTTGCTCCCCTCTGCCTCTTCCTCTCTGTTTTTATTCCCTCTCAACTCCAGCACCTCCGCCAACAGCTGATTTCTCTTCTCCTCTAAGCGCTGTACTTCCTGTATGCACTCCTCCATCTGAGACCCCAGCTCCCCTAATTCATAGCTACCAGTTCTCAGAAATATGGGGTCCATCGTGAGCTCTCGTCTCTCTTCAGCTGGCATTTCAGTGTCAACGATTTCAGTCTCAGATATGTCTACCTCTCTCTCGGTGCTTTCGTGAGACATGTATTGTGTCTTTGTCCCTTCACAGTACAATGGATAATTTTCGTTACAATCTGATGAGTCTGATGGCCTTAAATAACTTAGGTGAGGATCAAGAAACCCCTGATCCATTATTCCTGACCTTTCCAGGCTTTCCTCCATGTTGTCACAACAAGGCAAGTGATTCTGCTGGCTTCCATTGGTTGTTGAACCCACTGTCATTCCATTGCTGCTGTCCTCGGACACTGAATCTCCCTCTGCGTGTTTAACAGCCCAGGACTCTTTCTGCATTGGCTGGGTCTCCAGCTTCACTGGCATCTTCTGCTGAATGGGCACCAGTGTCGTCCCACTATGATGATGAGGATTCTTACTGATGTGCACATATTCTTGACTTGCATCTGTCGCCCAGTCCTGTGGCTCAAAGTCCATCCCGGCCTCCTCCATACAGCTTTCCAGCATGGACAGCATCCCCAGCAGCTGGCCCTCATACTGCACCATGGCGTTGCTCAGTTTGCTGCCGGCTGAGGTAAGAGGCATTTCTGGCTGCAGAGACCCTTCTCGCTTGCCGATGATGGTGTCCATGCCTTGCAACTGGCCTTGCTCTGGCTGCTCATCTTCTTCAGCCCCATCCATGTGTGTGTCTATGTAGCTTGTGGAAAGATAGGCATGAGGAGATACACTTGTCTCTCTGTAGCTCTCCATTGCAACCTCCTCTTTGCTCTGGCCGTGAGTTGATTTGCTCAGGCTTGTTTCTGTGTAGCTTTCTGAGAAGCGCGAGCCAAAAGGGATTCCTGTGAGGTCCTCGCAGCTCTTCAGCAAGTCGTCCATCTCGTGTAGGTATGGCTTGATTAAAGCTGATTGATTCAGCTGTGTTCCTGGGAAGGGGAGTTCCGATTGTGGCGTGCTGCGCTCTCTTTGACCTCCGAGGGTTCTGTCCGGCTCCCCAGCCTCTTCTTTGATGAAGAGAGGCTCGAACCCAGCGGATGAAATGCTGTCGTCCATATCCTCCATTTGTTGAACCTATTTCTTGCAGCCTCTAGTTGTAGATAGTCTCCCTCAGTACGGTCTCATCCCTTGACAAAAGCAAATGAATATGTAAGCTGATGCATATCAACCATGATAGCTGCAGGCGTTGGCAGTCGTGCTGCATGTTACAGATACTAGGGCTGACATGCAGTGATGAAATGTTGACATAGGATATGTGTTAGCTCTGCTGGTGTCATTAGCACATGCAGGCATGTAGAAGCGAGCTCGGGCACAGTTTATTAGAAAGTATGCTACCGCCAGCTGTCCCCGTAGACCCGATGCCCTGGTCACCAATTTACTGCCTGGCACACACCTCAAACAAACCTATTCCCATGAACGCTGCATCGCTGCTAATGTAAACCCATTCAAACAGTTCATGTCTGAAGCTCCAACAAGTGGCATTACACAGCTTACATTAGAGAGGAGATTATCATAACATGTCATGGTACTGATAGATGGCCATCTGCACTCTCCCCTGGTGAATAATCAAGCTGTAACTTCACCCTCTGAGGTGTTTGCCAAAACGGAATAGAGACACCCAGGGAGTGATATTTATCAAATTGTCCCAATAGTGTCATCGAACAGATTTGTAATATAGTAAGGGCACGAATGACAAGTGTGACTTTTCATTTGATATTTGCTATTTCGTGGTCACAACCTTTTTCAAAAAAAGTAGGTCAGATAATGCAAAAAAAACCATACTTAAATCTACAGCACCCACAAATCCCTCTATTTATTTTGTTGTGTGTCCACAGGGCCTATGGCCTGGACTTAGCTGTGAACAGCTGATCAAAAGCCTGGGGAGACCAGCTGTCTCACTGCAGGACAGGCATGGGTGCTAGGCACATTCCTTCAGACCTCTACAATTTAAATCCAGCACTGGCCTGTACTTGCTGACCACTCTTAACAAAAACTTTTCTTCTTCAGTCACGACAAAATTCAAAAAGACATGTATTTCATGCAACAATGACATGCCCTTAAATTTCCTTTGATTTGTTGCATAGAGGGAGATGATTACTAACTGTCAAGAAATTTAAATTTTTCTCTCAAATATGATCGATTAGAACATTAGATCAAAGACATTATGAAACCATCAACTATAACTGAACTTACCTTTCAGCGTATGCTCCTGTTTCCTCTGGCCTTGTCCTGTATCCTCAGGATGAATTGGTGTGGATAGGAGTGGTGGTTCATACGACAAAGCAAACAATGAGCGGGAGCGGTGTGTGCAGATGAACTGAGAGAAGACGGGGGGGTAACGACAGTTGACCCAGCCTCCTCTCTCTGTCAGTGTGCTGCTATGTGTGGCCATGACTACCTCAAATCTGTTTAGGTTTATTAATAAACACTGGGCAGGCCGTTTCAACCCGAGAGAGAGAGACAGAGAGAGAGAGAGAGAGAGAGAGAGGGGATTTGCCGAAATGGACGTCTAAGAATTAGACCAAGCACCTGGCAGCCATATTAAGTTTATAAGTAGTTTGTCTAATGTTCCATTTGTTCAGACATTACGTGTTTTTAGTGTCACTAACTTTCTCTTGAGCCATTGCTTTGATATACATATTGTTTTTGATATATCTAGTATGGAATAATAAGCTTATTTGGTATTATGAACTTGCATTCTAAAGTCAAATTTTATTATACACTCACTGAATATGTCTTTGGTTTGACGAAAAAAGCTTGCATCAGTAGAACTTTAAGCACACAGACAGCATCTCTGGCAACTTCTGTACTGGAAGATGAACAGATGGAGTTGCAGCTGGTAACAACTATTATGGCTGGTCAGAGGTGGAGGGGTGTCGGGGGGTTTACGGTGTGTGTTTGTGTGTGTATGATGAAAGACACCATGGCTCCAAGGATTCCACCCGGGCCTCCTCATTATCGAGAGGTCTTTAAATAGCTGCCTGCACTTTTCTGGTCACTTCCCATGGGAGGATTGGTTTTCGTGTAAACTTCTGACCCCAACAATGGACCAGTGGACAGGTGGTCCTCCTCTGTGGTTCGAGGCGAGGGCTGTAGAGGATTAGACAGAGCTGCAGGAGACATGAAAACATGTGTCAGATGATAGAGGAGGTTCAATGTGTGCGGTGAAATTTCAATGAGACCTGTATCTTTTGTTATGTTTACCCTAATTTGGCATTCTTTTAATCATTATTAGTTTTTTACCTTTTTTCTTATGACGCCCATGTCCTTTAAACACTACTTTTGAACATTTCTAAACACATAAGAAACTATGTAAGAGACACCACTAGATGGCGGTACAATCTCACGGTACTTCCTTACTAAATGACAGACATAATACCATGCTGTGGATAACGCTGCAGTCTTTTCTCTATGTTTGTCCGTCTTGTTATTTTCTTACGTTTGTGGATGTCATCTTTCACCAAAGACATGATCAATACGGATCTTAGACATAAATAGGATCATTTGTGTTTTTTTACGTTTTGAACAGGCTGTTGTTTTTTGTTTTGCTAAACTACATTTAGCGACAAAACCCACTTTTTGGTATTTACATTACCCTTTTGCACCCAATATGCTCTTATTTTTAGCGTTTTAGCTAACACCCTGTATTATATGTGTGTCATTCCTCTGAGATCATGATTCATTGTTTCCATGACAAAGATTACCTCCCTTGTTCTCCAGAAAAATATGTCATGTTTATCTAACTCACCCTTGTTGAGCACTGTGACTGTGTTTTGGCCAGTCTAGGCTTTAGGAGAGAGACACAGTAATTTACATGACGTCATGTCCAGGGATCAACAGTCTCAGCAGTGTAACACTGTTGAGCTGATGCACACCAACACAGGATCCCACTCCCTCACTTGACTGCCTAAAAATCATCATTTATTTCTGTTATTTCCTTCATAGAGGATTGAGAGATCTTTAGTGTTTGTGGGTAGGGGAAAACCAAATATTTAAGGGGGCGTTGTGGTTCAGGACTGAATGTCCCACTGAGATAGACCATATGCTGGACATTCATTTGGACTAGTCTGTTACTGTCTGCTCCAATCGGCAGTTCCAAACTCCCCAGAACATCCTGTTAGTGTGTCCTCCTCTTCCACCTGTTTCTCCTGTTTCTCTTCCCTCTTTGATCTCTTAAATTTTATGAGGCCTCAATATCCAGAGAGAGCTTGGAGATATGAAATACACAGAACCGGTGATCTTTATGTTGTTCATATTTATAACCTTTTCTGCCATTTGAAGCTGACTGTTACTTCTTGGCTTAGGATGGGACTTTGGTGGTGGTCCAACAACACAGATCACTATGCAGAATGCATTTACTCAAATTTGAGATGCACTTTATGCATGATTTCATTTTGGTTGTACCCATGTTTTTATACCATTTTACTTGTTTTATCAAATTCAAGTTTTCAGGGGATTACGATTTTTTTCTCATGTGATTGTGAAATAATGCTTAAGAAAATAGGGTAAGAAATAACAATCATAGTTCATTATATTGAACACACCTAACGCCAAACCAGCTATTCTTATTTACACTGGCTGCTCAGAAGTTACGGTTTTGGTTGTGTTTTTTAGGGTAAAAATCCTTATCCTCTGAAATATTACCCAACAGTCATATACACAGATAAATAATTACAGTTGTTTTTGTCTGAACTCAACAGGCCTTGTTTGTTATAAGTGGTAATGGTAAAAGTCTGTACTAATGGAATCAAGTGTTTAGAGCACGTTCACAAAATGTCAGGAAGACAAAGTATAGAGACGTTAACATTCCAATCATGTTCTGCGTATCCTGTCGAACAAGTTCTAGAAACATTCCGTGGTACGGAAAAGCTTATCAGTATTTATTCATTACAAGACAGAATAATTCTGTACATGTCTGTTTATTCTCAGGTACAAATTTAAATTTAACATGTTCTCATGTAAAGTTCACTCTTAAGAATACTGGCTCTGAAATAATATAATAATTGTGCCTCTGGGGTACAGTAAGGCAGCAGTAAATATTGTTTGTCATAGTAAATAAGAAGAGCATCAATGCCATTTTCAATCACAGTCTTCCTTCATAATCTCACTTCCACCCCGGTGCCTCCCAGTACAACCAGTCTCCTACTGGGATAAGAGATAAAATGCCTTGCACAAGGACACCTTGACAACTACTCATTGTGATGGAGCAGAATGTTTCTCATTCAGTGTCCTGAGAGCAGATTTTCTCTGCTGGTCAGTGGATTTCAACTGTCCTTCTCATAACAAGCCTACTTTTCCAAATTGTGACTGCTACTCGGTCACTTTGTTGTTTCCTTTTGTCCGTCACACCATGCATCACACAGGATTGTCTCACTGTGGTTAAGTGTGTTTTAATGACAGTGACCTTACCTGGTGTTTACTCAAACAGAGTGCCTCTGCCACATAATTGTCTAGTGCCATCTTCTCACTGTCATCAGCCACCCAGTGTTTGTACCAGTTGGCTTTTCCCTGTCTTAAGGGATCACTTAATATAATGAAGTAGTGGGGGCCCATGTCCTCCTTCAATGCGTTTTTTCTATTGTTTCCTCCATTGAAAGATGACATACACGCTAACCATTAAAAAGACACAGGGAACAAGTGGTGGCCACCAAGTGGATAGTTTGAAAATAGCCCTCATTTGAAAGTGTTGGGACAGAACCTGAGCTTATTTCATGTTGTGTCAACCTCTACTGACAATCTTTTATTGTTCAGTGTTATCACCTTCATACTGCTGCACCATCACAACCAGTTCCCATGAAGGCGCACTGCAGATGAGAAGAGCTGATTTGGTGATGAGAAGAGCTCACGTGTTCAGCTGGTGAGGTTCATACTGTTGGTGCTGCAGATGCTGTGTCATCCACAGAGTGTTTTTTAGGAGATACTGAACATTGATGTGTAAATCTGTAAACAAAAACATAATGAAGGGTTCTTGGGACTATGGTGTTTTTTAAAGTTGTGAACTGGGTTTTATTGATGCACGCAAAGCTGTGTGTAAAAGCTTGTATGTAACATTTGCATTTTCTGTAGGCCAATAGTATTCCTTTCAACAGGGTCTTTCATGTGATCGGCATAATTCCATACTTAAAGATATGTATTGATATCAGTAGCGGGACTGCAGAGGTGGTGCTGCCTGCAGACCCAGATTAGTATTGTTCAGATTCAGTAGTACTGATTTTCCAGGCTGAATTATCTCAACAACTATTGGATGGATTATTAGACGTTCTTGGCCCTGAAAGATAACGCCTAATGCCTGTAGTGTTGCAGTGACCTTTCTGTAGCACCATCAGGAGGCATACACCTTTTATTTTAAGTGAAATATTCTGAAAACATTTGAGATGGACATTTAAATACACCGATTTGTGTTTACCTGATGATGAACTATAATCACCTTGGTTATCCACTAACTTTTCATACTTTATCATAAGGATGACAACATGACAGCTCCCCAAAAGTGAAGTCAACCTGTCTCCATTGCCCCCTAGATGCTGGCTGCAATATAGACCATGAACCCTGCCTTCTCCTTGTTCGCAGCTGGTACATGGAACAAACTAGAAAGCTAAAGTACATGTTTCTCAAAGATCACACTGACATTATGTCCAAGCTCTAATTTGTCTGGTAAGTGTGGTTTCAATGAGCTATTTAATGTAGACAGCTGACAGTGACTCACGATTGATTGACTGCTTGTTTCGGCGGGACCTCGATAACGCTGCCCCATCTCCCGATCGCTACTGCGCGCACTCCCAATCGGCAAGATTGTTTGTATCCAGGATATTTTTACTTCATTTTTGGATTGTTGGAGAAAAAGGAGACGCGTCATACATCTTTGTATACAGTCTATGGAACTGCCTCACAGAGTTATGCCGTGGTTGTAGACTCGAAGTCTTGTTTCAACATTTCATCATGTATCTCACAGAAAGTATACCGAGTGCTAAGGCAGTATAAAGTGTAGTATTCCTCTGAGTCACCTGGCTCCGATTGTGCCACTTTTAGTACAGACTGTTCACTTGAAGCTTGTATCTAAATCCAAACATATGAAGCTCAGATTGTAAGTTAAATGTTGTGACTGCTGAGTCATTGGCTGGTGTGTGTACAGCATGTGGACATGAGTCCATGTGCCTGAGTCTGTCTGCATCCATTAAAGGAGCTGCGATTTGCTGTTTTAAGACAGCTAATGTTGTGGTATTGATGTCAGTTTGACGAACTACAGTAAATATTGTGAAGGCCACTTGCAATAAATTGAGTTTTATGACTTTTTAAAAGTTAACAAATACGTTCTTGCAGACTCTCAAAACCATTAGACTCGGACTGCACAAATATGCTCCTAATCCCTGTTGTGTTGAGAAATGGTTTAGACTGAGAGACTCACCACTCTGTATTCAGCTCTCTTAATTAGACGATGCACGTGCAAGTACCAATCCTGTTATTTTAGCAAAGATTCGACAGAGGTCACCTCAGGTCTCCCGGCTGTGACGTCAGTGCCTCATTTAAACGACCCCCCGGAGAGAATGAAAACAGACAGACAGTTCCTCTGCAAATGGAGCGAGGGAGAGACAAAGAAAGGCAGAAAAAGAAAGAGAGGAATAGTTGGATGGATGGAAAGCTGTGGTCTGTTTTTGTCCAGTCCCAAACAACCCAGCAGCAACCACACCCGCTCAGGAATTCCTGCTGTAAAAATATTTCATGTCATGTTTTTAAAGGAGCAGTGCAGCCTAATCACAACATGGTCGTTGTGCTTTTTTTACCTGAAAGACCCCATGTTGCATAACAGGATGTTTCGTTAATGTCCATAGAGGGGGCCAAAAGTACTGCAGATGTAAATAGAACTCAAAACAACTTTATATTTAATTAATTAATTAATTATTTACAACAGAAATCATTGTTTTTGTTACTATGTGCTCAGTAATTATGAGTACTATTGAATAGCTCTAATAGTTCTAGTAGTTCTAATAAATACATTACAGACAAAATTGAAATGAGAAGGATAAATACAAAGTTTATCAAATGGAACAATTATTTTACCCAAGACAAGAAAAATATATATGTGATGAATTTTATGGGATACAAAGGAGAGGTCTGGACCATGGTTTAGGTTATTTATATTCAATGAAGATAGAAAAATATGCTTACAACCAAAGGTCAAGTGGACAAAATAGCTAAAAAGGCAATAAAGCTTGTTTCAGCTTCAAGCTTCAGTTTGTGTGTGTGTGTGTGTGTGCATGGCTATAGCCAGATGGCTCTGTATGCAGCGTGCAGTGTGTTTTGGCTCGGACCACTCCTGGATTCTGAGAAATGCTCGAGTGTCCACTGTGAAGACAGTTTCATCCTTAACATCAGCCACTCGGGGCTTTGTGTGTTTGCTCTGACTGTGTTTTATTATTTCATCTCCAAGTAAAAACACAAGTAGTGTAGCTGGCCATGGGCCATTTGTAACATTTTATAGTTCCCCCCCTTTTTTTTAATGTATGTCTGTTTATGTTAATGCTCAGGAAAGGTGGAGTCAGCCTGAAGCAAGGACCATCAACGGGGCCGGCCTCAACTTGTCCCGGCAAAGACAAACACTGATTGGCCAATAAAATGTAATGAACAGCTTGCGGGTCACAGAGCTGATCTGTGACAGGGTTACACACACATGAGGATCCCACCCATCTCCTTCTCCTCCTCAGATTGTATCAGACAGCCAGACACTGATCTGTGGGGTCAACATTACAGTTAAGTTTCTCCATTACATCACAGATTCTAAGTTCAAAGCACCACAGCTGATACAGATGTGTGTTTTCAGGCAACTTCAAAGTAGCAGTTATCATAATCACTATCAAGAAGAGGACATGCAGTCAACATAGTTTACAGTATGACTACAGTATGACAAATCACTGTATTTCAAGAAAATTAATTACGCATCTGTCCTTTAAGCAACACTATGTAACTTTACCTCATAGACTGGACAACGCATCTCCACTTCCTCCCACTATCCAGAAATGAAGACAAAATATCCCTGATAGAAATGCTGCCATGTTGTGCATTTCAAGCCAGAGTCTGCGCAGTGGCGATCTTGGGATGAAGCCACGGCGGTGAGGTCCTGCTGTTACACTTTGCTCGACCAATCTTGAGTCATTATCGGCTGTCATATTGATAGCAACAAATAACCAATTAAAACCAATCTTACCAGAAAAATGAACATCTGGACATTCATCAGTGTGATAAGAATGACCTAAAATGACTGACACCATCATTGAGAAAAATGTATTTGACGTGTACACTTTTTAGATGGTCCATGTGCCATCCACTAACATGGAGGAGGCAACACCCTCTTAAGCCCCATGTGGTGATTAGTTCTATATGGCTCCATATCCGTGCCATAGAGAAAAAACTTACTGAACTGAAACACAACTGAGCGGGGAATATTCCTTATAATTGCCAATTTCTGAACCAGAAGAGCTGCCGCTACAACTAATATACCTAATAATATAATATAACTAATATAGGAGATATCCCTGGTTTTTGATCACTTCTAGGTCTATTTCACTGATCTACAGATCAGCTTTACTCTTGAACTTGCTGGGCCTGATTCTTGCCATTCAAGATGAGTTAAGCATCAGTTAAGCATCTCGCAGGAGATTGAACCCGCTCACCTAAGTTGCATAGAGCCAAAACAGGCATTAAGGGTGAGGAGTGGTTATGAAGGCAGCACCATTCTCCGTGTTCCAAGTCATTGTACGATCCAACTCTCTTTGAAACTGCTATGTAATGGTAGAGAACGATGTGATAGTGTTGCTTTAAGAGGGACAGATAGTTTCTAAGCTCTGCAGTGTTTTTTTTAGGTTGAACCTACAGCTATTAAGAGAACGACCTTCCTTTAGCCTCATAGTCTTTGTTATCTGGCTCTTAAACAAAATTGTTCCCTAGAGGCGCCATAAACAGGCAATAGCCAACTCCAATAATTTCATTTTCTGCAGTTTCAACCCGTATTTCCGCTTTCCTCACCTCCTCATCTAACTGAACCAACTCACCAGAGACATGACATCATAACAACAGTTCTTCAACTTCCTCCCTTTCTGTCATAAACGCAATGAAACAGACACCCACTGACCGCTCTTACAACCTTATAACGTAGACTTTTTGTGTGGCCCTTTGAGGCAGGTCAGAAAAATGTGGTAGGGGGCCGTGACCGGTTCAACCAGGAGGAAGGGCAACAACATGCCTGGACAGCGAAACCTGGAGTTCAATAGGTGTCAGAGGATTGATTTTACCCCTTTTTTCTGTGTCTTTGCACCCTTTTAACTACTTTGAAGTACTTTCACTGCCAGAACTCGTTGCCTGCAGAGACTCTAACATCTATTCCCATCGTAGGCTGCTGAGACAAAGCTGTCTCTGTTGTGCAGAGGATTCCCCTCTGTGGGTTTCACAGCTGAGTATCAACCTGGAGCCTCTCCCTCTTCTCTACAAAATTAGACTATGCCATGCTTTTTTCTCTGGCCTCATTTCTCTTTCTCTCTCACCTCCTGCTACACACTTCCTATGTTCTAAAATGTGGACTGTGGAATGAAGAGTTTTGTTCTTTTTCAGTGCTTTCGGTTTCCTTGGTTCTTAGAAATACGTTTCTAGGTAGCGAAGAGACGGTTGAGATTCGTTATGTTTTTTTTTAATGTTGTTTCATTGTTGTGTGCTGTTTGAGAAATTGTAAGAGAGAAGTAGTTGGTGCAAAAAGAATGTGTCTGTTGCCGGACAAAGGCCGGTCCGGAATGATAATGCTGGTCCGAGAGAGCTGGGCTTATCCCACCCGGCAGTATGGATTTCCTGCCCGCAGCCTCCTTTCAGTCACATCTCGCACACACACACACACAGAGGCCAATGACAGAAAGTTTTTGTTGCTGTTGTTATATTTTGTTTATTTTGTTTATGTAATATTTATATTTTTGTTTCTTTATGTGTTCATGGTATTGTCTGAGTAGACAGTCTCAAAGCCTCCAAAGTCCCTGAGCAAGGTTGTTATCAGCAGCTGCTGCAGTCAGCAGCTTATGTCAGCTATAAAAAATGGTGCACATATTATAATATTACAAAAAATCCCCTGAACAGTGCGGCTGCAACAAAATGGAAATCAGACAGAGTGTGAATTACATTATGATGCACATGTTGTTAGTTACTTTGTGCTTTTGTACAGTTACTGATTGACAATATGATATTATAAACTCTGATCTGTTAAAAACTTGTCAGACCGAATTATAGACATTCATGCTCCTCAGAGGATGAATCGTAATGACTTAAGTGATCCATTTACTGTTCCTTTAGCGCCACCAGCTGGTTGACATTAGTTGTTGAGAATTAAATGTCTTGACATATATTGGATGGTAATGTATTTTGGTGCAAACATTCATGATCCCCACAATCTGAATTGTTATAATCTCTATAAACAGATTCTGCATGTGAATATGCAGAAAGCTAAAGTAAGATTTTTGGGTCTGAAGCATTTTGGTTTCCGTTTCTAGTTTAACCAATCACATTTGACCAGGCTTTGGTTGTCCGCAGGTCTTACTTACTTCTTACTGTTATGTTTTGGAGTTCAGTCTGTTTGAGCTTGCTTTGGACAGTGGTATTTTTATGTATTCTGCAACATTTATTATTTATGCATGGCAGGATTCTGCATACCTCTATAATCATGGATCCATAAATAAACATAATCCCAGATCGTCTGTGTTACTCCACAAATGATATAGAATTTAGTTTGAGAACAACTTGACTTATACTGTATCCTATTCTACAACTATATTTTTTTCATGGCCATCTTCAAAAAAAGAGAAATTCTGTGTAGTCTTCTCCCTGGAAAAGGAGTATGGGTGTGCATGTAAACATAGCCAGTAGATGAAGAAAGAGAAAAACAGAGGAAAACCGAGCAGGGGAGGACTGGTGATACATTCCCCAGTAGGCTCACAGTGTTCTGGTGGTTAATGGTTTTGTAACTTACTACACACACACACACACACACACACACATACACCACCATAAACTACACCTATTACCAATTGGTGAGAAATATGTTTCCCCAATCGCACAAGACGTCCACAATTATAGTCTCTATAGTCTGAAATTTGTCCCCAAAGGTGGTCAGACACAGAAACACACACGTTAACACAGACACGCTACAGCTCCCTCGCAGACATACTGTGGGTGGCTGTTTTCTATTGTATCGCCATGGAAACGCGTAAAACATTTCAATGTGTTCAGCATGAGTGAACTAAACCATGACTCATTCCGACCCCTCCCAGCACACGTACAGTATGGATTCCCCCACCTCACACACGCACACACACACACACGTTAACATTTAAATCCTCGGGTGATAAAAGCAATCTGGCACATGAATCTAATTTGACACAATATTTAGTGTATTAGGTAAACTCTCTCCACATGTGTTGACTCACTCTTGGCTGAAGATGATGCTTAAGATTCTCCTTTCTGTTAGGATACAATGAGAGGCTATACTGAAGAGCGCTGACAGCGTTTGATGTACCTGAAGGATGAAGGCCATTAAAGTGGCAGCATGAGAACCACATGGTTTTTCTTTTCTAAACTCTGACTGACAGTGATAGCTTGAGGTCCTGTGCCTGAATTAGCCCAGGAATCCCAGCAGACAGGTAATGAGTCTGTCTCATGTCCCGAGCTAAATGTAGACCTGTAAGTGATGCAGACCTTGTTAATACAGTGCAAGAGTTATATAATACATCACATACACAACTAAGAAGTTACATGTGATTTTTGGGGGTTGTAAATGGTGGCTGCAGCTGAGAGAATCGAGGAGAATTACGACCGAGGTAGATACCTCTTCTAAGGAAGTTACATTTTCCCCCTTGTCCGTTTATTTGTTTGTCAGTGGGATAACAAAAAAACACTCAACAGATTTCCACAAAACTTGGCGGAAGAATGGGACGTGGTCCAA